>NC_045434.1:75704938-75764478 GCF_002776525.5 Piliocolobus tephrosceles
GCCCGTCTCGGTCTCCCAAAGTGCTGGGATTACAGGCTTGAGCCACCGCGCCCGGCCCAGGCACTGCTCTTAACCACCACACTGAATTACAGTGAATCTTGCATTTTATACCGAGGTATGGAAGCTTCACGTTGAGAACGACAGACTGACCACGTGTAAAGAGCCTCCTTCCTTGACAGTTCAAAATTGCCTTTATCAGCCATGGATTGCTTACCCTCTGACAGTTAAGGGAGAAAGGACTACACTTTTGATACAGAAGATGCAGGACATTTAGCAAACATATTTTAGCTACTGTTTTATTTTATTTGTTGTTACAGCATCTGGAACCTAAGTCTTAACCAATAAACAAACGGAATGAGGTCTTGAAATAGTACAGAATAGGAAGTTTCGTCCTTTTATGTGAAATAGGACTACAATTTTGCACTTCCGAACATGTGACCTGAAGTTCATATCTGCTGCATAAAAGTATAATTTAAAATTCTGATAATTGCTAATATAGAAAGGATCAAGATGTTGCAATGAAGGATAAGAGAGGTTAGATAGTTTTCTCAGATACGGTGATCAGAGAGAACTTCTCCGAAGAAGGGATGTCTAATCAGTGATATGAAGGGTAACCAGGAGCTGGCCATGTGAAGAGAAAGGAGAACAACCTTCAAGGTGAAGGTCCTGGAGGAGATAAAACCTTAGATTGTGAGAGAAGCTGAGAGAATTCCAGGTGACTAGACTTTGCAGGCTTTTGGAAAAGGAGCCTGAGATAGGTGGTGAGCTAGGCTTGGGTCAGAAGTGCAGGATCTTGCAGGCCAAAGTTAGGAGTATGGATTTTGTTCTTGATGCAATGATAAGCTATTAAAGGATTTAAAATAAGGGAATGGTGTGGTTTAAGTAGTGTTTTTTCAAAATGGTTTTGGTTGCTGTGTAGAGGGTGAATTGAAGAGAAAAGAGCAAGAATGGGAGCAGCAGTAGCAGTTTAAAGGCTATCATAGAGCCTAGGAGCAAACTCATGCTGACGATGCAGAAAAGGGGAGAAAAATGGAATATCTGATGGGTACTGAGATACATTTTGAAGGGAGTTTGGATAAGAATTGCTGAAGCACTGGATTTGAGGAATATAGAAGAAAGGAAATAAGAATTCTATTTTGAATATATTAAGGATAAGATGATTGTGAGATGTTTTTATGAGTCAATTTATGCTTCTGTAACAAACAATCCCCAAATTTCAGTGATTTATTTTATTTCTTATTTCTTATTCACTCAACAGAACTCCATGGGTTTTCCTGGTGACTTCATACTCTTGGAAAACTCTTCTCCAAGTGGTGGTGTACGGACTTGGGATCTATCTGCGGCTTTGCGTTTCTCTAAGTCCTTGGGTTTTGTTTCAGGTTTTGGTTTTCTCTCCATTCAGCTTGTTAGCAAGTAAAGAGCATGTGCAGAGAGGGAGGATTGTGCTGAAGATTTTAATAGGCCAGTTCAGGAAGTGTCATTCATGATGTCTACCATTCCACATTGACCAAACTCAATCACATGGCTCACTTCAACTGCAAGTGAGGCTGGGAAATGTAGTCTACCTATGTGCCCAGGATCAGAGGGAAAGGTTGTAGCAGCTTTCCATCATATTCAATGGGGATATAAAATGGTCTCCCAAATAAATTTTAACAAAAAAGAAGAAACAAATGTTTATTGAATCCCACTTCCAATAACGTAACCTAAGCATCTCCGGGATTATAAACATGAACACTCCTTCTGTGTTACCCACAAAAGGCTGTGTAATTTAACTGTAAAAAAGATACTGTGTAGATATTTGAAAAGTTGCAAAAGAAAACAATGGCATATGTCAAAGAGAAATAATTACCAAATAAATCATATAGACAGCCATCATACATTCAAGGGAGGGAAATTCACCACAGTCTAAAGGGAGTTACAGAAGTTTCCAAAATGAGTAAAAGTTTTATGTGGGTTATGAAAAATACGTCAGAGTTGTCCAGGAAACAAGGACAAAAGAGACTTTTCTTAGGCAGAGAGAAATCCATTACTAAAAATGAAATTTTCCCTATTTAAAATAACTGCCTTTTTGTCATTATCAGAACTCTTAGATATAGTAGATTTAAATAGGCTGAATAATTATTTAGTAATCAGCTATTAATAACTATAATCACAATGATATTTGTGTGGCTTCACATAAATTTTCTCTTTCCACATATACGTGTGCATATAGGCACAGCCTCAACTGCTAAACAGAGAGTGGGCTCTTTTACACTTTGAGCTCAAATCTATGACTCACTTTCTGTGGTCTCAGTTTCCTGCTTTACATAATAGAGGAATAAGATGTCAGGGCTGTCTAGGGGATCCAGGTAATTGCCAGTTGGCTAGGAGAGTTTCTACATGTTTTATATACACAGAGATGATTATATGAAGATCAGGAGGAAGGTGGAGCAACTAGCAACAGAGTCAAGAAGTGGGAATGGGAGATGATTTGTCTATATGTAGAGAAATAACTTATTTCAATTGTTATGCCTGTCATTGGGTTCAGATACTTGGATCTAGCAATCAAGCTTGGAAGATGGAGCCAGGCTTGTAGGGAACCATCATGATTCACTTCTTGCAGACAGCCTTTGGCTATATACGAAATAGATTGATGATGATTATAATGTTAATAATAATAATAATTTGCACTTAGTAGCTTTCATGCTATATTTTCAAAGATGTTATAAACATTAACTAATGAAGCCCTACAGCACCTCATAAGGTAGCTATTACCTGTATTGTGCAAATAAATAACCACGGCCAGCAAAGGTTAAGTGGGCAGCCTGAAGTCATATAGTAATTCAAAGCCGGAGAAACGGAGATTGATTTCTAGCCACAATGTTGGCTCCTTGATGTCTAGACCACTGTCCTTTCCTAGGCAAAGGAAGCTAAGAGTTTGCAGAGCAGAGAATGGGTTATGACGGAAAGAGCAGAAGTCTGAGGTTTACGAGTATGCGCAGGAGCTGGGTTAGAATTTCCCAGAGTCAGTCATCCAACAGGGACACATACTTGAAACGCTGTTCCCGCCAGAGCCAGCTTCCGACGCAGGCCCTCCGCCGCCCTCACAGCGGAGTGATCAGAGTCTCGCGGCAGTGACCAGCAGACACGCTGGGCTTCTTTACCAGAATACAGGCAACTTTCAGGTAGAAATGAGGCTGTTTCCTTGAATTCCTTAACATTTAACACAGTGCCTGGCATATCTGAGATATAATAAATAGATATGATGTAATAAATATGTTTTGAATCAATAAATGAATACGTAAAACATTTTTGTAAACTTAGTCTGAAGTATAGAAAAAAACGCTGTAAAATGAAATAATTCCAGAAAGCAATGAAATTACTGACTGAATTGAAAGAAAAGAAACCTTCATGTAGAAACCTGAAGCATTAACATTGGTGGAACATTGAAAGACAGGCCAGAATTTTCTCTGACAATTGGCTACTCTACTATCTTCAGTTTACTCATTTGTAAGCGATAATAATAACAATAGGAGCCTCAGACAATTGCTACAAGAGTCAGCTGAGACAGTATGTGCAGATCACCTATCATTAGATCACGCCAAGTCCAAAATACGTATTTGTGTTCTTTCCTCCTTTGAAAAGCAATCGTATCTCTAAACCTTAATAGTTGTAAATATTTCAAAGTACTATTCTTGCCTCTATGCAGAAAAAGCTATTTTCATATGGACAATGCTTTCTCAGCAAGGCAAAAGGGGGAAATATTGAAACAGTTTTCTCCCTAATTCTATGTGAGAAAGAAAAGACATGCACAACTGGCATTCCATTTAAGCCGCACAGTCTTAAGAAACACCACATAAATGAGCAAGTTGGAGGTTAGCTAATTTATCTGATACAAACAGTCCCAAATTAATTTAAGGACCTCACATATCTAATGTAGTAAAGACAGTGGATTTTTTTTTTTTTTCAGCCTCTAGAAAATTCCACTTTAGATAATGGTTTATACCTTTAATTTATATTGAGCTCATTTGGTGTCTTTAGCTTTCTCTCCTTAGCTATCATGTCCCTAAATGGACTAGGGATTCCTGAGAGCCTAATGAAGGATGAACAGGGAAGGCATGGAGGCAGATGCTGAGAAAGCTCACTGGAAAGCTTAGTTCAGGAATCTAGGAGACAAATTTATGTGCTGCCTGATAATGCTAGCTCCAAAAATTAGGAAAACAAAGTATAACTGGGGTTACACCTTAGAGTGCTATAAAGTAAATTAGTTATCATCTTTATTAATTGATTAACACTGCAGTATATCTCTGGGTTTAACACAAATACAATGTGAGATCACTCTTAAGCTGAGCCACCCACAATGTATTAGTGTGTTTGGCTCTATTAAAAGCTTTGCAAAGAAGCGATAAAAACTTAGTTTTGAGTGGTGAAGAGGCATAATTTTATATCTGTCATTACCATTAAGACATACCAATGTGGAATTGAGGGAAGTGAATGTTACAATGAAGCATTTATGTTTTTGATACATTCTCAATTCATCAAATGTTTGTATCACACTAATTTCTCTTGCTCAAAGAGAATAATATTCCATGTGTAAGTCTGTTACTCTGTCAGATCAAATATAAACTTGTTAGTAGTTGTTAAATATAAAGGAAATAGTTTAAATCAGAACACCAAGCAAATAGAATCTTTTTCTTGAAGCCAAATTGGTTCACACACTCATGCCCTTCATTAATTCTGTTGATTAGCATTATTCAAATTCTGTATTTGAAATTCAGAATTGTAACTTAATTGATACTTGCAACTATTGTCATTTCTCATTACACATGTTCAGCCTTAGCATGGATTTGGAGTTTACATTTATAAATTTAAAATGCCTGCATTTACGGTTCTCATTTTTTCCTCCCACTTATCTTCCTAGTGATTATATTTATCACGAAGGATCAGGCACAAGAATCAACCTTTTACAAATATACTTCGATCTCACAGAATCAAAATACATAAAATCACAAAATACATAGAATTTGTTTTTAAAAATTAATATGAAAACAAGTGAATTTAAGAAAATACAGAGGAAATCAAATCAGCTCAATAATTATATACTTCTTTCTGAAAAAATTACTAAAAGTGTTTTTAAAAAGCAACCTACAACATTCTTCTGTAGTGTTTTTAATACCTTCCCTGTTAACCAGCATACACGTCTATATAACAATTCTCATTCAAATACGGTGCATCTCTTTGCAAATAATATAATGGTTTGGAGATATATTAAGAGTACTAAAGCAATTCAACACTAACTATACTTTAGTCATGCTTTCAACATATTTGAAAACAAGTTTGTTAGAATTAATACATAAGTAATCAGAATAATAAGTTAAATAATAACCATGATTTACAGAAGTATTAGTTTTTGAAAACTTTGCTTTAATGACTTTTGAGAAATGTTGACCTAGACGTCTCAAATATTGTTAATGGTCCTAAATGATTTCTGTGTCCATCAAGTCATTTGCAACTGTGACTATTTCCACAGCTGAGCTGATGTTCTGGGCATAACCTAAGCTGAATGGCACACAGTATTTTCAACTTGACAATGGCTGCATTTTAATATTTTTGATGATGATCTTGTCTTCCTGTTTCTGTTACATATAGTTGTCAGGTATCATTTAGAAACTCATTCAGAAATGTAAATGTGTCAAGTATATGCGCTATAGTGAGTATTTAAAAAGGTTTCTTCTCTGGCATTGGTGTCAAATACTGTTCATTAAAGTAGGTTACCTGGGAAAATGTTCACCATTTTGTACAGACTAGTTAGGACACTTTTGCCTAAAGAGAAGAGAATGGGCTAAACACATTGCTCAGCTTTCTTCTGGTACCGTAAGTTTCCAAAACAATGACTTTTGTTGGCATCTTTTTTCCTTCCAATTTGCAGATTTTTGATGGCATTTCTTTTCCTGGATTATTTAATTATTGGTGATATTTGATATAGATTAGGAGTGAGTCTGCTTTGAAATACTTTGAAATGTTTTTAAACTTGGTCTGAATTCTATGAAATGTATTTACATGTGATTTGCCTGTGAAATGTGTACATCTGTTCAAGAAAAAAAACTCTTAGGTGGAAAATGAGCAGGGAATAATAAGAAAGATTTTCTAAAATCCTTCCTAAGTTTCACGTGTCAAATCCAATTAATTCATTTTTGATAGATCAATGTAAGAAATTTAAGTTACACAAACGATGAAATAGAGTTTGTTTTCACAACAGCAAGTATGATTACATTAAATGTTTCTAGTTGGAATAATATATAAGAATATTAGTAGTTTCATTGGTTTGAAATCCAAGTTGATTATATTACTCCTTTTTTGAGAGATTTATTCTTAAATGGGGAATGAACACACAGATCAGAAAGTCATGGTCTGAAAAGAAAATGTGACTCAGCATTTCCTTGGATAATGTCCTTGACTTTCAGGGCCTCTGTTACCTCATATAAAAGGCTTTGCGATCACTATACAACCTCCAACCTTACTTCTAGCTTGAAATACTGTGATTGCAAATGTACTCCTGGGAAAATTAAAAAATAAAGTCATGCACTACTTACTACTAAGCATTCAGATTTTTTATATGAATGAAAGAATTAACCAAAATAGTTTTTCAAGGAAAAGGAACTAAATAATAATGAGAAAAAGGTCAGCATGATGTTAATACAAAATATTTACCTATTTATTATTTATTTTTTTCTAACTTTTTTTGGGGGACAGGGTCTCACTCTGTTGCCCAGGCTGGAGTGCAGTAGTGAAAGCACGACTCACTGCAGCCTCAACCTCCTAGATTCAAGCAATCCTCCTGCCTCAGCCTCCCAAGTAGCTGGGACCACAGGCACATGACACCATATGGAGAAAATTTATTACTTTTCTGTAGAGATGGTGTTTCCCCATGTTATCAGGCTGATCTTCAACTCCTGGGCTCAGGCAGTTCTCCCACTTCAGCCTCCCAAAGTGCTGCAATTGTAGGCATGAGCCACCACTGCACCTAACCCAAAATGTTTAATTGCCATAAAAAATTGTCTAAAGGCTGTGTTGGAAGCTGGTGATTTTTGTGACGATGTTCACTTATTTTTGGCATTTCTCAAAAGATCAGTTTACAGTAATTTTCCCCTGCTATCCAGGGGGTAGCAAAGTGATGCAGCCTCACTTTTCCTCTAAAGTATTTTTTGGAACAGACAATCAGAAAAAAGGGAAATGGATCCTGCTGCCTCTCCAGAAAGACCATGATCTGTTATCACTGGTTTGTTCATCCTGTCATCTCTATCCTCACTACCAAAGGGTCTGGGAGAGGGACGGCTGCAGTGATGTAAGGAGATGGTCACATACCTTTCCTCTCAAACTTCTTATCCTGCTGGTTTCCCTACCCCTGGACATGATAAAGTCCCTTCATTGAAATAACAGCTAGATCTCAAAACCAGCACGTTGAGGATGAATGGAGGTTGTATTTTTAAAAAGATTGCTATCTAGCACCATACAAGGAAAAAAAGTCTTATTCACTTAAGCCTTCAAAAAGACAGACTCAAAAGGGAAGTTCCTCAGTTGCTTCCTAGTTTCCAGATGTCTTTCTCTCTATGATCCTTTATTTACCCAAAGACCCTTGAAGGCCTCTAGTCTTGTGTATAGCCTCTTTTACCCCCAATTAGGAAACCCCTGAGGATCTTCCTCCTCTTGTTCTTTGAATTTTGACAGCCAACCTAGTACTTCGGCCTTTACTTAAATGTTAATGAAAGTACTCTTTAACCTGGACAACACCAATTCTCTTTTTTTTTTCTTTTGGTTGATAATGTACAAAGATGCCTACTTTATTTCCTGTTAGGTGATTGCATTTCAGGCTAGTAACATCAAATAACTGTCTAATTACCAACTAATTTTGTGCCTCTGAACTACAAATCAATAAGCCGATTTGGCAGGGAATAACAGTGTCAACAGTTTGTGAGGGGCTGGGTTTTCCAAATAAATGGTTTGGGTTGGCAGAGTGTTGAGTGCAGCCAAGGGTAATGTCCAGGATTGTTTAAAGTCCCTGACACCTGATTAAGTGAGGCTAAAGCCCCATGTGTCCCTAGGCCAAAGCCCTCCACCCCAAATCCTAAGAGCGTAGTTGTTGCTTCTCTTTTGGTGAACTATGGTCAAATAAGAGGTTGATCTGCCTGGGACTAGCAAAGGGAATTCAATGCCTACTAGTGGCTGGCACACCCCCTGCCCTCACTCCCACCCTAAGGTCCAGCTCCTTCTGCAGAAAATGTGAGGCTTCTGGTAATTCCTTATCATTTTAGTTCTGCTTTGAAAAGAAAAGGGAATGACCATAGGGTAGCCAAAGTGGGTGCAGGCACTTTGGCAGAGGTTCAGTAGCCTCAGGCACAGAACTGGGTGGAGTGAGAGTTCTGTGCTGGCTAGGAAGTGCTCCTCTAAAACCTCAGGGCTGAGTTTCTTGGGAATAGATATCAAAGGGAAGAATTTGTTAACAAAATTTCAAGATCATGGGAGCTGTTCATATAAGCACGCAGAAACTCGGAGAAGGTCAAGATCAAGGAAGAAAGAGAGATAAGAAAGGAATGAGAAGCTCTCATCACGAGGTGGGAGCTCAGTAACAGTAAGTCATTATTATATGAACTATTACATTCGCTAAATGGTTTTTCTCATCCTAAAGAAACCCCACAAGCTTCCTTTTACATTTGAGAAACTCTTGTCCAAGAACACATTGATAAGCTACTGTTTTTCCCCCTGACTAAAAGAAACTATGTCACATAGAAAAGGACTTTCTCACCAACAGCTCTAAGCTGAGGCCTATCAAGACTCTTTCTCTGCTTCACCTCCATGTAACTGTCACCAGGCAGTTCCTTTGGCTGTCAGGGGCTCTGTATGTGTGTGCTGATACCAGAGTCAGAGCAAGAGCCCTGATCCATTGGCCCTTCACGCTCACTCTGCGGAAGAACGCCCTGGCAGATCCTTCACCAAAAGCTAGTGACTTTGCAAAAGTGATGCAGTCCTTGTTCTGGCTAGGCTATACCATCTCGTGAGCCCAAGCAGAGTCTCCAAACATGTTGGATTCTGCTGCTGCTGAGAAGACACACACCCCAGGGTGCTAGCTGGGGAGTGAATGCAGAAGCAAGACACCACAGAGAGGTTGGACACTTGGGTTGTGTGATTCAGGACACACTGGATAAGTCCAAGGGTGGACGGAAGAACGGGGAGGAGAAGACTGAATTCTAAATAACATCTCAGAAGGCCAGAGTCCCATTAGATGGGCTCTGGATTGAGCTTTTCTGCCAGGAAGGTATTCACAAAAGCCTCTACAATGGCAGGGGTGATCTCCTCCCATGTCCATCACATACTCAGTCAGTGCTGACATGTCCAGGATAGTGAGCAAAGGGGCAGCCTCAGGAGGGTTGGTGTAACCTTGCAGGAAGTCAATCATGTCATCCTCCCCAGGTACAAAAAATGGAAGTGATGCTCCTTCTCTTTGGCTTTGCACTTGGCAATGATTTTCTCAGCTATTGGCTGAATCAGCTGCTTGGCTTCCTGGGACTCTCTGTCATCCTCAGAATCTATAAAACGGAGGAGGTAGGGGCCAGTTGAGCTGCACAGTGTTGGAGTCAGAGAGCTTCAGCGTGGGCTTGGGTGCCATGGGAACTCCCAGCCGTCCTCGTCGTTAAGCACCTCCACTCACCCCGCCACATGATCACCTCGTCCTGTGGGTCCAGCATAACGAGCATGAGGAATGCCTTGGATTCTATGCAGCCAGTTGGGGTGTGACCTCCAGGCCTCTTCAGTATAGGGGATAATGAGTCAGAACCTTTCACTGAAGTACTGTTTGAAGGACTCTTCTGATCTGTCTTCACCAACTAAGATACTCTCAAAGTTCTGGCCTGCCTCCTTGATCTTCCAATAAGATTCCACAAGGACCTGGGTGAGGCTTTGGCAGGATGAACACCCATGTGCAGAGAAATAGGGTCCTATGTAAGACCTTTCCGGGCTGCTGCTCTCCTGGAACTGTGAGTCATTTCTAAGGAAGGGACCTGCAATGACTTCCCTGAAGAATTTAGGTCCCCAAGGGAATTCCATACCTTCGGGGTAATCTCAGATCACCAGCAGCACATTCTTTCACACAGGCTTTCCAGTGGTGGCATCTATGAATATTAGCAATGGAATATTGGAAATTTGGTATTTGTTCCAAAATTTCTGTGCTTCTCCTTGTAGAGCAGTGCCAGCCAAGGCACGCCCCACATGAAGTCCTACCACTGCCACTGGTCATTCTTGCTGTTGCTCATCACCAGCTTCTAACCAAGCTGCTCCTCCAAGAAGCCCACCATCTTGGCCCACCACAATCCCAGCGCACAAGCAGTTGGGTAGGCAGGCAGCGGCGACCCTGCTTCCTCTGCGTGTGGCCTGGACAGCGATAATTCTTAATCACAACAAGGGTGCTGGTGGGCACTCCGATGCCAGGTTCAACTCCCTGTCATGGAGAGCTGTAGCTGATTTTTTTTATCTATTTACCTAAGAAGCAGCATGCAAAAATAAGTGAGCATCACTTATTTGTCTTGGTAGTATATTAGTCCATTTTCACACTGCTATAAAGATACTACCCTAGACTGAGTAATTTATAAACAAAAGAGGTTTAGTTGACTCATAGTTCTGCATGACTGAGGAGGTCTCAGCAAAGTTACAATCATGGTGAAAGGCAAAGGGGAAGCAGGCACCTTTTCCACAAGGTGGCAGGAGACAGAGTGTGCAAAGGAAACTGCTGTTTTTAATATCATGATATCTCATGAGAACCCCCTCACTATCATGAGAACAGCATGGGGGCAACCGACCCTGTGATCCAATCATCTCCTACAAGGTCCCTCCCGTGACATGTAGGAATTAAAATTCCCCACAAGATTTGGGTGGGGACACAGAGTCAAACCATATCATTCAGCTCCTGGCCCCTCCTAAGACTCATGTCATTTTCACATTTCAAAACACAATCATGCCTTCCCAACAGTCCTCCAAAGTCTTAACTCATTCCAGAATTAACCCAAAAGTTCAAATCCAGAGTTTCATTTGAGACGAGGCAAGTCCCTTCTGCCTATGAGCCTGTAAAATCAAAAACAAGTTAGTTACTTCCAAGATAAAATGGAGGTACAGGCATTGGGTAAATGTTCCCATTCTGAATGAGATAAATTGGCCATAACAGAGGTGTTACAAGCCCTATGCGAGCCTGAAACTTGGCAGGGCATTCATGAAACCTTAAAGCTCCAAAACAATCTCCTTTGACTTCATGCCTTACATCCAAGGCACACTGATGCAAGGGGCGGACTCCCAAAGCCTTGGGCAGCTCTGCTGTTGTAGCTCTGCAAGGTATAGCTCCTGCACGGTTTCCTTCAAGAGCTGGTGTTGAGTGCCTATGACTTTTCCATGTGCACAGTGCAAGCTGTTGGTGGATCTACCATTCTGGGGTCTGAAGGATGGCAGCCTTCTTCTCAGGGATCCACTAGGCAGCACCCCAGTGGTGACTCTCTGTGGGAGCTCCAACCCCACATATCCCTTCTGCATTGCCCTAGTAGAGGTCCTCTGTGAGGGTTCTGCCCCTACAGCAGACATCTGCCTGATGGGTGTTTCCATATATCCTCTGAAATCTAGGCGGAGGTTTCGAAAGCTCAACTATTATCTTCTGTGCACCCACAGGCCCAACATCTCATGGAAGTTACCAAGGTTTGGGGCTTACATCCTCTGAAGCCACAGCCCAAGCTGCATCTTGGCTCATTTTAGTCATGGCTGGAGTTGGAGGGGCTGGGACACAGGGCACCAAGTCCCCCAAGGCTGCAGAGAAGCAGGACCCTGGACCTGACCCATGAAGCCAGTTTTCTCTCATATGCCTGCCATACCTGTGATGAGAGGGGCTGCCACGAAGGTGTTTGAAATGCTCCACAGATATTTTCCCATTGTCTTGGCTTTTAATAGTCAGCTCCTCATTACTTATACAAATTTCTGTAGCCAGCTTGAATTCCTCCTCAGAAAATGGGTTTTTCTTTTCCACCACATAACCAGCCTGCAAATTTTCCAAACCTTTATGCGCTGCTTCCCTTTTAAACATAAATTCCAATTTCAAACCATGTCTTTATGAATGCATATAACTGAATACTTTCAGAATAAGCCAGGTTACCTCTTGAATGCTTTGCTGCTTAGAAAGTTCTTCCACCAGATACTCTAAATCATCTCTCTCAAATTCAAGGTTCCACAGAGCCCTAGGGCAGGGGCAAAATGCCACCATTCTTTTTGCTAAAGCATAGCATGAGTGGCCTTTACCCCAGCTCCCAATAAGTTCCTTACCTCCATCTGAGACCACCTCAGCCTGGAATTCATTGTCCATATCACTATCAGCATTTTGGTCAAAACCAAGTCTCTAGGAAGTTGCAAACTTTCCCACATCTTCCTGTCTTCTTTTGAGCTCTCAAAAGTATTTTAACCATGGTCTGTTACCCAGTTCCAAACTCACATCCACATCTTTAGCTTATCTTTATAGCAGTACCCCACTTCTATTACCAGTTCTCTGTATTAGTCCACTTGACACTGCTATAATGATACTACCTGAGACTGGGAAATTTATAAACAAAAAATGTTTAATTGACTCACAGTTCCATATGGCTAGGGAGGTTTCATCAAACTTACAATCATGGCAGAAGGAGAAGGGGAAGCAGGCACCTTCTGCACAAGGTGGCAGGAGAGAGAGAACACACAAGGGAAACTGCCACTTTGAAAACCATCAGATCTCGCGAGGATTCCCTCACTATCATGAGAACAGCATAAAGAAAACTGTCCCCATGATCCAGTCAGCTCCTATCAGGTCCCTCTCTTGACATGTGGGCTTTAAAATTCCACTTGAAATTTGGGTGGGGACACAGAGCCAAACCATGCCAGGTAGTAAGCATTCTAGGATAACTGAGGAAAGGATAAAAACATGGTTTTAACCCTGTGTACCTTGCAAAAGAAAAACGTTCAGATTTGTACTCTTGGGCCAGGGTTTCTCAACTGTGGCATTATTGTCATTTTGGGCCACATAGTTTTTTTCTTGTGAAGGGTTGTCCTGTGTGTTATATGAAGTCTAGAAGTATCTAAAGTCTCTACTCAGAAGATGCCAGTTGTAGCTATACATTGAGACAGCCAAAAATCTCTCTGGACATACCAAGTGTCCCATATAAGCAAAATTGCCCCTTTTGAGAAACACTCTCCTAGATGTATCTTACCTTATAAGAACTTTTACAACAGCTGTAAATGGCTTCCTGTTATCCTCCCAGTTATCACCATTAATTAGACTTTTTGTCTGTTTCCAAATTGCTCCACACTTTCCCCAAAGATTCAGGTACTCTGTGTATCGTTAAAGACATTATTCTCATAATTAAATACCAAGAACTTATGCTGAATTGGTTTAGTAAAGACTACTAGGGTTCTCTGCTTGTTACAATCTCTTTTTCCTAAAGGTTTCCAAAATTCTGGTTTATCTTAGCCTGACAATAAGTTAGCATTTAACTGCTCAGCTGTTGGGCATTCTCTTTTATAGGCAGGGCTCTCTGGAGAATTGAGTTGTTCACGGAAAATACCAATGGGACATCTGTAGTATTCTCTTCTCTGCTTTGTCTCTCCCTTGACCCAAATTCTCTGCTTGCATCGGCTTCATGGTACAGTAATTGGAGGCCCAAAGAAAGATAGTTTATCCTAATGACATAAAGTGGTTACTAACTTACATGTACAGTGTTCTATGAATGGATTTATGCATATTCTTTTAAAAACGTGTACATAGCTTTATATACAAAAGCTGGGAAGAAAACAAACTGGAATTTCCTTTGTCCTTCCTTCCCAACTCTGCATTCTAATATTAGTTTAAATTTGATCCACTTTCATCTTTACTTGGAAAGTATGAATTTAAAAAGTACAGCTTTCCAATTTTCCTTTCAAGATATGCCACGTAGTTAAATGCTCCTCAGGCTTCTAATAGCAGAAAATATCCATTATGTTTTGTTTGTGACAATCAGGGTGGAGAAAATAATGTTTTGGCTCTTCTAAGGAAGAAAGGGCTTCTGGAAAAATGCTAGCAAGTGTTTAAATAATTATAATCACACATATAAAGTTAAGTATTCTTAGAAATGCATTATGGTGCTTTTTTTTTTTTACTGGGTAGGGTAAATAAGGAACAGATTTTTATTTTTATTTTTTTTAGTTTTATTAGGGACATTTTATAAATCACAATGCAGTGAACCTCACCACATGAGTCGAGCTGGCCCACTGCCACTACTCAGCTCTGTAAAAGCACCAGCTCTCCTTTGAATTCCGAGAACAGCTCTTGGCCTGTGAGAACATCTGGGGCTCAAAGTTTTGGAAAGAAATAGTTCAGGTCCCTTTAGAAGGGCTCTCCCTGTGGTGGGAACTGGAGTGTGCACACACTTAAAAAGGATTTTGCAGTACCATTGGCCAGAGGCATTGGCTTAGAGCTCTAGCACCAGGGAAGATCAATGTGAGACCAAAACAAATCCCCAAGAAGCTTCATGAAGTCATTCAGTGGGATTCAGGGGCCCAGAGTATGTTTTGTATATCTTCTCTATTCTTTTTCTATGTGTTTTCTTAGAGAAAATGAGTGTATTGTGGCTGATGGGTCCTTGCATTCTCCTAAAATAGTGATGAAAAAAGGAAGACAATCTGAAAAAGGCGGGGGCTTAAGGGTGTACTCAGAGGAGCCCAAGCAAAGCTGATTCCACATATAAAGTGCTGCCTCGTGAATTCTGACAGTAATTTTCAAAGCACAGAATGTAGACGCTAACAGGCAAATAGTCTTGTCTGACAGTTATATGGGGGAAAGCCACTCATGAACATAGAACTGGTGGTTGTCTAATCTACCAGATAAAAGCTCCCTTAACTGCACCCCTGTCTATTCACTTGGAGGGCTCTGCCCCAACCGCTGCCAATAATGGCATGTCCTGTTCCTTGTGGAGGAGGGAGAAACCGGAAAAGGTGGGTAGAGAGAGGTGTACACACACATACGCAAGTGTATATTTATCTTCAGCAAGAATATTTTCTTCCTGACTCATTCCGGATGCTTTACGATGAAGAGAGATAGTATTCATTAAACATAATTACCTGAATGATTTTAATTACCAGTCATTAAGGAGAGATACTGTCTTGTATTTTCTTAGAAAATGGAGCACTTAGGAAATCATGTTGCCCCTTTCTCTGATCTTTTGACTTTACAAAGATGCATGTTATGGAGTGAAATTTGGATAAAGCTGTGGGAGCTCTGAGGTATATAAAATTAAATTACACTGCCAACAAAATAAGATTTATTTGCCTCACCCTGGTCCTCTCTTTTGAGACTCAAAGGCCCTGCCAAGTGCCCCGAAATACTTATTTCTGAGAGCCCCCACGTGGCATAGGTCATTAACCTTTCCTTTTGAATCCAACATTCTTCACTATCTTTGCTGCCACCTTGCTTTATGGGTCCAAAGTCACCTTGCTGTGACAGTGCCTTAGTGCACTGTTCTCAATGACATGGATGCTGTGGGTCTGACTTGGTGAATATTGAGTACGACCACAGTCTCTAGAACTCAGGAAATGTCAAAACTGAGCTGTTATAAGCCCTAAAATGTGGTGCATCTCCCTTTCCCTTTTCACACTGTACAAGAGGGCTGTGTGGCATTGCCAATAATTCACAAAAAGTTCTTTTCATTCCACTTAATATTCATTTCTGCCTACGACTCTATTGGACTTTTTGGGTGACAAAGAAAATAACAGACATTGTACTCATTGCTTGCTGTAGACTCAGTCTCCCATTGAGCTACTTTTGAGACACCTTTTCTCTGGATAAGTCTTCCTCAGGGAATGCTTAGGTTCCTTATGCAAATGAACTTCTGACAGGCTACTTCCCAGGCATCTAGACAAATAAAATAACAGGGTTTGGGTTCAAGCTCAGATCCCAGCTCCTACATATTAGTTGTAATTTGAGGATATTTTAATACATTCTATTTGAAAATAAACTCAAGGGAAAAAATGGGACAGCAATCTGTATATGCAAAATCTGTATATTCTACAATAAGAGAACAGGACAAGCCAAGATGAACAATCACCTAACATTCCAATTTTGTTTTGTTTGGTTTGGTTTCTTGGTTTGTTTTCAGTCAGTCTTAATTAAGGTATATATTCTTTCCTAATGAATATTTATTGGAAATGTAATGTTTTGTTTTCAGCAAAATAACAGACTAATTATTTAGTAGATATGTTTGAAATTTCTGGCTGACTAAATAAATGTATCTACATTTCCTTCTTTCAAATTAGCTTTATATGAGTCATTAAAGACCAAGTGGGTCCAGGAGTTCATTGGCATTCTGAAATATTATTGTGTTCATTTTATAGCTGGATATATAAATTTCAAGATCTGTAGAAAATACTGGCTGGCTTATCTAACATTCCTTCATATAGAGAACAACCATTTATATTTATCTATAGAGGACAAGATAAATTGATTTTAAAATGAAGACACTTTATCCTTCAGTAACTTCTGATTCAGTAATTTCAAATCTTTTAGTCACTTTCGAATCACCAATAAGTCAGGTTTGGCTGAGTTTTACTGTGTTTTATTGCAGTCTGCTGAAACTGGCAATCCATGTCCATCATACACAGTAACTGTGCATTTAGTGACATAGTTGAATAACACAGTCACTACCCATAAAATATGACAGAAACTTTCCTGTAGCTTCCTTGTCCTATCTCAAGTGTTCTCATGGACTGGGGTGTGGATATGTTATCCTTCTTTGTTACTGAGCTACGTAGTGAATGACAAATCTATTCACCCGGCTCTAACTAGCTGCTTACGAGTCCATTTATGAAATTTAGGCTGTCAGTAACAGCAACCAGAAGTTCTGAACAAGTAGATAATAAAATGCTTGCCTGTCAAGATGATTATAATACAACTTACGATTGACTTTGGAGCTATCAGTGACATTTCTACTGGGCTCTTCCCTTCCTACAGAAGTGTGTGTATGTATGGTATCACCTCCCTATCACCTCCAACTCTCAAAAAAAATATCTGAAGACTTCCTAGTCTTGGGGAAATCTGACAAGAGACAGAATTATGAGAGTCATCTTCTCTGTGTTCATCACATTTTAGTTATTTTATAAGCCAAAACCTAAGAGCATTTTTCATGTCTGTAGTGCTATTCACAGGAGGCAGGGTGGGAGCACCAAATCCCGACCCTGTGCTGATTGGTGTGAGCCCTGGATACTGGACAATGGGAGAGACCTGAGACCTTCCCATATCACACTAAGTAAAAATGCTGATAAAACCCTCAGGGATTCGGCCGGGCATGGTGGCTCATGCCTGTAATCCCAGCACTTTGGGAGGCCGAGGCAGGTGGATCACGAGGTCAGGAGATCGAGATCATCCTGGCTAACACGGTGAAACCCTATCTCTACTACAAATACCAAAAATTAGCCGGGTGTGGTGGTGGCAGGCGCCTGTAGTCCCAGCTACTCGGGAGGCTGAGGCAGGAGAATGGCGTGAACCCGGGAGGCAGAGCTTGCAATGAGCCGAGATCCTACCACTGCACTCCAGCCTAGGCGACAGAGCAAGATTCCATCTCAAGAAAACCCCAAACAAACAAACAAAAAACTCTCAGGAATTCAATGCTTTCAAGGGGAAAAAACCAATGACACTCCTGTGGTGTCATTCAAAAGGAAACTAATATGAACAACAACAAAAAAAACTAACAAAAAATGGTAACAGGGAAATCTGTGAGCTACGTCGTAACCCCTGGCAACAAGCGTACACCAACTCCACTTCCTGGCCATTATTCACGCCTGATGTTCTTGGAAATGTGTGTTTTGCCCCATCCATGCTTAACAAAACAACTCTCTACAGGATTATTCCATATGATTAGGTCTAAAGGTTTTTCCAATCTAACTAAAATGTAAGCCCCCGACGCCCCCAAGGGTAGGGACTTCTGTTTCTTTTATTCATTGATGTGTCTCCAGTACTCGTTAGAGTGTCTGGCACACATCAGTGCTCAACAGATATTTGTGAATGAATACATAAATGAATCCTGTGGTATATTATTTCTATGAGGCATTTGACAGCTTTGAAGAAGATTTGAATTTGCTCCCTCAGCATTCAGGCCACTGCAGTTTTCTGTTTTTCTCCCTACCTCTCTAACTACATATTTTTTGTTTTTTGCTTTTTGTTTTTTTGGTTTGTTTAATTTTCCAGCTCTTCTTCCTCCCATCTCCTTTAATTACTCCCATTCTTAAAAATCATATTTTTGTTCAATATTTAAAAATCATGCCACAATAAGAATAGATTTCACCTGGACCTCTGTTACAGGAGCTTTGCTTGTAAATTAAGCTAGTATAAGCATAAATACGGAAGAGGATTAGGAAGCATTTACTAGTTACTTAAACTGAAAATTACAGAAGGAGAGTTAGTCCAAAAAACAGCTAGATTGGCTGTTTCCTGAAATTGCACGGTGGCCCCTGGGAACTTCTGAACTCCATCCTCATTATTCCCAGTTCAGTTAGAGAGAAACTGCCTCCCTGCTCTTTCTGACACACACGGCAGTCAGAAATGAGAGTGCATTGATTGCTTTGGTGTGTACTTCAGGATCTACCCAGGAGTCCTGGGTATGGAGTCATTCTCAGTTGAAATACATGGGCTGAGAGTTGGCAAGGGTTATGCCCCCAAAGCGAAAATCTGGGTTGCCTGGATTCTTGGCTAGCATCTTAAAAGATGTGTGTCATAAGTAGACGATGTCATTAAGGCCACTACAATGGTTAATTTTGTTGCAGGAGGATATTTGGTAACGTCAGGAAAAAAGATACGAGTTGTTTTTTTTTTTCCTTGAGATGGACCCTTGCTCTGTTGCCAGGCTGGAGTGCAGTGGCACGATCTCGTCTCACTGCAACCTCCATCTCCCAGGTTTAAGCGATTCCCCTGCCTCAGCTTCCCAAGTAGGTGGGACTACAGGCACGTGTCACTATGTCCAGCTATTTTTTTTGTATTTTAATAGAGACAGGGTTTCACTGTGGTGGCCAGGATGGTCTCGATCTCCTGACCTCGTGATCTGCCCACCTTGGCCTCCCAAAGTGCTGGGATTATAGGCATGAACCACTGCACCCGGCCTATATGAGGGTTTTTTAAGATGCTAGTACCATATTTGTTGATTTAGGTGCTGGTTACAGGATAAAAAATCTTCCAAATCACACTTTTGGTTGGAGCCTACTTCTGCATAGATTGTATACCTCAATAGAAAGTTTACTTTAAAATTTAAAAAAGAGGCCAGGCATGGCGGCTCACACTTGTAATCTCAGTACTTTGGTAGGCCAAGGCCAGTAGATCACTTGAGCTCAGGAATTCAAGACCAGCCTGGGCAACATGGCAAAACTTCATCTCTACAAAAAATGCAAAAATGAGCTGGGTGTGGTGGTGCATGCCTGAAGTCCCAGCTACTTGGGAGGCTGAGGTAGGAGGACTGCTTGAGCCGGGGAGGCCGAGGTTGCAGTGAGCCATGATCATGCCACTGGACTCCCTCCTGAGTGAAAGAGCAAGACCCTGTCTAAAAAGAAAAAAAATAAAAAATAGTAAATGAAAGAAAATTATGTTAAAATGTGTTTGCAGGTAAATACTTCCTCATATCTGATAGTTTATTATCTATGGAGACTTATCAATTGGTATGTTTCTGACCTCTCTTTCCCTTTTTCTGAGCCTGTCTCTAGAATAAGAAATGACTTATCCGATGGGTGAGTTTGGAAGACAGGCTATAATACCAAAAGTTACTTGAGGGTAGAGAGTATGTTTTTTACATATATAGTCCCCATAGCCCTACAATAGTGCTTTACACAATAAATACTAAGAAATTTATGAGTGACTATATATCATCTATATAACTCCAAGGAAAGAAAACAAAGTTACAATAGGATAGTTGGCCTCAAAGCCTCAGGACATGGTATTCCATCAACCAGGGGGTAGCTAACTATGGTCCATGGGCCAAATATAGCCCAACACCTGTTTTTGTAAATAAAGTTTTGTTGGAACACAGGAACACAGTCATGCTTATTCATTTATATACTGTCTATGGCTGCTTTCACTACAATGGCAGAGTAGTTCAAACAGAGACTATATGGCCTGCAAAACATAAAATATTTATTAATTGGCCCATTACACATGATGATTGCTTATCCCTGCTGTAAACCGTCAGCTTGGACCTAGCTACTTATTTATTGAGCCACTGTTAATTGATTCGTTTACTAGATCTTTGTTGAACATACAGTATTATGCTAGGCACTGTGCTAAGTACTGAGGACTAGGGAATGAACAACAAAGGTGAGGTTTCCACCACTGTGAAGTTTACAGAGTGGTGGATACACTAACTAGGGTAATATTTGAAAATGTTTACTGCTTCATCTTTCCCTCAGTTCCTATTTCTAGGGCTTCAAATAATCACGGCTTCAAATACATCATCTAAACCCCAAAACAAAGGTTTGCTTTATAATTTTTCAACAAATTTTGGTCTTTGAAAAAATACCTGTGATAAAGTACCAGTACAATGTGCTCTTGTCATTTACTTTTCAACATTGAAAGAGAGAGTGGCTATTGATGTTTGCTGTTTTGTGATCAGAAAATGCTTAGGGGAAAAAATCTGCAAACTCTTGGTCAGCACAGCATTTTGGAAATTAAGCAGTTAATCTCAGTTTATTCCCTTCATTGTTAGTGGAACAAGTTAGGACTTAATCAACTTCTTTTCAAATGTAACTCTTTTTAATGAAACATGAGGTTACAAAGTTCTCATTCTCCAAATCAACCCAAGCTGAAAAAAATTTTCAGGTCAGTTAACACATGCTTCCTATCCGCACCATGACATTCTCTAGGGGGAAAGGAGGAGTTGTACAAAGAAGGGATTTAGCCATTATTACTGCTCAAATGTCCTAAAATGTGCAATATAGCCAGCTGATGGACTATTTGGCTTTCACCTATGTCCCTGTTACAGGTACAAAAAGAAAGAATTTTGAAACATTTATACTTGTTGTCTCATACTAGAAACATTAAATGATCCCAACAGGAATGTATGGATAAAGACACTGCAGATTCCATGCTTTCCTCCTCTATAGACCTGCAACATTTCTCATTGGTTCAGAGCACATGTGGTAAGGCCAGGTTGTCCTCAACACTTGCTCCCTGCATTGAACCTTTCTTCAATTCAATATACAGCTCTTAGCAAGTGTTGATGTTGCCACCGTGACTGTAGGATTATCCTGGAAAAATCTGGACTCTGATTCCCAAAGGCTCAATTCCCATTCACATATGTGGAAGTGGATGGGCAATGTCAAAAAGAGGAATGATTTCAAATGCAAAAAGGATTCTTTCCTTTTCAGCAGAAAACATGAAAATATTTCTTTCTCTCTCTAACACTTGCACCTATGCTACATCAAATGAAATTAGACTTAAATTTTGTCTGCCTCCTAATCATGTAGTCAGAGATCCATCACGATAAGTGAAGTCTTCCCAGACTATGATGATAGGAGGGCCAAGAAATGTTGCCCTAGTCGCTAAAACACTCTTCCACTCTAATCAAAAGATTTCCAGAATATCTTGAAATGCACCATGAGGCCTGACAAATAATTTTAGAAGGAATTGGAGATTCTTACACATTGGTCAGAAGAGGGACTGGCTCTGCAAAGGTTCTTAACCCATTTGCCTTTTTTTATTAATGGAAGATGTTGGGTATATATTATTTATATGTTACTGCATAAGTTTAAGTTTACATTACACAAACAAATCAGGACCTGGAGCATCCTGGTACCTAGGGTTGCTTCACAGGAACTGGCAGTTCTAAGCCAGAATTGTTTTTCACTTTGAAGGTGATTCTGCTCAGGGCTGAAGCCACTGCGTAAACAAACTGACGGTTTGAAAAGAAACACCCCAGTTTTAATTCCATTTGGAACTAAGTTTAGATCATAATTTATGTTGTAACAGAATTACATTTTTAAAAAGATGTTTGTAATTTTAACCATTAGTGTTTCTGTACATAACAGACAGCCAAAATTGTGTCAACCTCAAGTACTTTTCTTCTGCAGCAAAGAGAGTGAAAGCTACTCTCTCTGTAACTCTGGAGAGTTACTCTATACAGGCTACAAAGACCAGGACAATTGAAGACTTCCAGGAGGTGCCACTCATGACCATCCCCTTTCTTATTTTCTTTTCTATCAAAATTAAATACAGAGGCCACGGGACTCTAGGGGGCTATCTCCAACTTCTGTCCATGCAAATAGCCCCCAATCAGAAGATGACTTCCACACATTCCTGCTAACACATCTCAGAGGGTCCAGAATGGAACACATATTTCACATATAGAGTGCTTTTCAAACATTAAAGCACATCTAGACCACCTGGGGATCTTGTTTTATAAAGATTCTGATTCAAGGGATCAGGACAGGGACTGAGATTCTACATTTTCAACATGCTCTTGGGCAATGCTTCTGGTCCTCCGACCATAATCTGAGATCTGAGCATAAAGAGTTTTATGTGGAAATGAATATTTGAAGCTGAATTCTCCCTTTCTGGGAAAGAATGATGTCATCTATGAGTGAACTTTGCCTGGTGGTGGTAGCAGTAGCAATAATGTCAAGGTTTTTTTTTTTTTTCTTTTACCACTCCTAGACAATCATGACAGGATCTCACCACCCAGCTTTAGGAGATAGGGAGTCCTGGAGTTTATGGTATTCTCTTATTTCCAGAAGAACTTAGAATTTCTGCATACTGATGAGATTATTATCTGATGTAATTATGATGGTACAATTATGAAGAATCTTTTGCAGATGAAGTTTCAACAAAAAGGTTAAGTACAGTAGGTAAGGTCACATCGAAAATCAAGAATACACTTTAGTTTCCCTGTCTTCTAAAATATTTCCATGATTACATTAGCCTGCAACTCATTTTTTGGTATCAAATATATGTGAAATACAAGCAGAAAATAGATATGAATTGACCTATTCTTGAAAACCCAATGCTTGAAAATTAATTATTTTTTGTTGCAAAAGATAGATTAAGGGGAAATTATTTACATTTATAAAGATATCTTTATAGTAAATTCAGCAAATATATTTTAAAATAAAATTAGTTTTGCTAAATTGTCCACATATTTTTAATGAAATATGTTATACTTATAGATCAATTGAGGTATAATCACAATAATAATGTTGGTGAAAATTGGATAGATATATTATTGAATGGAAAGAACATTGGAATGAAAGTTAGAAAAACTGGATTTGAGTTTCTGCACTGCCATTATCTAATTGCATGAACTTGGACAAGATGCAGATGCTTCTAGACTTTTAGTGGGGTTATATCTTCATAAACTCATGGTAAGTTGAAGATGCCATAAGTTGAAAATACATTTAATACACCTAACCTACCCAGTATTATAGCTAAGCCTAGTCTATATGAAACGTGCTTAAAATACTTAAAATAGTCTATAATTGGGCAAAATCATCTAACATGAGGCCTATTTTATAAAAAAAAAAAAAAGTGTGGAATGCTCTATGCAGATGAGCATTTTGTAGACACAATGGGTTGTGAAAACACAAAACACAATATCCAAAAACCACCAGCAACACCGTACACTGTAAAAGTCAAGGCTGTTTGCCCTTGTGATCACGTGGTTGACTGGGAACTGTGGTTCATTGCCACTGCCCAGCTTTGCAAGTGAGTGCTATACCACCTATAGCTAGCCTAGGAAAAGATCTCAATTCAAAAATTAAAGTGTAGTGTTTACTGAATGTGTATCATTTTTACACCATCACAAAGTTGAACAATCCTACGTTAAACCATTATAAGTCGGTGACCATCTGTTCTGTGTCTGTGTGTATGTGTGTGTATTCATGCAATTTCATGCACATGCTTGTGCATATGAAGAATAATCTGCCCTCTGTATATCACTGAGCTACAGTGAGGGTCAAATAAGGTGATGTGAAACACTCTATAAGTGGAAAATAGCTAAATCATTTTTTTATAATAAAAACCTTAATGTTAACCCATATGTGATAGCCTAAAGCATCTAGCAACATTTGTATCTTGTGTTAGTTGATATGAGAAGTGTATAATGTCGTTAAAATAGTTGTATTACCAGGCTCTGTTAATTAAAGATTGTTGGCAATTTTGTCATTAATTTTATTGTGTGTGTGTGTGTGTGTGTGTGTGTGTGTGTGTGAAAGAGGAGAGAGAGAAAAGGCTGTATAGCTGAAAGACAGTATCCTTTTGACAAAAGTGGGTAAGTACACTACCTGATGCTTACAAATCAGTAGAAATCTAAGAAATAACAAGAGAAAATAAAAGCCATTTAGAACCAGGTTTGCTATTATTCAAAGAAGCAAGGTAAATAAATGGGCAATTGACATTGATAAGACTTGTCCAAAATAGGGAATGCCCTTAGAAAGCAAAACAATTAGGAGAAGCAAAACACAGTGCTTTAATTATTAAATATCTCAAGTTGACAACCAAATTAAAAATCCCAAATGTTACACCTCAGAATTTAATTTTGAGAACTAGCCCAAAGGTAGCTAAAACGAATACCATCAAACTGTATGTCTGAGAACCATTTTTTATTTTATTTTACTTTTTCAATTTTTAAAAATTGTGATAAGAACGCTTAACATGATATCTTCCTTCTTAACAAATGTTTAAATACACTATACAATATTGTTAACTCTAGGCCCAATGTTATAAATGACACACAAATACTTTTAGAAAGTGGAGGGAAATAATTGATCTATAAATTTTTAAGCAATGGTTGCCAGCTATTTCCCATTGCCATAACTATAATAAGGACAGAAAAGTAGTTTCCTACACAATGTTTATGAATCCCTAAGTCATCTTTCCTCAATCACTGACTTATATAGATTCAGAATGACACTTGGTTAACTGTTTCCAGGTAATTTATTACTGCAACCCAAACCAACCCTCTGCAAAGTTGCAAAGGTGGCTAATCTTATCGCTGGTTGCCTCAGCTTGTCCACTTTATACTCCTTCTTATCTTTACACCCATCCTAAGTGTAAAATCTACTTATTTTTCCTTTGTCTTTGAGAACATAAATGGAAACTATCCAAGTCTCAAAAAGTGGACATAAACTTGAGTAGTCACTTTTTTGAGGAGTATTTTTTTTTTATTTTAATAAGAATCAAAGTCTGAGAACCCTGCAAATACAGCTTCCATAGGACCCCATGTTTGTCTTTTTGGCACAGGGCAGGGAGTGGATCGTGCTGATAGCCAAGGGCTGATCCAAACTCAGGAATGAAGCATAGATGTTTAAGAATGACTCAGTCCCCTGCCTCTGGATTCATTCCCTATAAAGGTCCAAAATTACTTTTATCACTGTGCCTGAAATTCTACCAAGTACAAATATATTTATCTTAACAAGCTTACTCATTTTAAAGGCAAATATTACAATGAGAGTTATATCTCGTTTACTTAGTATATGTTGTCGTAACTTGATGTTTCCCTCTTTGCACTGACTGCTCCAAAAATTGTGGTTAATTTGAGACTAGGAGCTTAGGGGTCTGGAGATCTAGGGAGGCTGAAATGCTGAATTTGAGGGGTACACAATCATGGCATGTCTCAGAAAGCAATAGGTATGATGGATGCAGATGTCCGGACCTAGTAGGTCGGCCCTCCAGTGTGAAGGTGTATCCATGAATCTGAAGTCAGAGCAGTGTTAAGTGTCAGAAACAGGTGAGACAGATGTAGGGAAGATACACAGGAATAACAAGTGGTAGGTGGGAAGTTTAAATAATGTGCATGTTAGGATTAATATACCATGAAGGACTAGGTCAAGTTTGAAGATCAAAGCAGTAACTGTTACTCTGGGAGTTTGGGCATTACAATATTATAGAGATCAGGCAAAAGAGCATTGGAACTTGGGCAGAGAGTCTAGGCCGCAGAAGTAAAGCACAGAATCAAGATGACCCTTTATTCAAACCTATTTCCTCCTTAATCAATAACTTGTTTGAGTTTGTGTATGCTTATTGTTAAGATAGGAACTATGTCCCAAGAATAGCTGGCTTAGAATCTGCAGGTGGAATGAGTGAATATGATGTAGGGAAAAGGAATTTTCCATCCTGTTGATCTAGATCTTCTTATTTACTTCCGTTTAATGACAGATTGGCCCCTGAGTCCATGGTTGTGCTGCAAAGACAGCACAGAATGAGCACACAATGTACTAAACAGGCAGCCTCCCAAATCGATAGGAAGCATACTTGCCTAGGTGAGCAATAGAAAATTCAGCACCTATTGGTAAAATAATTATTAGTAGTAGACATCTAGTTAGGAGACAGAAGGAAGGAGAGGCAAGTGGATGCAATTGACCCTGCTTGGGAACTCCTGAAGACACAGCACTCAGGTGGGCAATGATTTGCACCACATGTAAAACTGCCTGCATGTGAGTTAATATAAGTACCAGGATGCTGTCCTAGGAGATTAAACCCAGAAAACATGGCCCTGAAACATCTTACAGGATTAGCAATATATCACACTTGAGCACCAGAAGAGAAAGGGATACATTCTACTGAGCCATTATCTAGACTTGTGTTCTATTGGTATAATAAAAATGTTAAGTGAATTTTTAATGACTGCATTGATACAAAATAAGGTTCAAGCTTAGATAGTGTTAGTTTGCCATCACCAAAGAGTTTTGCAGCTTTTTTACAGATAATACATAGGCTCATTGAAGCCTGTTTGAGACACCTTCTGCAAAACTGTTCAGCAGTTACCAGGAAAAAACTGGCAAATGAGCTGTTATTAAAGAGAAAATGACACATAAATGTTACCACTTGTCCATTTAAAATAACCCAGTGGGAGCGGTGGTTCATGTCTTTATTCCCAGCACCTTCAGAGGCTGAGGCAGGCAGATCACTCAAGGTTAGGAATTTAAAATCAGCCTGGCCAACATGGCAAAACCTCGTGTCTACTAGTCTGGCCAACATGGCAAAATCCTGCCTCTACTAAAAATACAAAAATTACTGGGCATGGTGGCACATGCCTGTAGTCCCAGCTACTCAGGAGGCTGAGGCAGGAGAATCACTTGAACCCAGGGGCAGAGGCTGCAGTGAGCCGAAATCTCACTACTGCGCTCCAGCCTGGGCAACAGAGCGAGACTCCATCTCAAAAAATAAATAAAATGAGATAAAATAATTAACTCCTACTTGGAAACAGTTTTAATGTCAAGTGATTTATTATTAGGTTGATGCAAAAGTAATCACAGCTATCCTTTGATATTACACATTGAAGTGTTCCAGAGAAGAAAAACCACACTTTGTTTATTAGAGCAACTTGGGACATTGTTTTCCTTAGACATATATCTTTTTTTTTTTTTGAGATGGAGTCTTGCTCTGTCCCCCAGGCTGGTGCAATCTCAGCTCACTGCAAGCTCCGCCTCCTGAGTTCATGCCATTCTACTGCCTCAGCCTCCCATGTAGCTAGGACTACAGGCACCTGCCACCACACCCAGTCTTAGATGCATATCTTTAAAAAGCAACCTTTGCTTTTCAATACTATGTGCAGAAAAATACTGAGAAGAATAAATCCCCAGTGTGTAATGGCAGTTGGTAAGAAATAAGACACAGATAGTCACTGGCCCAAGTCATGTAGAGGACTCCTTATTTCCTTTAATAAATTAGAGGAGTGGTGGCAAATGTAACTCACGTCCACACAGAAGAACCCCAAATGATGTCTCTGGGCTGGAACCCTTGCCTAAGACCTTTTCTAGCTAAACTTGGTCATGGTTCCAGTTCAGTGAGTCAAAAGGCAGTGAGAATAGTGACATTCTGAGATACATAGGTCAGTCCATTGTGGAAACATTTAAATTTCTGGCAGAGATAATACCAGTCAACTCAACGGGCAATTGCTACGTGCATTTTGAGGGGAATTGCTACGTGTATTTTGAGTTATTCTTAAAGGAAAAAGAATCAGCTTTGGTAATAAGAATGGCAGTTCTCTTTTTGACAGCTTCTACTGCTGGCAAATATCAATGCCAATAATTTGAAGTACTCCCCAAGTTAATCAGTGTATATGAATTAGGTTACAGTTTTGAACCTGCCTCTTCTTATGTGAAACCCAAGGGAAAACAGTGTTTGAAACATCCCAATTCTTCTTTGATATTCTACATGATCTTGGGTAAGTCATTGAACCTTTATAAATTCAAACTTTCCTTTCGAGAGACATGATCTTTAAGCCCTCTACTCATGTATATTATAGTGATTAGTCTAAAAACTAAAACAACTGAGTTTTATGGTACTAATGAGTGAAAGGTACTAATATGGTACTAATGAGTGAAAGGCCACATATTTAAGCTCTGGTTGGGTTGTTTAACTTTGTTCTGTTACATGATCACACTTTATCGTAACCAGGGACTTGGACCAAATAAAATATCAATTTGGTTAAAGTTTATTTCAGAAAATATTCTGATGCTCTAGTTTCATTTTGTTTCAGTGGTTTTCAAAAATACAGGTTTGGTATCTGTTCAAAAGTTCTCACTAGGTTTTAAAACAAAAAACAATGGTTGTGTTACTTCTTGGTAAATGATGCTCAGCTCAAGTTTCATTAGATCAGAAGTTCATTGCAACTTTGTATAAATTGAGTTTATAGTTGGAAATGGTTCGATTTTCAGCTACTAACTTTAAGTCAGATATCTCAAAAATAGACATTGCTAGTCACAAAAGAAACAAGGAAGGAGTGAATGGAAAGATTTGGTACATTTCTTTAACCTACACTATCAAAATAAATTCTACTGCAAGTAGAAAAATCACATCATGCTATACAAGCAGGACCCATGAGGACTCAATAGTAAAAGTTGGTTTTCTTCTCTATCCCACAGTATTGTTGAACCTGCTTAGTGGGGATATTCCTTCCCTTCCCATAGGATAAAAACTTGGACAGCCTCATAATTTCCTGGTTATTCTTAGAAAATAAGGGAAAGATAAAACTGCAATCTCAATTCAGTAATTCATTGTGTCTTGTAATAGTCCCTTATAATAGTCAAAACTTCAAAGATTCTTAAAATCTGAATTTTCTCCATTCCCCCAGCTGGTCCTGAGGTAGATGACACACTGTATAGAGAAAGTATGCTCCTTCCTCTCTCTCCCTGCTCTTCCTGCTCCCGATTGGCCCATGATTGGACCCTCCGGCAAAGGAGTAAAGAAGCTGTGTGCGCTCGAGCAGGAGAGCTCTCACAAGGTAGGACTATATAAGACAGCTGTGCACGCTCAGCACCGGGCAGATTTGTCAAATGACTTTCTCTTTTATGAAAACATTTGTGAACATCAGAGAGCAGAGACCTTGTCTTCTACTTCGGTGAATCTCTCCCAGTGTTTCATATGTAATATTAAGTTGGGAAAGAAGAAGAGGAAAATAAAGAAAATAAAACAGAAGACAATATAAGCCTTGTTATGAAAGCACTTGCCGTATACCAAGGGCATTAGCATTAAAAAAAAAAAAAAACCCACATAATACTACAAATAATATAGGAATAAAAAGACATAACTGAATACATCCATGTACATAGTCGTGGAGAGGCTAATGATATAAAAGGAAGGATATGGCAAATGTTTTGGAGATAATAAAACTTGAGCAGAATTCAGCTGGTAGAGAATGAGAGAAGGCATTCCAGGCAGTGAGAACAGTATGTAAAATGTCGGAGAGGGGGCCAGTGTGGTGGCTTACCCCTGTAATCCCAGCACTTTGGGAGGCCGAGGTGGGAGGATCACTTGAGGCCAGGAGTTCGAAACCAACCTGGCAAACATGGGGAAATCTTGTCTCTACAAAAAATACAAACATTAGCCAGGTATGGTGGCATGCACCTGTAATCCCAGCTACTGGAGAGGCTGAGGTGGGAGAATCAATTGAATCCGGGAGGCAGAGGTTACAGTGAGCTGAGATTGTACCACTGCCCTCCAGCAAGGAGGCAGAGCAAGACCTTGTCTCAAAAAAAAAAAAAAAAAAAAAAAAAAAAAGAGTCTGACAGGTAGAAAGAGACATGACAATTAAGGGAGGGCATCTGAGTGACTTTCTCAGTGGTGGTAAATCAATCTCTAGCATGAAATCAGAACTACTTGGGAGGTAAGAGGGCACCATTCATTATGAATAATCAGAAAATTTTAACTTGATTCAACACAGAATAGGAAACTCTCTTGGGGACTCAAGAAAGAAGATGTGATGATTAAAATATTGAGAACAATGACCTTGAGAATGTGTGTGGGGGGGACCAAAGTAGAAGGTTTTGCCTATAAGATATCTGAAGACGCAGGTCTAGTAAAAATAGAATACTCTTGTGAAATTCAGATGGCCTCATACTTTCCAACTCAAAGAGATAAACAAAATTTCCCTGTGTTTTTAAAATCATTTAAAATTTCTTCTCATTCTACCATAATCATATCAACAGATCTTTTTCTGGTGATTGGTGAAGAAAATGATCCTCTGTGTAGCAATGTCACCGCTATATAGTCATGCCATTCTTTCATATAATGCCTGTGAGGCATGTGATTAAAATGGAGCTTTATGGCCTTCGAATAGTGTGCTTTTTATAAGTGCCAGGAAGAAGTGTTTATCAATGTTTTATGGAAGTGAAAAGAGTTTTTCTCCTCAATAGAACCTCTTCCTATCTGATGCAAGGGTGTTATGAACAGAGCATCTGGATATTTGGTGAAGTGTTTTAAAGCACCAGAGCCTCTACTCTCCAAATCATGATCTAGATTATTATCCTTTCAGTCCTGTGAGGGATGATTTCCATTGTCCAAATGAAAAAACTGGAGCTCAGAAGGAGTATGTGCGTTACTCAAGCCACACGACACAAACAGGAAATGCAAGGACTCAAATCCAGATCCTACAACTCCAACTTCCAGGTATTTTTCTCAACACTAAGCAGTTGGCATGAACAGCTGTCCATGTGCTAGTCATTGAACTTATTCTGTCTGCTTCATTTTATGAAAGCATTACCCCACGAACTAGGAACAATGTGTGACTATATTATTTGCAAATTTGTTAATATGGACATGTCATGTTAAGTCACAAAGAGACTACCTCAATTATCCTTCCTTTGATTGATTGTTGGTAGGGATACAGAGGACTTTTGGTTGTGGTTTAGCCTTACGACATACTGTAAACATCAACATGCACTATGTTAACTGTCTAAAAGGAGCTTACTGTTTTAAATGGTTGTTAAAGAATGACAGTTTTAAGCCATATTAACAATTTAATTCCAAGAACCACATTTATGAAAACCACTAAACAATTCCTTCAAGACTTGAGTGATTGCGAAAGAAAGAGACAATGAAACACAGAAGTGTCTAATAGGTAGGATGTAGGAGAGGCCACTGAAACTTTTGATTATAGACTTAAGAATTCAAAATAAACCCAGATAAAACAGCATTCTATTAATGAAAGATACTTACCTGACTTTTCTCCTTCTAGAAGAAAATCAGAATCTTGAAAAGAATATTTAAGGAGAACCCAATCAATAGATAAAATACTATCTGAGCAATTATTTACCATGAGACCTTATAAATATTATTAGGTTAATGACTAATAATGAAGAACATATGTATTTTATGAGACACACTTGCATACAGTTGTAGAGAAGTGAAAATTTCACTCATATTACTCTTAGATGTGCAAAGAAAAGCATCAGGAAAGATAGCTAATGCATTCTGGGCTTAATACCTAGGTGATGGGTTGAAAGGTGCAGCAAACCATTATGGCAAACGTTTACTTATGTAACAAAGCTGCACATCCTGCACACATATCCCAGAACTTAAAATATAAAAAATAATAATAATACATCCCACTTATGAAACATTCTTAAATACAGAAGGATATGAAAAACAAATACAAATCTCTCTAAATTCTAACTGCTGATTTATCTCCTTCTAAGTCGTGTTCTTCTTACTCAACAAGAAGAATAGAAAATATTTTAAATCTTTTTAGAAAGAGGTGTAAACCGAGCTAAACTGGTTTCTGTACATTAGGAAACAACACAGATTTTGACATTTCCTGAAATACAACATTAACTATTAGCTCACTTAGCAGCAGCTCACTAAATGCTCCTGTTAAACTATTTCATGTTCTCTGGTACATGTGAAAGTGTGAAAGATAAATTATAATACTTAGAACTATAAACATTTTATTTAAATATTGTTATCAAACATGTACATACATGTTTTAGCAAAAATTATTCTCCCAACGTTGCATTGCTTTCTCTGTCTTCACAAATCTGTTGTACTTGGGGGAATTGTGTATAGTTTTATATGTGTAGATCTTAAAATCCCTAAGGAAACAACTCTTACACAGGTATTGAAAACTGAAAAGGCAAAAAGTGAACACTAAAATATCATGGAGCCAATAACTACAGGAAGTAGTTCCCCCAACTTCTCTTGGAAAGGGAGCCCAGTGGAGCTAATATTCCAATCCCTGAGAAAAGAGTCCTGTCCAGCTGATACTGGTGTCGCTAGAGAGGCATGAGAAGGCTGGTTCTGTGAATGCTGAAAAAGCCACAAAATAGAATCAGTTACTGCAACTTGAACGACTTGCCGCTTCTAGGGTGAAAAAATGTTGCTAGGATGTCACCGACCAGGAAACAGGAAGCAACATCAGAAACAGGAAAATATATCCCTCCTTCCTCTTCCAGCTTTGGATTCTTTGTCTAGTGCTTCCTATGAAAAGAAATTAACAGAATGCAGCTGGCAATGCTGAAGTGTTGTTTAGAGAGTCCCAACTCTGGCACCATAAAGCCAGTGTAGGTTGGTGGCTTGAAATTGAGACAATAAATAGCTTAATAAATGGCTCATTCACCTAGACCATAAATATCTATATAGCAAGCACAACAACTCATACTTTAGAAAATATATACTATATGCAGTAAATGGAATACTAATGGAGATAGTCGGTGTTTAATTCTTTAAAAATTAACTGTCAAATACTCACTTTTTTACACTATCTTTCTACAACATTTATTCTGAGAGCTGTTAAAGAATTATCAGTGTTGTTTTCTTCATTTGCTAATATTTAAATGTATTACTTATTCATCTAATTCTAAAAGCTTAGCAATATTAAATGCTAAACTGTGTACTGAGGAACTGCAAACTAAATGATAGCCTCTGGAAAGGACAGTTTAAAAAAAAATTCTGTTGCCATATAAAGCCATATAAAGCACCAAGAGTCTCATATAGACAGAATTAGGGTTTACTTTGTCATGTTTTGGTTTTTGCTGAAATGCCCAATCATATCATCCCTCCTTCTTAAAATTTGCTCCCCACAAAGAGGTAGATTGATAGAATTGACTGAAATAGTGAATGAAATGTCATGTGAATTGATCAAGAATTGTTTCTACTTTAAGTTGCAATGTTTAGCTTAACAGTGTAAAACTTGTATAAGTTTGACAAGTTATTTAATTTCCTCAAGTCTCAAGTAAAGGAGCTTAATGATCCTCCATTCATTTTCCTCCCAAGGCCACATTATTTTCAGTTTAATAGAAGAAAAGGGATAATATGCAATTATGCTATCAAAGGATTATTTAACACACTTTTTATTCACCTCATTAACCTGAACATGCAAAGGTGTATAATAAACAAGAAATCCAATAATCATTTTTTAATAAGTTGCTAAATAGCTCTTTTTGAAATCTGCATCCTACACCTCCTCCCCACTTCATGGTTTACAATGCCATAAGCATACTTCGTTTATGCAAACAAGTTGATTAAAATGCGCATGCTAATTTAGTGGAGGAGAATGCCAACATTTTGCTTTTCTTCAGACGATCAAGTATATTCTCATCTCAGGGCTTTCGAATGTGCTGGTTTTTCTTCCTGAAAGGCTCTTTCCCCATAGTTCCTTTCCACACTTTGGTTAAGTCTCTGCTCAACTGCTGTTGCCTCAGAAAGACCTTTGGATTTCACACTATTTAAATCCCATCAGCACCATTGGCTGCCTCTTTATCCTGCTTTACTCTTTTTAAGGACACCTAAAAAGGATACCTGAAGCTATGTTTATTTATTTGTTTGTTTCCTTGTTTATTTCATGTCTCCCCATTCGGAACTGCACTTATGTGATGACAGACTTTGTCTGCACACAGTGCTGCCCCAGCCACCAGAACAGGGTTTGAAAATTAAAATGTGAAGAAAATAGGATGGAAAAAGCAGGAAATAAATATTGTCAAGTACTTGCTTCATATCAAACATGTTGGTTGAATTACTACATATGCCTGGGACTATATTAAGAAGTAAGAAGGAAAAAAATGACCAATATATAGATTTTTGCCACTTATGAGTTCATGATCCAGATATTGAATATATTAATTTTTTTATTAAAATAATGAATATATTAATTTTTATTAAAATAATGCCAAAGAGAACCACCAATGAGATTTTAAAGGCTAGAGGTATATTAGTTAGAGCTCTTCTAATTATAAGAGACAGAAACCAAACTCAAACCTGCTTATGCAAAGAGTTTATTTTGTTGCACCATTGAGAGGTCCAGTTATCAAACTGGATGAGAACACGCCCTGATGTTGTCATTAACAGCCTATCTTCCTTCATTTTCCTGTTTCTGCTTTTATATGTGTATTCTTAGCGAGGGTCTTCCCCTGAGAAGTAACAAAAGCTGCCACCAGGAGCTATAAACTTACATTCTGTTGGCAACAAGAGAGTCCTTTCCTCTACCCTCTAACCCCAGATCTAGCAACAGTTCTGGGAAGACTCTTAGTGACAAGGCATACACTATAAGCCTTAAGCCCATTCCTGATCCCTTCATTTGGACCGATTGGTCAGGCCTAGGTCATATGTTCATCTTTGATATCAGGGGATGGGGTCATGATCTGAAAAGTGGTAAACATGAATTCCCATGGGAAGTCAAAGTATTTTTCAGATAAGGATGCAGCATGAGACAAAAATCACAGATCTCCACTACAAACTGTATTTACACCACTAGCTCTGCATGTTATGTGCTCACATTTCTTTGGCTTATTAGTAGTTTTTCAGAGAAGCTATTAAGAAAAGAGTAATGTTACCTAGATGGTATGAAAAGAATATATGATTATTACATTCCTTAGTATCCATTAAAAGATATAAAATAGCATGCAACCAGTTTACCACTAGGAATATATAATGGTTATCCACGTAATAAAAACAATTGCATATGAAATTGAATAATGGATGTAAAAGAAGAATGAGATTGGTAATACATATAATGAAGCAATCCATCGTTTAAAGACAGAACTGGGGAAGCAATGCATTAGCTGATGGCATGGACCAGTTTAACATGTTGGTGTGATGCTCAGTCTTAAGTCATATTTTTACTGTTTGCCTTCCACCTCCAAAAATGCACCCTCCTTACTGATATTAATAAGCAATATTAATAGTTAAAATTCATCCCATACCAATAATACTAAAAGCTAAAGTGTACTACTAATAGCTAAAATGTATTAATATGTACTATTCTAAACACTTCACATATTTGAAACCATTTAATCCTGGCAACATTAGAAGTAGATTCTTTTACTACCCCCATTTCATCCAAGAGGAAACTGATGCCAGAGAGTTTACGACAAGTAAATGCCAGGTTTACGACAAGTAAATGCCAGAACCAGAATGTTTTATTTTTTATTTTTTAAATGTTTGTGGGTACATAGTAGGTCTATATATTTATGGAGTACAGGAGATGTTTTGATATACAGGACTATAAAATGAAATAAGCACATCATGGACGATGGGGTATCTATCCCCGAAGCATGTATTCTTTCAGCTACAAACAATCCAATTACACTCTTTAAATTAGTTTAAAATATACAATTAAGCTATGATTGACTATAGTCACCGCATTGTGCTGTCAAACAGTAGGTCTTATTCATTCTTTCTATTTTTTGTATCCATTAACCATCCCCAGCGCCCCTCACTCCAGCCCCCTACTACAGTTCCCAGTCTCTGGTAACCATCTTTCTACTCTCTATGTCTAGAAGTTCGATTGTTTTGATTTTTAGATTCCACAAATAAGTGAGAACATGAAATGTTTGTGTTTTGTACCTGGCTTATTTCACTTAAAGCATCCTCCGGTTCTATCTGTGTTGTTGTAAATGACTGGATCTCATTCTTTTTTATGACTGAATAGTACTCCATTGTGTATAAGTACATTTTATCCATTTATCTGTTTTTGGATACTTAGTTTGCTTCCAAATTTTAGCTATTGTAAAGACTGTTGCACAAACATAGGAGTGCAGATATCTCTGATACAGTGATTTCCTTTCTTTGCGGTATATACCCAGCAGTGGGATTGCTGGATCATATGATAGCTCCATTTTCAGTTTTTCAAGGATCCTCCAAACTGTTCTCCATAGTGGCTGTACTAATTTACATTTCCCCCAACAGTGTACAAGGGTTCCCTTTCCTCCACATCTTTGCCAGCATTTGCTGTTGCCCATATTTTGGATAAAAGCCGTTTTAACTGGGGTGCAAAACTGGAATTTAAACCTATGCTACCATTGCCAAAAAAAGGGCTTCAGTCTTATGTCGTGGTAAAGATATCCCTGCCTTTTCCAGCCCACATTTATTTCTTCATTGTATACGTCATGTTATCATCATTACTTTGTAATACAATTAACATTTTATAGTCTGTCTCATGCTTCCTCAAATTGTCTATTACTCTAGTGATAGGGTAAGTAACATACCAATAACTTAGAGTTTTAATTATTACTTCTCTCCTAGCAACTAACGTATTACTAGGTGTCAAATAGCTAGTCGACGTGTATACATTAATTAACTTTGCTCTTTTAAAAGTCCTTTACTTTTATTCATAAATTTAACTTTGATTTTTTTTGGAAATACAATAAATTCACATTTCCCTTGTATTAGAATATTGTCTTAATGGTGGCACTCCATGGTTTCTTTAGCTGTGGAAGAATGAAGGACCAATGTCATCTAAAGCAGTAAGCATGGTTTATGTGATATGATACTTGTAGCAATATTGTATTTTAAAGGTAGGCATCAATATGAAAGTGCATATAAGAGCTACTGTCTGCATGCCTGAAGAGGGCTGGGACCACGTCTATGATATCAGTGTCTAGTGTTGTGCCTCACGCAATAGTCACACAATATATATTTTTTGTCCTTTGTCAAATGAATGAATAAATAAATACTATCCCAGGAGACTGAGATAGTGGTGGTTATAGCTTTTTAAAAAAATTCTTTTAAAGATGTTTGCATGTATGTACAGAAAAATACACACATATATATCAGGGCACTAGGTTGCAAAGAACAGAAGCCATACTGGCTAGTTTAAACAGAAAATAAATGTTTTAAATTATATGGACTAGCTCACAGAATGTCTGTGATGGTCAGAGGATCTGGTGTAGAGGCTGGACCACCAGAAATGTATCCCAGTGACACAACTGGGCAGCTCCTGTAATGAATGCTGCTGCCAGTAGTAGGTAGACCCAGGACTGCAGCTGTCCTAGCAGATGTGGGCAGGGGGTATACCTTCAGAACTTCTGCCACTACTACCTACAAAACCAGTTCCAGAGAGCACCACCTGCACATCATTATCTTTCAAATTAAAATGTGGCGTGAATACATCTGAGTGAAAGAGCCTGTACCCCGGCTGCAAGAGGGACTGGAAGGGTGAGTGTCTGGCTTCTACCTTAGTGAAATGAGATTCAAAATAGGAAATTTTCTATATGCAGAAAAGCCTCTCAGAAGTTTCTGGGTTACATACATTATGATGGGATTTTTAGTCTTTATAGAATTTTAGAAAAGAAAGAAAAATTAAAGGAGAAGAAAATAATCACCCATATTTTTTGGGGTGGTAATGATTTTCAAAAAATGTTTATTAATTCTCAAAACTAACAAGTGTCTGGATAGTAGAACCTGAAACAAATACAGTTCCATCCAACAAATATTGTTGGATGAAGTAGAACTTACTTCATCCAAGGAGTTAAACTCTGATTCTTAGAGATTTACAAAATAAAGCCAAACCAAATCAAATACAAAAACAAACTCGACATTCCCTCAGAGTAAATACAGTGGTGATAATGATGATGATGATACTAATTATTATTAATTTTTTTTGGTTACGTATTTGATAAAAATTATAACTTCTTACTCTCAAAACATTTTATTCACAGAGAAAAGTGTCTTAACTCTTAGGCAGGTTTGAGGCTGCTGTTAGAGATTTGCATCTAAATTTGATAAGTTTTACATACCAGGAGCTGCCACCTAAAGATTATAAAGAAATGTGATTAAGTACCAATGGTAGGTATATATCAGCACACCAGGGCCTTGGAAGGAATAACTCATGCATGGTTGGCTATGTTTTGACCTCTAAGTCAATCTAAGAAATCTAAAGGGTAAAGAAAAATAAACAAAAGCTTGATTCAATCAAATTGTAACAAAAGTCAAAATAGTTCAATAGTTCAACACACACAAACTTCTCTTTACAGAATAAGTTGTTAAGGATTCATTATTCCAGAGATTAAGCCTATCATTCTGGATATTTGAGAAAATAAGTGAACTCACAGAAAAATTAGACATTACTTATATTTTATGAATGATAATGAAAAATGTTTAAATTATCTGATTCTTAGTATGTTCAATATAACCAGATTTTTTGTCCTTATTAGAAAATCTTTGCTTAAACATTTCATTTTTATTCTTTAAAAATATTGATCATAAACATCCAAAATATTTCTCTGAACAACATCTAGGCATTTCATAATTTAATCTGTCATATTGTTTTGGTTCCTAAATAATTTAGAAATTTGTAAAGCATTTTGGAAATTTGAATGGCATATCTTATATTAGTGCATTTTTTAAAAGAATGTGGATGTTGGCGGGGGCAGTGGCTCACAGGGGGCAGTGGCTCACACCTGTAATCTCAGCACTTTGGGAGGCCGAGGCGGACAGATCACCTGAGGTCCAGAGTTCAAGACCAGCCTGGCCAAAATGGTGAAACCCCATCACTACTAAAAAGAATACAAAAATTAGCCGGGCATGGTGGTGGTCACCTGTAATCTCAGCTACTTGGGAGGCTGAGGCAGGAGAATCACTTGAACCCGGGAGGCAGAGATTGCAGTGAGCTGAGTTCACGCCATTGCACTTCAGCCTAGGCAACAGCAGCAAAACTCTGTCTCAAAAAAAAAAAAAAAAAAAAAAAAAAAAGAGAAAATGTGGATGTTGTTATGACTTAGTTGACCAGAAAAGTTAGTTCAATTTCTAAAATGAAGAATCTAAGACTTTACCCTGTTATAGCTCCTAAATTAGAACTCAGTCTTTCATCTTTTGAGCCTGCTGGCCAGTGCCTACACACTATTACACTTTCTAGTATATGCTCCACCTTGCTGCCAGAATTATCTTTCTAAAACCAAATTCTCACGCTTTGACCTCAAAATATCAGTGGATTCCCCTTGCCTATAGGATAAAACTAACACTTTAAAAGGTTTTTAACATGTATCAATGTCAGTTTTACAGCCCCAATTCTTGACACTGCAAGATATACATAAAACATGCCAGCCCAACTGTATTAATCTGTTCTCATGCTGCTAATAAAGACATACTAGAGACTGTGTAATTTATAAAGGAAAGAGGTTTAATGGACTCATAGTTCCACATGGCTGGGGAGGCCTCACAATCATGGTGGCAGGAAAGAGAGGAGCAAAGTCACGTCTTGCATAGCAGCAGACAAGAGAGCTTGTGCAGGGGAATTCATTTATAAAATTATTAGATCTCATGAGACGAATTCACTAGACTTATTCACTACAAGAAAAAATCGCCCCCAATGATTCAATTATCTCCACCTGGCCCCACCCTTGACACGTGGGGATTATTACAGTTCAAGGTGAGATTTGGGTGGGGACACAGCCAAACCATATCAACAACCAACAATTTTCCGGTCTCCAGAGGTTATGTGTTTTTTGGTATATTCCTTTGCATGTGGTATTGCCTCTGTCATGCTAATAATGACAATGATATTTCTGATAATGATAGTGACAACCATTAATCAAGGATTTGCTATGTAGTACAAACTACTAAGCACTTCACACAGATTATTGTCTTTTCATTTACTATTTTCCATAAACATCCCTGCTTTGCAGATGTAAAAACAGATGCTTATGGGGAATAAGTTGAATAAATGGTTAGGTGCATTTCCTGCATAAAAAACTAAAACAGTAAATTTGGAGACTACACTCATAACCAAAATGCAAGGAATATTATTTTAATGCATTATTAATGTATATGTTCTTTAGTCTTGAGAGAATTACTTGCCTTCTGTGAGCTTTAGTGTCTGTCATTTTCCATCTTTGAAATGAAATGAAAGAATCTTGTAGATCCTTTGACTTGGACTCTCTGCTACCCACTTACTAAGTACAACTGCCAGACTACTGAGGCAATGAGTTGACAGCAGATTTCAAATATGAAGTGTAATGTAGACACAAGCAAAATAATACATCTGTCTATTTACCTTTACAAATTGAACCATTGCATTTTCAAGTGAGTAAGGATAGAGAGAGGACCGGAGTACTGCATTAGTAGATGTTTCACCACATGGAAGGAGTGAGCAAAACTACTTTTCTTAACCTCTCTGTTCTTGTGATTCAGATAGTGTTTCTTATCTAACATTTGTTAGTGGGAATCTAGCCATAAGTAAAAGAGGTTGCAGAGAAGAGAAGAAATATGCTTTTATCAATCATATGGACTTGAGAGGAATTTTCTCCGTGACTTCTTGAGAAATTCTATGAGAATGTATTATAAATTTCTTTTTTAGATGGTAACCCATATGGCAATCTGAAGCCTTGGTGTGACCATATTCAATGTGAGAAAATATCTTCTGTGAAAGAGTTATTGCTGTTAGTTCCATAAGTTACAGACACGGTGGTAGAATTATACAAGAAAAATGATAATAAAATTATTGTTGAATAAATGAATGGGAGCTAAATTTGACAGAGCACTTACTATGTGTCAGGCTCTATTATAAGCACTTAGTAAGCATTGGTTTATTTAATCCTCATTATACCCTTACTGAAATAAATACTATTATTAACCTCATCTTACTGTTAAGGACAAGGGCACAGATAAATTAGGCAACTTGCTAAATATCACACACTAGTTAGAACCAGAATTTTAACTAACGCAGTGTAGCTCCGAGTTTTCATCTTCAGTATCGAAGAAGACTAAGTGGCCTAAATTAAGCAAAGTGACCTCTTCAGACCCTCTAACTACGTGGAAAAACTATTTGTCATTTTTTTTTTCCCCTGAAAGACCAGAAATTAAGCAACTGTTAGCACAGAACTATCTGACTGTCTTTCTATACATTTCTTTAAGCATACAACACTGGTGGTTTTGTTGAAATTTGCTGCTTACTTATTTTTCAGTGAATGGGATCCTCTTGGTAGGGCCTGGTTCTGCAATGTCAAATTGTGTGAGCTGAAATTCCTCAAAGAGAGCAGAAATCACGTCATCATTGTCAAATACAGTGATACCAATTTTAGTCACTGAAAGTAGAATATTAAGCTAAACAATTCTGTTTTTTCTTTCTTCTCAACAACAACAACAAAATCCCTGTATTCCAAATAGAATTTGACAGGTGATAGACTATAGTGGAAAAGAGTGAAAGAACAATCAGAATGATTATAACCCTTAAGCATACAATCTAAAATCTGCTAGCTTCTCTACCTTAACTTAGTAAAAGACATGGGGGCTTGTTTTTTATAATGAAGTAATTATTAAGTATTCATGAAGCAAACAAGTATAATATTTAAGTGGACTGCAATTCAACTTGTTTAAATGTTCCTACATGAAATACTTATCTTCATCAAAATGAAAATGTTACCCCAAATGGGAAAATACTAATAGAGAATAAATGTGGAAAGCAAGTAATTTCGTCCAATACGAGGCATGAAAAATGCCACATATTCCTTGGATAAAATGAAAGAGTGATATCTCACTATTTTCTTTAATGTAACAGCTTTTTCATTAATATAACTAAATATAATGAGGGTCAGACACCATTCACTAGTACTATTGTATAAAACTTGAATAATCTCCATCAAGAAATGTGTTCATGTTTGAATTATTTTGTGTCAGATGCATACATTTCTTTCTATACAGCTGTATACATATCTTTAACCAACGTTGGCTAGAAGGCAAAATTCTATTTGTTTTATAAAGCTGCCTGTCTATCACATCTTATAATAATCAACATTTACTTATTAATTATCTAACATAGACCAGATATGGAATTCGGTATTCGGGATACAGGGATAAACATGAAATATGGCTTATGCCTTAATGTGGCATTTTATTTGTTCTTTTGTGATTCTGTAGAGAGAAGTATAAAAAGAAGTATAATCTTCATTATTCTTCTGTCTGAATACCCAGATAAAAAACATAATCATAGTTTTTAAACTGACTTTCACAAAGCCTATTCCTTCACAATAGCCAGAATCAGTATGTGGATTTTTCACTTGATATTTTGTCTGAACAAGAATTCTGGGCTGGGTGCATTGGCTCACGTCTGTAATTCCAGCACTTTGGGAGGCCGAGGCAGGCGGATCACGAGGTCAGGAGTTCGAGACCAGCCTGGCCAATGTAGTGAAACCTTGTCTCTACTAAAAATACAAAAAAATTAGCCTGGTGCAGTGGCAGGCACCTGTAATCCTAGCTGCTCAGGAGATTGAGATAGGAGAATTGCTTGAACCCAAGAAGTGGAGGTTGCAGGGAGCTGAGATCACACCACTGCACTCCAACCTAGGTGACAGAAGAAGACTCCATCTCGGGAAAAAAAAAAGGAATTCTGGAAAAATTAGATCAAACATAAAGAAATATACATTATGTAGTGATGTCATATTTTCAATCAAGGTTTAATATAATGAGTGTACCATGCAGGATGGTAAAGATCTAGCAGTAACTGAGCACCTAGAGCCTTCTGCTATGGCTCTTCTGCTTTCACCTATCCTTTGAAACTGCAGCAAGAAGAAAATGGGATTTCTGGCCAGTGAGAACTGGGCGTGAGTTCTGACTTCTTCACTTTCTAGATGTGAAACCATGGTTAAGTCACCTTACCTCTTTGAGACCTCACTTTCTACTATGTAAAAATCAGGTTAATTATACACCCATAATACAGTTATACAATGTGAATAAGATAATTTATTTTGAAACACTTCACAAAAGATGTGATGCTATATTAGACAATCCATATTTTTGGTTGAATCTTAACATAAAGCACAGGATGGAAATAGATTTCACTTATTTTACTGGATACATGTGTTAGTTATCTATTGCTGTGTAACAAAAACTGCCTTAAAACTTTGGAATTCAGGAGTTGCTTAGCCGGTTGGATGTGGCTCAGGGTCTCTCAAAAAGATATAGTTAAGATATTGTTCATGAACACATCGTTGGCCAACACATGCCATCATTTGGAAACTTCTGAGGTCTCCCAGGAGCACTTCCTGATAATTTAGGGATCCCTTACAGGAAGGTTTCTGAGACTCTTGAAACACTCACTAAATTTTGCTGCTGTAGGATAACCATATTCCCACAAGATGCAAATCCTCTTCCTCAGCTGGTTTCTCACACCAGTAGGTTCTCATCGTATTCCCAAGTTTTGCCCCAGTGCTCAATAAATCTGGCTCAATCGTTTCTTATAGGTCTCAAGAACCCTGACTTATGATTCAGAGAAATTTTATCTTCTGGCACAGACCAGGTTAAATGTCTTCTAAATGCAGAATATTTTCATAACCAACAGCAACTGAAAGGCCACCCAAGGCTTCTTTACTGACCTTAATGTTGTATAGAAATGCAGAAGCTGTACTCCACTTTTCAAGCCTCAAAAATGAGTTAATATAGGATTACTGAGTGTCTTCTCCAAGGAAGGCCATATGAATGACATACAATGAATCAGACACAAGCCCTGGACATTATGACATCCAGGCTAGTTGAGGAGACAGATTACTTCAATGTAATATGATATGTCTTTGACAGAGTGAGGAACAAATTGCTGCAGAGGCAAAAATTAGGGGCATGCAGCCCTCCTGAAAGACCTTCTGGAAGAGACAGTATTTGAGCTAAGTATTGAGATCTAGGTTATGTAGATGTTATCTAGATATCTAGGTTAAAGGATGTAGTCAGGTAAAGGAAACAACAGGAGGAGGAATGAAAGAGAATGGGATGTCCAGGGATTTATAAACAGTTCAGAGTCACCAGAAGTTTATGGGATGATTCCCTGGGTAACAGACTGAGGCAGGGTTTTACCTCTGAGGCAGAGGTTTATTGAGTGGAGCTCTGGGAAAATCACCTGTGAGAGAGCAAGGATTTAGGATTGAATGAGGGAAAAGTGAGACACGTTGCAGCAGAGGCCTTGGCCAAGCTTGAGTGGCTCTCTGCAGCTGGAATGGTCCTATAAAGTCAGCATCCCAAATTGATGCAAATGATCCAGGCCTTTGTATTCTTGCCTTGACAAGTAAGTGAATTCAGACTGTCCTAAGCCAGGGAGGGTAAACCCTGGTTGAGACCGCATGCTAAGACTGAGGGATTCCCAGAAAGGAATTCATCTGAGATCTACCAGAAGCCAGCACTCCAAGCAGCTGAGAGAATGAATGCTCAGGCTTAAGGGGTGTGGTGCACAGGGTTTGCAGCTACCAAAGCATCTATTATACTAAAATATAGAGTAAAGGCAGAAAGTGGCAAGAGAGGAGGATGAAGAGAATGGCAAGATTGAAGTCCTGGCTAATCTTGGATGACATTCTAGGTATTTTTTACATAATTGTGTAAGCCAGTGGTTCACAAACATTTCCATCTCAAAATCTCTTTACAAACTTAAAACGTGTTAAGAACTCTAAAGAGCTTTTGTTTATATGAGTCACAGCTATTTATTTCATAATATTATAATTTAAACCTGAGAAATATGCACTTTAAAGAAACATTTATTAACTTATTTTTTAAAAATAATAAATTATATACAAACAGAGATAAAATACTTCTCGGAAAAATAACTGTATGTCCTCCAAAACAAGGAAAGTTTAGGAAGGAGTGTTATTATTTTACATTGTTGCAAATGTCTCTAAGATATCTGCTTACTGGAAGACACCTGGATTTTCATATCTGCTTTGACTATATCTCACTTCATGAAGCTTTGAATAAACTCCACTGAGAACCACTGCTATAGGCAATAGTGAGTCTCTGAAGGATTTCAATAAGCATGCACTAAAATCTGAATTGCTACTATGATTATAGTATAGAGAACATATCTGGAGGCACAAAGTCTATTTGAGAGATGAGAGATTATGGAAGCTTGAACTAAGAGTACAGTATGGAGATGTGTGGATGTCTGAAGTATTTTTTGAGGGGAAATGAACAGAACTTGGTAACTGGATATGAGTTGTAAAAATCCAGAATGACTCATGTTTTCCCACTTGAATATTTGAATAAATAAAGATTTTCCATTATCTGAAAATGAGAACATCAAGACTAAATGTTCTTTTGAATTCAACTGATACTTTGGGATTGGATTCAACTATTGTCTTGGGTAGAGCTCCCCGGAAGCAAAGCCTAAGACAGACGTTCTGTTTATGTGATTTATTAGGGGAGTGGTCTCAAGAGAAGGAGGGTAAGAGAAAAAGAAATGGAAGGGGAGAGAAGCTAAACACCTAGTGTCAAGTGGTGACTTGCTACAGTCTGACCCCCAGGAGCTCTGGAGCACAAGCTGTACCACAGAGCTGGTCATACTTCGAGTTAGAGGGGCTAGAATTTTGCACCCCATGTCAGTTAAAGATTGGCCAAAGTCTGGGGAATGCAGCCTTCTGGGCCAAGCACATTCTCTTTAGTTGAGGGCAGTTACGCAGAAAAGAGTGTGACTCTGAGTTGCTTTCAGCTGTAAGGAAGAAAATAGTATCTTTTTTACTTACCCACCATTAGGTTTATGACTAAGACTTCTACAACACAATATAGATTAACAAGATAAAAGTGTGACAGATTTATTTAATATAAGCTTAATATAAGTTTTACGTGATAGCTTTCAGAAATGAAGACCCAGGGAAAACTATATGTTTATGCTTAGGTTTGATGAAGAATAGATAGTCCTGTAAAGGTATAATTAAACAAAAAGGAGGTATGACCTAGTATCAGTAAACTGGGGAGAACTTAGAAAAGACTGTTTCTCCAGATTCTTCTTGGCCAGTCTTTGTAATTCCTTCCCTCTGTGTATTGAGCAGGATACTTGTCACAGGAGGGTCTTTAAGAGAGAAGGTCAGAGGTAACTTTCTGCTTCCGTAGTTTTCTCAATTTCCTCCAGCTTAAAATACTCAGTATGCTAATATGCCCTATCTTCGGTAGGATTCTATACACTTCATCAGAGCTAACTGGGTAGCTGTCAAATGCATACACTAGCTGATAAAGGATAATAGAGTACAATAGCATCCCTGACAACTGTGGAATCTTAGTCTGGAACCATTCCTTAAACCAAAAAAATGAAACAGCATCATCAGTGTCTCAAATTGTCAAATGACTGAGCGGAAAAACCTCAACCCAGGAAAGATCACGGAAGGCTGGTCACAAACCAAGCCAGATGTTGACTTTCTTAAGACCAGTGAATAGAGACAGGAGTTTCTTTTTTACTTAGAGAAACCAGAGAGTTTCACAGTAGTGTAACAACACAAGCGGTAAGAGTTGTCTTTCAGAAATACAAAGCCAGACCCATTGCTCTCTGAAGGAGCCACACATTTCTTAGAAGACACAGCCTTGGCTACTCTTCCACTTTCCACTTAGTATCCACAGCTACCAGATATGCTACCTCACACTTGTAACCCAGATGTCATAGGTCTCAGGCTGTGTACTCAGTCTTTGCCTTGAACCTTAAGACTGAACTCTGACGCATTGCTAAAATAAATTTAACTCCACAATGAGAAATAAAATGTTTAATCAAATTTAATGGGGAATTATTGAAGAGAGGTGCATGTACATTACACAGGAGAAGCCTATCTAGCACGTACTGGCCATCTCTGTGCTCCCCCCATTATCCATTAATGCTCTTCTCCTAGTCTCAGCTCCCCACTTCTCTCCTTTCCCCTGGGAATTCCCGTCTATGCAGCCTCTGGCCACTCTGGATCCATTCTGCCTCCTGCCTCTCAGCCACACAGAATGCCCATTCTTCTGTGGCAGTATTTATCTCCCTCCGGTTTTCTCCAGTGTGAATCCCTACACACATCACTTAACTTAGTAAGCAATAAATCTTCCCTAGTCTCCATCCACCTTGAATAAAAGAAAAAAATGGTAAGTAGCTAACTGTTGTTTCCCTTCGTATCTGAAATATCATCCAGGCACCCAGCACTTTAATCTCTCAAAGTCATCCCTGAGGGTTGTAATCAGCTACTTCCAAACTCTGTTAATGTTGATATTCTGACCTCCTATAAATACTAATGTTCTTCATGACATCTAGAATGGTCAATCCTTTCTACAAGGTTTTCAATTTACTTAGCTTAGATCTATCAGAGGAATTACTACTTATGGTAGCTATAATCTTACAAAATGTATATTTTAAATGATGAAACTTGAAAGTTAAAATTATTCCTTGATCTGTTGGCTTTAGAATACATTGTGTTAGCAGGCATGAAAACAACATTCATATCCTTGTACATCTTCATGAGAGATCTTGGGTGACTAGGCACAATGTCAATGAGAAGTAATATATTGAAAGGAATCTTTTTTTCTGAATAGTAGGTCTCAAGAACAGGCTTAAAATATTCAGTAAACCATGCTGTAGACCGATAAGCTGTCGTCAAGGCTTTGTTATTACTTTTACAGATCACAGGAAGAATAAATTTATCATAATTCTTAAGGACTCTTGAATTTTTAGAATGGTAAATGAGCATTAGCTTCAACTTAAAGTCACCAGCTGCATTAAAGTCAGCCTGTCCTTTGAAGGATTGAAGCCAGGCATTAACGTCTCTTCTGCTAGGAAAGTCCTATATGTCATCTTCTTTCAATAGAAGGCTGTTTTGCTGACATTGGAAATCTGTTGTTTAGTGTATCCACCTTCATCTTAGTCAAATTGTCTGGATAACTTGCTGCAGCTTTTGTGTCAGCACTTGCTGCTTTTATGTTACAGAGATGGCATTTTCCTTAAGCCTCAAGAACCAACCTCTGCTTGCTTCCAACTTTTCTTCTGAAGCCCCCTCACCTCTCTCAGCCCTCATAGAATTGAATAGAGTGAAGGACTCACTCTGGATTAGGTTTTGGCTTAAGGGAATGTCATGGCTGGCTGATATTCTATCTGGACCACCAAAACTTTCTCCAATATCAGCAATCAGGCTATTTTTGCTTTCTTATCATTCTTGTGTTCACTGGACCCTTCAAGGGCTTTTACTTTGTGTTCACAACTTAGCTAGTTGGTTTGGTGCAAGAGGCCTAGCTTTTAGATGATGTTGGCTTTCAACATGCCTTCCTTGCTAAGCATAAACAATTCTAGTTTTTGATTTAATATGAGAGATGTTCAACTATTTCTTTCATATGAACACTTAGAAGTTGTTTTAGGGTTATTAGTTGGCCTAATTTCAATGCTGTTGTGTCTTAGAGAATAGGAAGACCCAAGGAGAGGAAGAGAGACAGGGGAACAGCTGGTCCATGGAGCAGTCAGAACACTCACAGTATTTATTGATTAAGTTTGCTTAATCTGTGCCCAATCTGATGTGGGCACAGTTCATGGTGCCCCCAAACAACTACAATAGTAATATCAAAAACTGTTTATCATAGATAACCCTAATAGATACAATAATAATAAAAATTTCAGATATTGTAAGAATTACCATAATGTGACACAAAGATAAAAAGTGAGCCCATGTTATTGGAAAAATGGCCGATAGATTTGCTCAATTCACAGTTGCTACAAACCTTCAATTTGTGAAAAAACAACATCTACAAAACAGAACAAAGTGAAGTACAGTAAAATGAGGTATACCTGTACACACAAAATTTTCCATAAAAATTTAAAATTGTATCCATTGACTTCCTTTCAGGGATTTAATGCACCACAGTTCTAGAACCATTTAATTAGGAGCTTTACTTGAAGGTTGAGCAGACAACATACCTATCCAATTTTTAAACTGTAAAGGAAACCAGGGGCCCACCAAAATACTCAACAGTGTCTACTACATAGACTCAACTATCCAGGGGAATATTCAAAATCAGGTTATAAGTTAACCAGTGTTCCAAAAAGAAGAAGAATGGACAGTGAGTAATACTGGAGTTCATTCTACCAGAGTTATTCTTACTTTAATCTTTTTTCTTTTTTAACCAGGTGAGCACATAAGTGGGAGTAATTGTGTATCCTATTTTGATTTATGCCTCCTAGAATTGACACTCTACATTTTTCTTTCCAGAATAGTGATAACTAGTTGAGTGCATAGAAAGACCCAATCCTCTTAAACCAGATTGATTTTCATTGCCTTCATTCACTTTTCCTTCTCTGCTTTGATGACCTACTGACTGTTCAGCCAGAATGCTAAATCACAGCTATGCATATACACACATGAGGGACTTCTAGACAAGAGGCTTTAATGACCACTGTGTGCCCAGATAATTTGGACTCATGATTAAAATCAGACATTTTAAAAGTTATTTTCAACCTGAAGCCATGTGCTTACCTTTCACCCCTCCTCATCAATGCAGAGCTACAGTTTGCAAAGGATCCTATTTCTTTGATTTTATTTTGTGGTTTCAAAGGTAGGAAAGAATTCCACCTAGTTTGAAATTACAGCTAACTACAGGTAAAGAATGTTACTATGTGTGCCTTGGTCCACTAGAGCCAAGGATAATATAAGGAACTAGCCCAAGACATTAAAATGTCTACACCAATTGTGGTCATTGTGTCGGGGTTCAGGACTCATTAGGAGCAATGTTTGTTGATGGATCTTTGTGTGTGGGCTTGTGTCCCAAGTGAGGGCCATCAAGCCAGTGAATGAGTTGGCACTGCCAGAAGGTTTGCAGGCAGGCTCTGAATCTGAGATCATATTCTGAAACTGAGTTTTAAACTTACTAGAGCAACTGCCTCCACTTATTGTCAGTTCATGACACTTCAGAGAGGAGAAAGGCTTGGGTGGTGCCGGTGAGTAGGGAACAGAAGTAAAACATTCCCCTGTGCCTGTGAATCCATGAATCTGAAGATCCTGATGTGATGTCCCTGATTCTGAGGAGTCTGTGGTTTGTAAAAAGCAGTTTGTGATCCATGAGTTGTTCAGGAAATCATCTGAAGTAGCCACAACCAACTTTTGTAAAAAAAATAAATAAATAGATTAGCAAAAAGTGTATCATAAGCAGTCAGAGTAGAAATGTTCTATAAAACACTTATTTCAACTATGTTTATATTCATCATTGTATGTGTTTGATTGTAATGCAAAATTTATTTTTTTATTATGGGCTGATGGTCAAAAAAGTTTGAAAGCCCAAGTTAAGGTGGCCCTGCAGCCCAACGAGAAGAGTAATGCCTCTTCTCTGCATCTTATGGTCCTTTCTGGTGTAAATAGGAGATTAAAGTCACTCATTCTGCAGTGATATTGGTTCTTTTAAAGGAAGTTACTCCTGAATTAAATAAATTCCAATAAACATCTATACCTCTTTTTCTCCTTATTTCCCTGAAACTACTGTTGCTTAAAACTCTGTCTTCACACCAGAAGCCCAATCTGCCTGCTCCAAGAATTCTCTTCCTCCCTCCCTCTTTCCTTCCCCTCTTTCCTTCCCACCTTTCTTCCTTGCTCCCTTTCACTGTTGGAAGACTGGAATGAGTATTTTCAGAGTCAGGAAGGTTTCATAGCCAAGGCAAACTGTGGTTGGAAGCTGAAATTGTAGCAAATAAGCAATTAAGGTGGATACAATGTCCCCATACACCTTCCACAAATATTCCCATCCTGGGGCAGGCCCTCATCACTTCACACCTTGGTTATTGCCATGGCTCCCAGCTTGCTCGTGACTCCAGTCCTTCCTCACACTACTCCATCCTGCCCACATATGCCAAATTAATACTTCTAAATATATTGTTTTCATTATATAATTTTTCTGCTCAAAATAACCTAAGGCCACTATCCCCTACGGGTCAAATCTGAACTCCACACCATGCCATGCTGGACTCTCAATAATCTTGCTTCAACCTATCTGACCACATGTATCTCTGGGTGCTTCTCAACTTGAAGCCAGCTCATGCCTCCTCAAACTCCTGATATGCTGCTCAGTACTCTTCATCTATTCTTCATATCTCAACTTATACAGATTCCTCCTCAAGCTGAACACATGTAAAATTACCTGCATCATTTATTTGAAATTTTCCACAGATCCTCATCACTGTTATTTTACTGTTTCATATTAATGTATCTGGTTTTTCAAGTTACTCAAAGGCAAGTTCATCAAAGGCAAGTTCATCAATGCATGCCCCTTGATATGGTTTGGATCTGTGTCCCCACCCAAATTGCACCTTGAATTGTATTAATCCCCACATGTCATGGGAAGTACCCAATGAGAAGTAATTGAATCGGTGGGTGAGGTGGTGGCGTGGGTTTTCCTGTGCTATTCTCCTGACAATGAATAAGTCTAATTAGACTGATGGTTTTATAAAGGGGTGTTCCCCTGAACAAGCTCTCTGGCCTGCCACCATGTAAGACATGCCTTCGCTCTCCCTTAGCCTTCCACCATCACTGTGAGGCCTCCTAAGCCATGTGGAACTGTGAGTCCACTAAACCTCTTTTCTTTATAAATTACCCAATCTTGGGTGTGTCTTTATTAGCAGCATGAGAATGGATTAATACACCCCTCCTGCCTCTCAGGGTGGCAATATTTACCTATTGAAAAAACAGCTAATACTTGCTGAGCATTACCAAAAGCTGTGTTAAAAGTGCATTATTTAATTTCATTTTTAAACATGTATTATTTTATACCTTCTGTACAGATGATGGAATGGAGGAAAGAGAAGTAAAGGAGAGCCATCAAATCAGACAAAAGCTATCTGTCTCTTGGAGAGACAAGCTCTGGGCTCATCCACTGCATTACATTCTTAGAGCTTGTAGAAGAGTGGTTATTAAATATTTTCAAGGCTACAGACCCCTTCAAGAACTGATAAAAGCTATAGAATTTCTTTCCACAAAAATGCATGTATTGCACACTGAATGTCTGCATGCAGTTCCTGGGGGAAAGACCTCTGAGGCCTGTCTATGGGTCTGCAGTGTCTATGAGCCCATTTCAGAAATTCTGCAACACACCTTATGTGATTTTAAAATACTCAAATGAAAGTTTTCTCCAATGTCCTCCAGAAGCAAATTCCATTAAACAAGCAAATTTGTATAATATTACCCTAGAAACTGGGGAGTTGGTGTAATGCGAATGGGAGATGTGAGTGTGTGTGTGTGTGTGGTGTGTGTGTGTGCTTGTGTGTGCCTTTACATCTTATCTATAAACACATGCTAAGAAATCATCTTTAGTTTCAGCCTTATTCCTATAATAAAAATGTCAAGTCTTATGAAGTGGATAGATTCATAGGAGGGTTATTATAACCCCCATTCAATCAACGAAGAAGCTAAAGTCAGAAAAGGTATTTGATCTACCTAAGGTTACACAGCTGACTCAATTTTCTGCTTCTTCACTAGACCTCATTGAAAATCAATGTTCTCTGTAGAGGAACCAGTACTATTAAAGGCAGGCTATTGAACAGAGGCTAAGTTGAAAGCAAAGAAATTGGAAATTCATGTTAAAAACCATTAACAATAAGTAGCAATAATAGTACCTTAACAATGATTCCAGATGCCTGGTCTTCATACTTTCACCTGCAGGTGATGTTGGTCAATATCTGCAACCTATATGGGATAACAAAAGTGCTTTTCGAGAAGGTATAATGACTGTTATGATACCCATACATGCTAAGTAAGTCCATAAATGTCAATGTGTCTCTTAACGTAAACTAGGCTTTCAAGTAAAAAAAAATCAACTGTTTTATTCCACGTTTGCATTCTGGTGTAATATGCATATTTAAAAAATCAGAGAAAAAGATGAATATTAGCAGCAGTTTACTTATAGCTCATTTCTGGACTTTCAAAGTCTCTGTTTCCAGAACCCCTTACATTTTCTGCCCCATGAATTCTTAATGAGTTCCAGTTGAAAGTGCTACAGTTCCCCATTCAGGCTACTAAAGGAAAAAAAAAGAGAGAGAAATAAAAAAAATAAAAAATAAAAATAAAAAGTGTATTTTCCCCAACTACTAGGACTTCTACTGGTATAACTTACCCCCTTTTCCTCCCTCTTGGCAAATGTTGGCAAAAATATGTTTGCAGTTGGACAGGCCTGCTATGTTTTTAAATCCTTTTAATCCTCTTTATAGTAACAGAAACATTTGAGGCTGATCTTTGAAGACTCTAGAGTGCAGAACACCTGCAGCTTAGTGCTTTGTGTTAACAAACACCCAGTGTGAGCTTAACACAATTGGGCAGGCGCAGAGCTAGCCCCAGAATCTTCCTGGAGTAATGAGGGTCTCTCTTCCCCTCTGACCTTGCCTTCCCCAACTTAAACCTGCTCTGGTAAACCTGCACTCTTGCCCTCTGACCCTCCCCAAATGGCTCAATGAATCATATAAGGGCTCATAAAAATGATTTGCCGATACGTCAGGCAGTAGAAAAAACTGAGTTGATTCCAGATTGAGAATCATTCAAATCACTAACAAATGCTCAGTCACTCAAATCACTAACTCAAATCACTAACAAACCCTGCTTCTCTCTCTATTCAGTGGCTAGAAAAGTTGATTAGCAAAGATTAAAGCCAATGTTGATGATCGTCTCCCAACCAAGTAGAAAAAACAGCACTTTATCCCTTCTCCTCTTTAATTTTTTCCTTAACTAATGAGATGAAACTAACATTGTTCACAACCTCTTTGATATCAACTGAGATCAATTCATGCATTAGTAGATGTTTCTCTCTCTTAGAGTAGAAATCATATTTGCTCTTTACCATTTGTATTTCGGTTCCCTTACATTAGTTGCTCCACTAGTAATCTCTAAGTGAGTTAAAAATAATCCCACTGGATTGAAGTTGAGTAACTTTTCAAACTAGCTCTACACTGAAAATTTTTTAACTGAAGTATACATATATGAATTACTCTTGGTGATCAAAAAGATTCACTGTAATATTTTTAGATAGAAAAACACTCTATTGTGTTAAATATATTTGATGAATAAATACATGCAGAGGTTTTGGAAAAATACCCAGTGGAAATGTGAGAAACAACTTGGAGTGTTGTCAGGCTATTCCACTCATTAGTTGAAAACAAAAAGACATACATGTTATTGAGATCAGTGGGGGAATTCAAGCATACACAGTGTCTCAGGTCACCTGGAAACAGGAAAAAAAAAAAAAAAAAAGGATATTCTTCTTTTATTTTTTTCTCGGCCTAATTATGGTGCTTGAATTGCCATTAGTCCAGTCTGGTTTCTGGGGCTCAGCCCAAGCCTGGGCATGAACACTAAATGTTTGTCCTTACAAATTCACCATAAAAGGTACATCTTTCTAAAATTTATTCTTCATTCCCTCCACTAAAACAGAAAAGTCTCTCTTTTCTTTGAATTACTTCCATGTCTTCTACAAACCTTTACAAGTCACCACTGAGTGCATCTGCTACAGCTCACTGATGCTGGGTTTAGGTTCCAAAGCATTTTTCAAAGTGAATTATTGAATATTTTTAAAATATGCATTTTGACAAGCTTGAGCAAGCAGCTTTCCCCATGCATTCAGACCTGTTTTTTCTCTGATGGTTGGTTAATTTGCCAATTCAACAAAAAGGAGCTAAGAGAAACAGAGAATATGACAAACACATTCATGCTCAACCTAGTGCTTCTGGAATCATAATATTGCTACTCTGGTGCTGCTTGTGCATATAAAATGCAAATGTTTTAATTCTAAGATATATTGCCATTTTCAATTTATTCCTTAACCTAACAAAGGGCAAGTATTGTATGAATACTGAAAATCATTGGGCAATTCCTGAATTCAGTTAAAATATTTATTTTCTTATAGCTCCATGTTTCAGTATCTTTATAACCAGGAAGATAAAATAATTGATTTTCTTTTTCTTCATTTTTCCTTCTCATGACTACCTGCTTCCTTGGGTGATAAGTGGGATGAGCAATGTGATAAATTAACAATATTTGACAGGAAACCAGCATTTTAAGTGTAAACTACTTAATATACCTGACTCTGTGAACTTTAGTAAGTTATGTAAATGTTTATTCTAAATTTCTGTATGTACAAAAGTATGGGATTGAATGAGATTTTATCTGAAATATTATTATGGCCTAGAGTCCTATTATCTGATAAAATTAAATTTGATTGAAACAAGATGAAAATAACATATTACCACTATGAGTCTGAATACAATAGAGATCACAGATATAAAACTGATTTAGTTATCCATATATATATGTATATGTATGTTTATACCTATATTTACAAAATCGAAGTTGTTTACTTTTATTAATATGATCCCACAAGATAATAAGTAATTTTTAAAAATAGAGGAGACATCATCTAAAAATAAGAAGAGCAATAGAAAGCATACTTAGATTCATTGAATAAAAAAAAGTCTGAGGACCAAATGGGAGGCTTCTGATTTTATCTATTAAAGACAAAACTAAAATGATAAATACTGGACTCAGAGCTAGCATAGGACAATAGAAAAGGCTTCCCTAAGTTAATTCAGGTAAACGTGCTAGACAGATGAAGGAGTTAACACTGCACTTTGGAGTTAACCACTTGCACATTCTTAATACAGAGCACATGCAAGTAGTAATAGAGAATTATAATACAAATAACCTCACAACTTCCTACCACTTTATCCTGATAAACACTTGGAATTTCTTAGATACTTGCTCTGATGGACATTTCACCTATCACATGATGGTAAAAGTAGTCAGAAATGATATATTCCTGAATGACTTCAGTTTGTAACAATAGTTAAAATGCCCTTTAAAGTTATATCCAGAGCAAAAAACAATCATAAAGGAGACAATAACAGGGGCATATACTATAATATTAAGCACTAAATAAAAAGTCACAATGTATTTATTCTACTTGTGTTCAATTCTTTAATAAGGAGACTAATCTGCCAATTGAGAAGACATCTATATTACTGTGACTAAAAGAATGTGGATGAGAAAAGAACTTTCTCTACCAGATATTATTCTCTCAGTATAAACTGATATAATAAACAGATCAAGGTATGAAAGAAATAGATTATACTAAGTGCAATATATACATATAGACAGACAGATTATACTAACTGCAAAAATTTATAGTAGTATATATATTATCTGTTTTTGTGCATGTATATAAGTACATATATATACATTTTGCAATTAGTATAACCTATTTATTTTATAGCTTGATCTATTTATACGTAGTATATATAATACTATAATATGTATTTTATAATAATATATACTATACTACAATATATACTTATATAATGGTATAATATACTATATATGCTATAATATATACTATTATATATTACATGATAATATATTTATTTATAAATACATAACATATTTATAAATTATATATACAATATAATATATAAGTATATATTTATAAAAACATTTTAAAATTGTATATTATATAATTTATAATGTATTAGATAATATAATTTTATAATATTTAATATGTATTTATATATAATTCTATATATTATTACATGTAATAATATATATGTTCACACACACACTCCTATATGTGTATACAGGAGCCGTTACACACAAATAGAATTCGAGGATGGATGTTGATTTTATATGTAATGCATAAACACACACACACACATGCACACACATTCATACTGGGAGGCCAAGCCTTTGGGTATGTTTCCTGGAAAGACTTCTAGAGGCTACCCTGACTGAGTCCTGCAGGAGACATCTGATTATAGTAGAGGTTACACCTCAGAATTATTAGTTAAAAGAGAGTTGGAGTGTTTCTACACTAGTGTACCCAACAATCACTGGTTAAGGGCTGCCCTCAGGAAACCATTTATTCCCAGAAATGCTCTCCATGAGCATAGGCAACGTGGCTCTAACCATCTGAGGCAGCCCTCCAGAAAAAAAAAAAAAAAAAAAAAATGGTTGCTGGATGAGAATGGGAAAGCACCCTTGTGGTCAGTGTATAGGAAAATGGAAATGGATTTGAGGGAACGTGAGCCAAGCACTGAAGCTGCTGCTACACTCCCTCAGAGGAGATGTGCCTGGGCTCTCTTTCTTCAGATTTTCACCAGCTATTGGAAAACTATTTAGACAGCAGATCTCAACTCTCAATGACTCAAAGGAGGGAGGAATAGCTAAGTTAGATCAAGACTGGAAAGCGTTTTTGAATCATAGACTCAAATTAACAGAATAAAATTTGATGGGGATACAATAAAGCCCTCCCACTTAGCCTCCAAAAATCATCTGGATAGGTGTGACGTGAGGAAGAGGGGGATTAACAACAATTTATATGGAAAAGACAAGGCCTTGTGGTTAACACAAGTTCAATATGAGTCGATTATGCCATAACTCGATAGTACGCTGGACCTCACACAGAGAGACAGTTAAAGAACTAAAGCAGCCTAACACAGACCACGAAAGAATTAGGAGAGAAAGACTGTGAAAGGGAACACTATTTATTTCATATTGCTCTAAAGGGGAAAACTAAATAAGAGTAGAAAGCACAGGAAGGCAGATTCTGGCTCAGGGTAAGGAAGAACTTTCTGATCATTAGTGCCAGACACATGCTTTTTTAAAGAAGCGCTTGGAGTTGTCTGACCTGAGGCTGGATGAAATTCTCCAGAGATGCTGTGGAGGGGATTTTTGTTTAGAATACAGAAGAGAGGGAGTTTGGAGTGTGGACTCTGCATCCCCATTCAACTTAATCGTTCCGTGGTTCTGTAAATTTGTTTGGAAATTTTGAATGAAATGGCTATCATATAAGCAGGGAACAACCAGAAGCACAAAGAGAAACACCCAGGAGCCTGGAGAGTCTACCAGTGGATCTTTAAGTCACTGAATTATTGAAATTGGCAGTACATATTGAGCATCATTCAAAATTCCTGCTCAACTGTCAGTGTTTGGAAGGTAATGGGAAAGATTTGCTAACCCTGGACATACCTTTGCTTATGTCCATGCAAAGAAAGCCAGGAGGAAAAAAAAAATCTTGGAAAATTTTCTTACAGGGAAAAAGGGGAAATTTGGACAAGTAAGGGGAAAGGAAACACAATGATGGGAAACGAGAAACACGGTGCATCCACTCACCTTTGCTCTCCCCTGTTTCCTACTCGTTGTTTTGGATGCATTGACTTTCTTCTCCTCTGGGTCGGATCAACGGCTGACCACATCTGTTTAATTGGAAGTATACGTCATCTTGGTTTTGGAATATAGGCAAATATGCACTTAGTTTTTCTCCAAGCCAGAAGGTTGCTCAATGTTTAAGGCTTGTGCCGGTGGAAAGCCAGGAAACAGGGAACAATGGTGTCAGGATAGAGAGCTGTGCAATAGAGAAGATTAGATTGTTGTCATCCTACATGCCTGTGGGCCATTTCTGTGACCTTTTCAAAAGAGGATCATCCCACGCATAAAGCAGGAAGTCACACAAATTAGGATGCTATCTTTTTACTTTATCTAGGAAACCTCTTTCTTCTAAGATCTCAAAGTACTTTGACTGGTTAACAAATTAATATTTACAAATTCCCTAAGGAGATTGCCACAACTATTATCTTCATTTTATACATGAAAAAATCCCGAGATCAGTGAAGGAGTAGAAAGAACAAATGGAAGAATCTAAAGAGGAGGATGGAAGTCTCTCTGAACCCAGTTCAAAAGCTCTGTAGCAATCATCCAGATTTCCCCGAACACAATTTTTATTAGAACTGATGATCCCTAAACAAATAGGTTAGAGGCCTTAGGAAATAACCTAAGGTCACCTGGAGAGATTTTTGAAATGACAGAATAATTACATTGTATCCACTTGATTTGACAAGGAAACTTGTAAAACTTGCTACAATATAAGCTTCAAACAGTGTAGCCTCTTAAACGAAGGACATGTAGAATTGGACTGATTATTCTCACTTTTGGGGATAAATTTCCTACCCTAGTTAGGTATGTGTTTAGGTCCAAGGTATTTACAAACATCACTGAGCTGCTATGGCTGTTTCTTATCATCCATATTTAAACACACACACACATACACAAGCACATATACACACACAGTAAAAGAAGAAACTATTTAATGCTTAGGCTATATCTTAATAATGATAAAAGATGTAATCCCAAAATTCTTCAGATTGTTTCTGGAAGAAAACCATAAAGATGTAATGATCAGTTGGTGGGCACAGTGACTCACACCTGTAATCACAGGAAGGCCAAGGTGGACAGATCACTTGAGCTCAGGAGTTCGAGACCAGCCTATTTCATTTCATTTCATTTCATTTCATTTCATTTCATTTCATTTCATTTCATTT
>NC_045434.1:75764488-75906522 GCF_002776525.5 Piliocolobus tephrosceles
TTCATTTCATTTCATTTCATTTCATTTCATTTCATTTCATTTCATTTTGAGATGGAGTCTGGCTCTGTCACCAAGGCTGCAATGAAGTGGCATGATCAAGGCTCACTCCAACCTCTGCCTCCTGGGCTCAAGACATCCTTCCACCTCAGGCTCCTAAGTAGCTGGGATTACAGGTGCACACCACCATGCTTGACTGATTTTTGTATTTTCTGTAGAGGTGGGATTTTGCCATGTTGCCTAGACTGGTCTTAAACTCCTGAGCTCAAGTGATTGTCCCATCTCAGCCTCCCTGGGATTACAGGTGTGAGCCACCACACCTAGCAACTGATCATTTGATCTTTACGGATTTCTTTCAAAAGCAATCTGGAGAATTTTGAGATTACATCTTTTATGATTATTAACATACAGTCTATGCATTAAATGGTTTCTTCTTTTACTTCACCTTCAGTGCCAAATTAGACAAGGAAATGATTTACACTAAATGCATTTAGAACATTCTTGCAGCAGAAAAGTGGACAGGTCTTGTGAAGATTTTATCAAAGGTTGCGGCAAATACACATGTCCAAAGGTTTGCTCCCTGGCTGTGCAGCTCTTGGTGGGTATGGTGCTTTGATGGCAAAGGAGAGCAAATGACAGAGTGAATAAATTTTTCAAGCTAGGTGAGCACAATAAAGATGTACTGGGCCAATGAATTTACTGTCTGCAAGGATAAGGAAATCAGAACAGATGAATGTTTAAGAAAATTAAAAATTATTTTATTCAGTAAGGATGAACATATATGCATGGAATCCAATGTTCATTTGCCCTTTTGCTCTCCTCCATATAAAGACAGACTGAGGAAAATCCCATATGAAAAAATTATAGCCAGTCAATTACCTTTCTGATTATGAACTGGAACAAAATCTGGAGCCAAACTATGAAAATAAAACAAAACCCACAATAAAAAGAATGGATGATAGAAACTCCTGAGAGTTTACTATTTGTCTTTTTAGAGGTGTTAAAAAATAGCCACAGCACCTCAAACAGTGATGTTTGTAAATATCTTGGACCTAATATATTGTAGGGGTCATTTGCACTTAATAAGCTGCAAGCTCCTTTCACATCTATAATAAAGCTCTCTGATCTTTAATGATTGTGAATAAAATGTACATAGAGACAGCAGAGACTGCAAACCAAAGCAAAGAACTTTTGAATCCAAGACTGAGAAATCCTAGATATACACTACTGGACACTAAGAGAAGCAATTAATTCTCATCCAAAGCTCAGGTGAAAAATCTGTAAACATTTGTAATCAATTCCTAATTAGCAGGCATTTACTGAATGTTGACTATGCTTCCAGTGCTGTGTGTAACTGTAGCTCTCAAACTTTATAGCTAATTGGAAACCACCTGGAAAATCCATTAGAAATTCAAATTCCCAATTCCCATCTTTGGAAATTCTGATTAGTAGGTCTGGGAACCAATATATTTGTAAATCAAACACTCTAGGTTGTACAGATATTCTTTTGATCAAATGCTTTTTTTTTTTTTTTTTTTTCAACATTTGTTTTAGATTCCAGGGGTACATGTGCAGGTTTGTTGCTCAAATTCTTTATTTTTTCAACATTTATTTTAGATTCCAGGGGTACATGTGCAGGTTTGTTGTTTGGGTATATTGTGTGATGCTGAGGTTTGGGTCATAAACAATCTCATCACCCAGCACTGAGCATATTACTCAGTAGTTAGCTTTTCAACATTTTACCCCTACCATCCCTCTAGTAGTTCCCAGTTGCTATTGTTCAACTCTTTATGCCCATGAATACCCAATGTTTAGCTCTCACTTACAAGTGAGAATATGTGGTATTTGGTTTTCTGTTTCTGCATTAATTCACTTAGGATAATGGCCTCCAGCTGCATCCATGTTGCTGCAAAGGACATTATTTCATTTATTTTTATGGCTGCGTAGTATTTCATAGTGTATATGTACCACATTTTCTTTATCCAAGTGACCATTGATAGGCACCTAGGTTGATTCCATGTTTTTGCTATAGGGCTGTGATAAACATGTAAGCGCATGTGTATTTTGTCACATGTAGAAAGAGTTTCAGTATGAGAGATTTGTTTTCTTTTGAATATATACCTAGTAATGGAATTGCTAGGTCAATTGATAGTTCTAAGTTCTTTGATAAATCTTCAAACTGCTTTCCATAATGGTTGAAATAACTTACATTACCCCCAACAGTGTATAAGCGTTACCTTTTCTCCCCAGCCTCACTGGCATCTGTCGTTTTATGAGTTTTTAATAATTGCCATTCTGACTGGTGTGAGATGCTATCTTATTGTGGTTTCGATTTGCATTTCTCTCATAATTAGTGATATTGAGTATTTTTCATGTATTCATTGGCTGCTTGTATGTCTTCTTTTAAGATATGTCTGTGCATGTCTTTGGCCCATTTTTAAATAAGGTTATATGTTTTTGGCTTGTTCAATTTTTAAGTTCCTTATAGATTCTTGATATTAGATCTTTGTTGAATGCATAGTTTGAGAATGTTTTCACCTATTCTATAGGTTGTCTGTTTACTCTGTTGACTCTTTTGCTGTGCAGAAGCTCTTTCGTTTAATTGGGTCCCACTTGTCTATTTCTGTCTTTATTGTTATTGCTTTTGAGGACTTAATCATAAATTATTTCCCAAGGCTGATATGCAGAATGGAGTTTTCTAGGTTTTCTTTTAGGAGTCTTACAATTTGATTATTCCATTTAAATCTTTAATCCATCTCAAGTTAAATTTTGTCTATATGAACAGTAGGGGTCCAGTTTCATTCTTCTGCATATGGTTAGCCAGTTTATCTCAGCACCATTTATTGAATAGAGTCCCTTTCCCCAGCTTATTTTTGTCTACTTTGTCAAAGATCAGATGGCTGTAGGTGTGTAGCTTTATTTCTGAGTTCTCTATTTTGTTCCATTTGTGTATATGTCTGTTTTTGTACCAGCACTATGTTGTTTTGGTTACTGTAGCTTTATTGTATAGTTTGAAGTTTGGTGATATGATGCATCTGGCTTTGTTCTTTTGGCTTAAAACTTCTTTGACTATATGGGCTCTTTTTTTGATTCCATATTAATTTTAGAATAGTTTTTTCTAATTCTGTGAAAAATGACATTGGTAATTTGATAGAAATAGTGTTGAATCTGTAGATTGCTTTAGGCAGTATGGTCATTTTAACAATATTGCTTCTTCCAATTCGTGAGCATGGAATATTCATCTGTTTATGGTTTAAACAAATTAAATTAATAAGAATTTCTGGGTAAATGAGAAGCATAGTTTTTGAGGATTTTTAGTTATGGAATAGGTCTGCCTCTTCTATTCATCTTAGACTCAAGCTCAAGCTTGGTTTCCTCATCTTTGAAGTAGATGACAAAATTACTCTTAGAATTGGTATTAGGTCATATATGTAAGGACTAGATACACAGTTGTTGTCTAACAAATGTTCTTTTGCTTATAAACTCTATTGCTCTACTAGAAAGTACATGAGGCCACATGTATATTTCCTGTCCATATGGTACTCCAGATAGGTTTAGAGGAGCGAATTATATATCCCAAAGATAAAAGAATGTTATTTCAGTAATTTCAGTGAGACTGCATGAATCTAAAATGAATTCATATTCAGAATAAAATATCTTCAAGAAGCAGCCAATTAATTGCATCTCCAAAACTTCCAAGTGTTAGTCACATTTGTCAAAGAAGCTACTTTTTATGTTCTTTTGGTGATAAAAAGTAGACAAAGAGCAGTAGAGTACTGTATTTTTTTTTAAAAAAAGAAAAACCCTATAAGTTGGAAAAACCGCAATTACTTTTGCACCAAACTTATAATTCAGTCTGCATTGTAGAGGAGGTGATTCAATTTTTAAAAATTAATTTTATTGAAATAAAATTTTTCTAGAATGAAGAATTTCAGTGACTTTTGACAAATGTATGCATTAAAATAATCAACAACCTAAAACATTCCCAGCATTCAATAAATTTCCCCCATGCTCCCCTTGTAGTTAATCTAGTCATCACAGGGATGTACTGTTCTGATTTCTATCACCGTAGATTAATGTTACCTATTTAGACTTGATTTCTTCTTTTTCTTTGTGGAGGTTGGTGGGGAAGGCTGGATCTCAATTTTTTATGTATGTTTATTTTTTAAAAATGATAAATAGAAGTTGAGTACATTTATTATATACATGATACATTAAAATATGTATTTTAATATTGTGGAAAAGCTAAATTGAGCTGATTAATATATGCAATGCCTCATATACTCATCACTTTTTCTTGTGGTGAGAACACTCAAAATCTAGGTTTTTCTACTCACTATAATGTTGGTGAAATTCGTCCTCATTGTTGCAGGTATCAGCAGTTCATGCATTTTTATTGCTGTTAATATTCCATGACATACCTATACTACAGTTTGTTTATTCATTAACCTGTTGATGGGCATATGGCTTGCTTTTAGTTTATAACTTTTGTGAACAAAAGTTCATAGTAATTATGTGCAAGTCTTTATGTCTGTATGCATTCACCTCTGTTGGAATGAATTACTGGATCATATATTACATGTGCATTCATTTCTCTTGGAAATAAAATTCCTGAGTCATATGATACTTACATGTTTAATATTTCAAGAAACTCTGTTTTTCAACATTTTAACCAATTTATAACTCCCTTCAGTCATGCACAAGAGTCCCAGTTGCTCCACAGCATAACTAGTCTTTCAAATTTTAGCCATTCTAATGAATATGTAGTATCTCAGTGTGTTTTTGATCTGTGTTTTCCTAACAACTGTTGACTCAACAATGTTGAGTCATGTTGGATGTTGAGCATCTTTTCATGTGCTTATTGACTGTATTATTGGGTGCATTATTATGAAGCATTATTTGGGGAAATTCAGCCCCCAATATTTCACGTGGGTCCTTTTCTATTTTCCCTAAGTGTCGGCGGTCTGAGAAATAAAGGAAAAGAGTACAAAAGAGAGAAATGTTAAAGCTGGGTGTCCAGGGGAGACATCACATGTCAGCAGGTTCCGTGATGCCCTGCAAGCCACAAAACCAGCAAGTTTTTATTCGTGATTTTCAAAAGGGGAGAGAGCATACAAATAGGCTGTGGGTCACAGAAATTACATACTTCACAAGGTAATATCACAAGGCAAATGGAGGCAGGGCAAGATCACAGGACTGGGACGAAATAAAATTGCTAATGAAGTTTCGGGCACACATTGTCATTGATAACATCTTATCAGGAGACAGGGTTTGAGAGCAGACAACTGGTCTGACCAAAATTTATTAGGTGAGAATCTCCTTGTCCTAATAGGCCTGGGGGTGCTACAGGAGACTGGGTCTTATTTTATTCCTTATCTGCAACCATAAAAGACAGACGTTCCCAAAGCAGCCATTTCAGAAGCCTCCCCTTAGGAATGCATTCTCTTTCTCAGGATGTTGCTTGCTGAGAAAAAGAACTCAGCAATATTTCTCCTTTTTGCTTTTGAAAGAAGAGAAATATGGCTCTGTTCCGCCCAGCTACAGGCAGCCTGACTTTAGGGTTATCTGCCTTGTTCCCTGAAAATCACTGTTATCCTGTTCTTAAGATGCCCAGATTTCATATTGCCCAAATACACATGCTCTACAAACAATATGTGCAGTTAATGCAATCATCACAGGGTCCTGAGGTGACATTCATCATCGGTTTATGAAGATGATGAGATTAAGAGATTAAAGTAAAGACAAGCATAGGAAATCACATGAGTATGGTTGGGGAAGTGATAAGTGTCCATGAAATCTTCACAATTTATGTTCAGAGATTGCAGTAAAGACAGGTGTAAGATATTATAAAAGTATTAATTTGGGGAACTGATAAATATCCATGAAATTCTCACAATTTGTGTTCTTCCGCCATGGCTTCAGCCGGTCCCTCCATTCAAGGTCCCTGACTTCCCACAACAAAGCATTCACTCAAACATTTCTCCCATACTTAAATAGAGATGGTTATCTTCTTACTCTTGAGTCTTTATTACATGCTGGGTAGAAATCTATTAACAGATATATAGAGAGTAAATATTTTCTTACAATCTGTGGTTTGTTTTTTTTTATTTTCTTAACTGTCTTTTGAAAAACAAAATTTTGATCATGATAAAGTCAAATTTTTAAATTTTTATTTATATAGTTTTTGCTCCTTTTTTGTTCCTATTTAAGAAAACTGTGCCTATCCCAAGGACATGAAAAAATGTGTGTGTGTGTATAATTGGCTTACATAGTTATGGAGGCTAAGAAGTTTCAAGATGTGCAATTGTCAAGCTGGACACCTGGGAGAGCTGATGGTATAGCTCCCATCTGAGTCTGAGAGCCAGAGAACAAGAAGAGCTGATGGTGTAAGTCCTAGTCTGAGTCTGTCTAAAGGAAGGAGAATATCAGTTTCTCAGCTCAAAGACAGTTACAGAGAGCAAATTCTCTCTTACTTAGCCTTTTATTGGATGAGGCCCACCCATACTGGGGAGGGCAATCTATTCAGTCTGCTGATTCCAATGTTAATCTCATCCAGAAACACACTCATAGGCACACACAGAATAATGCTTAATCAGATATTTGGGAACCAAATGGCTCAGCCAAGTTGACACAAAATCATTACACTATTTTTTTCTTATATTGTTAAGTAGAAATCTGGGAACCAAATGCCTCAGCCAAGTTGACACAAAATCATTACCCTATTTTTTTCTTATATTGTTAAGTAGAAATGCAGACTCATTTTTTTTAGGTACATGACCAGTACCATTTGTTGAATTATGACCCAAATAATTCAGATTATAAATTGATCTTGTATCTTGGGATCAGTTTTTATGCTTTTAATTTTGTTTCACTGAATCTTTATCTGTTTTTCAATGCACCATTGTTTTGATTGCTAGTTTTATATTAATTGTGGGAAACAAACTTGTTTCTTTTTTTCAAAATTATTTTGGCTATTGTAGAATTTTTTGCATTTCTACATAAATTTTTGAGTCAGCTTGTCAAGTTCTATGCAAAATCATGTTGGTCTTGCACATATTCTATTGAATATATTCTAAAGTTTTTTCATGTTTTTTGTGATAGCTTTGTAAATAATATTTTAAATATTATTTCTAGATTGTTACATATAGTGATGCTAATGAATAACAATATAATTGATTTTAGAATATTGAACTTGTGTCCTACAACCTTCCTAACTTCTCTTAATTCTAGTAGTTTTTTTAATTGTTGTTTTTATAGATTCCTTGTAATTTACAATGTATATTATAATGCTGTCGTTTTGTAAACACAGTTTTATTTCTTCCTTTCCAATTCATGTGCCTCTTATTTATTTTCTTGCCTTATTGTACTAGTTAGAATCTCCAGCACAATTTTGAATGTAAATGATGAAAGTGAACATCTTTGCCTTGTTTACTATCTCAAGGAGACAGTATTCACTTTATTGTAATCTTATTTATAGGGTTTTTGTAAATACCATTTATTAAAGTTTATTTTATCTGATAGAAGAATAGCTACTCCTGCTTGCTTGTGGTGTCCGTTTGCATGGAATATCTTTTTCCCCCCATTTACCTTAAGTTTATGTGAGTCCTTATGTGGTAGGTGACTCTCTTGAAGACATCAGATACTCGGTTGGTGAATTCTTATCCATTCTGCCATTCTGTATCTTTTAAGTGGAGAATTTAGGCCATTTATATTCAATGTTAGTATTGAGATTGGAAGTACTATTCTATTCATCACGCTATTTGTTGCCTGAATTCCTTGTTCATATGTTTGTTTTTTTCATTGTTATTGTTTTATAGGTCCTGTGAGATTTATGCTTTAAGGAGGTTCTATTTTGATGTATTTTGAGAATTTGTTTCAAGATTTGGAGCTCCGTTTAGTACATCTTGTAGCGCTGGCTTGGTACTGGCGAATTCTCTTAGCACTTGTTTGTCTGAAAAAGACTATCTTTCCTTCATTTGTGAAGCTTAGTTTTGCTAGATACAAAATTCTTGGTTGATTATTGTTGTTTTTAAGGAGGTTAAAGGCAAGCCCCTAATCTCTTCTAGCTTGTAAGTTTTCTGCTAAGAAATCTGCAGTTAATCTGATAGGTTTTCCTTTACTGGTTACCTGATGCTTTTGCCTCACAGCTCTTAAGATTCTTTCCTTTGTATTGAATTTAGATAACCTGATGACTATGAACCTAGGTAATGATCTTTCTGCAACAAATTTCACAGGTGTTCTTTGAGCTTCTTGTATTTGGATGTCCAGATCTCTAGCAAGTCTGGTGAAGTATTCCTCCATTATTCCCTCAAATATGTTTTCCAAACTTTTAGATTTCTCTTTTTCCTCAGGAACACTAATTATTCTTAGGTTTGGTTGTTTAACATAATCCCAAACTTCTTGGATCCTTTGTTCGTTTTTAAATTATTTTTTCTTTGTCTTTGTTGGATTGGGATAATTCAAAAGCCTTGTCTTCGAGCTGTGAAGTTCTTTCTTTTACTTGTTTTAGTCTACTGTTGAAACTTTCCAGAGCATTTTGTATTTCTTTAAGTGTGTTCTTCATTTCTGAAGTTGTGATTGTCTTTTATTTATGTTATGCATTTCACTGGAGATTTTTCCATTCATATCCTATATCATTAAAAAAAAAAAGCCTTTTTTTTAAGTTGGTCTTCACCTTTTTCTGGTGCCTTTTTGATTAGCTTAATAACCAACTTTCTGAATTCTTTTTGTGACAATTCAGAGATTTCTTCTCAGTTTGGATCCATCGCTGGTAAGCTAGTGTGATCTTTTGGGGGTATTAAAGAATTTTGTTTTATAATATTACCATAATTGTTTTTCTTGTTCCTTCTCATTGGGTAGACTGTGTCAGAGGAAATATCTGGGACTCAAGTGTTGCTGTTCAGATTCTTTTGTCCAAAAGGTTGCTCCCTTAAATTGGTGCTCTCCCGCATCCCCTAGGGATGGGGCTTCCTGAGAGTCAAATTGTGGTGATTGTTATTTCTATTCTGGATCTAGCCACCCAGTGGAGCTACCAGGCTCTGGGCTGGTACTGGAGAGTGTCCACAAAGAGTCCTGTGATGTGGCCTGTCTTCAGGTCTCTCGTCCTTGGATACCAGCACGTGCTTCAGTGGAGGTAACAGAGGAGTGAAGTGGACTCTGTGAGGGTCCTTGGTTGTATTTTTGTTAAGTGCTCTGGTTTTGTGTTGGATGGCCTCCAGCCGAGAGTGCATCAGTTGTAGTAGTATAGGGGGATATAAGCTTGCCCTAGGGTCAGGTGGTGGACAGGGTCAGAGAGCTCCCAAGAGATTACTTTGCTTGTCTTTAGCTACCAGGGCAGGTAGAGAAAGACCATCAGGTAGAGCAGGGTTACGTATGTCTCTTTAGGCAGAGTTTGCTGCAGATGCTGTGGGTGATGGTGCTGTGGTTCCCCGGCCAATGGAGTTATGTTCCCAGGGCAATTATGGCTGCCTCTGCTGCCTCACACAGGTTGCCAGGGAAGTGGGGAAAAGCTGGCAGCCACATGCCTCACCCAGTTCTCGCTCAGCCCGCAGCCTGAAAGTCCTGTCTCACTCTCACTGTGCTCCCCGCAACAGCACCAGTTTATTTCCAGGCAGCCAGTGAGCAGGCGTGAGAACTTGCCCCAGGCTACAAGCCTCCCAGATGAGAAAGCAAGCAGACTCAGAGTTCTGTGGTTGTCCCACGGAGCCTGCAGCATCAATCCACCTCCTTCAAAGGGTCTCTGGATTCTCTCATCTTTCCTGGTATGTTCCTGTGGTAGTTCTTGGAATAAAAGTTCACAACATGAGTCTCCACACACTGCTCTGTCTGTCCATCCGAATGGGAGCTGCGAGTTAGTCCTGCCTCCTCTCTGCCACTTTTCCCTGTATTCTTTCTTTTTTCTGTATATCCGAGTATCCAACTAGTGTCATTTTCCTTCAACCTGAAAAACTCCCTTGAACATTTTTTTTTATAGTTCAGTTTTATGGCAATGAATTCTTTTTAATTCTATTCTTATTTTGAAGATTATTCTGACTAGCCAAGAGTTCTTGGTTGTCAGGGTTTTTTTAAATCACTTTGAAGATATTATACCCTATTATATGACACATAATTAAATATATGTTACATATCATATATAATGTATATTACTATATGGTGTTATATATAACATATTTTATTATAGTGTATTATAGTCCATCATTTATTGTTTCTGAGGAGAGGGAAGGTATCATTTCTATTGTTGTTCCAATGACTTTAATATGTCTTTCTTCTCTGGCTTCTTTGAGAAATTTCTGTTTCCTTGGCTTTAGCAATTTTCTATGATGTACACAGCTTAGGTGTTGGCCAAGAATACATGGTGAATCCCTGTATAAACTGCTTTTGCTCTCCTTCTCTCCATTCTCACCCCTTTCACAGCTCTCTTTCCATAGTTTTCTGCCCTGGAAATGCCAGGACTTATGTCATCAAAAATTTTTATCTCTGCCTCTTCAGTTCAGCATGATGACAGATTTTTGCTTGGGTTTTACTTGTATGTACTTAGGCAATTAGCAGGGGTGAGAGTAGGGTTTGCCTCATGTATTTACTTTCTCCAAAGATCACAGTCTCCAGACTGTGGTTTTTAATGTCTAAAACAGGTTTCTTATATATTTTGCCCATTTTATAGTTGTTTATGGTGAGAGGGCATGTCTGATTCCTGTTAATATAGTCAAAGATGGGAGTTCAATTGCCAGATTCTGACCCAATCACCTTGATTTTATTCAGATGTTGGACCAATACTTACAGGTGTCTGTGTGCGCATAATTGTGTATCTGCATAATTACACAGTTTTACTAGTTCTTTGCTTGTAGGGCTTACAAGCAATCACACAATATTTGCAATGAATACACTGAGCACTCAAAATTTCAGCTCCTATATACTAATGAAAAAGCCTCTAAAAAATAATAAGAAAGGCAGAATATAAATGAATTAGCACAATCTGTCTGCCTTCTATATAAAAACAATAGTTAGTTACATAATATAATTGAATATAGTTTACAATGATAGCATAAAAGTAAAATACTTTGTAATAAACATTATCAAAAATGTTGAAAACTATATAATAAAAATTTTAAAAGCTTATGAAAGACACAAAAATATACTTGAGTTAATGAACAGCCACACCAGGGTCTTAAAGAAGAAGATTCATCATCAAAAAGATGTAATTCTCATTGAGTTAATTTTTTAAATGTTACATGATCTCGATTATAATACTAATTTTGTTTGTAGTTAGACAAGATATTTCTAAAATCAATTTAAAAAAAATGAAAGAAGAATACGTAAAGTCAATAATAGCATTCTTATGTGTTTTTTCCCCAAGAACAGTATGAATCATTGTTTACACTGAAACCTAGTCACCTTCTTCACCTAACTATAAATCATTAGCATGGACTTTACTTTGTAAAAATCCACAGCAGGACTCTAAGAAAAATAATAAAACATTTTTTTAAAGTTTGAAAAAAAGAAGAAGAAATCATAATATAGGTTGGCTGTGTCCCCACCCAAATCTCATCTTGAATTGTAACTCCCACAGTTCCCATGTGTCACGGGAGGAACCTTGAAGGAGGTGATAGAAGTATGGGGTTGGGTCTTTCCTGCACTGTTCTTATGATAGTGAAAGAGTCTCATGAGATCTGATGGGTTTCAAAGGGGGAATTTCCCTACATAAGCTTTCTTTTTGCCTGCTGCCATTCATGTAAGATGTGATTTGTTTCTCCTTGCCTTGTGCCATAATTGTGAGGCTTCCCCAGCCACGTGGAACTATAAGTCCATTATAAACCTTTTTCTTTTGTAAATTGCCCAGTTTCAGGTAGGTCTTTATCAGCAGCATGAAAATGGACTAATACAGTAAATTGGTACTAATAGAGTGGGACGTTGCTGAAAAGATACTTTAAAATGTGAAAGTGACTTTGGAACTGCGTAACAGGCAGAGACTGGAGCAGTTTGGAGGGTTCAGAAGACAGGAAAATGTGGGAAAGTTTGGAACTCCCTAGAGACTTGTTGAATGGCTTTGACCAAAATGCTGATAATGATATGGACAATAAAATCCAGGTTGAGGTGGTCTCAGACAGAAATGAAGAACTTGTTGGGAACTGAAGCAAAGGTGATTGTTGGTATGCTTTAGCAAAGAGACTGGTGGCATTTTTCCCCTTCCCTAGAGATTTGTGAAACTTTAAAGGAGACATGATTTAGGGTATCTGGTGGAAGAAATTTCAAAGCAGCAAAGCATTCAAGAAGTGATTTGGGTGCTGTTAAAGGCATCCAGTTTTAAAAGCAAAAACAGAACATAAACGTTTAGAAAATTTGCATCCCGACAATGCTATAGAAAAGAAAATCCCATTTTCTGAGGAGAAATTCAAGTTGGCTGCAGAAATTTGCACAAATAACAAGGAACTGAACAATAATCCTCAACATAAAGGGGAAAATGTCTCAGGGCATATCAGAGGTCTTCTCAACAGCCCCTCCCATCACAGGCCCAGAGACCTAGGGGGAGAAATGATTTTGTGGGCCAGATCCAGGGTCCCTGTGCTGTTTGTAGCTCAATGTAGAGCTTGGGGCATGGTTTCAGAGGGTACAAGCCTAAAGCTTTGGCATCTTCCATGTGATCCTGAGCCTGCCAGTGTACAGAAGTCAGTGGTTTAGGAACCCCTGCCTAGATTTCAGAGGATGTATGGAAATGCCTGGAAGTCCAGGCAGAAGTTTGCTAAAGGGGCAAGGCTCTCCTGGAAAACTTCTGCTAGGGCAGTATGGGAGGGAAATATGGGGTTAGAGCCACCACACAGAGAGTCCTACTGGGGCATTGCCTAGTGGAGCTGTAAGAAGTGGGCCACCGTCCTCCAGACCCCGGAATTGTAGATCCACTGACAGCTTACGCTGTTCACCTGGAAAAGCTACAGACACTCAACAAGAGCCTGTGAAAGCAACCAGTAGGGAGGATTACCCTGCAAAGCCACAGGGGAGGAGCTGCCCAAGACTATGGGAACTCACCACTTGCATCAGCATAACCTGGATGTGGGACATGGAGTCAAAGGAGATCATTTTGGAGCTTTAAGGTTTGACTGCTCTGCTGGATTTCGGACTTGCATGGGGCCTGTAGCCTTTTTGTTTTGGCCAATGTCTCCCATTTAGAATGGCTGTATTTACCCAATGCCTATACCCCCATTGTATCTAGGAGTAACTAACTTGTTTTTGATTTTATAAGCTCATGGGCAGAAGGTACTTGCCTTGTCTCAGATGACACGTTGGACTATGAATTTTGAGTTAATGCTGAAATAAGTTAAGACTCTGGGGGGCTGTTGGGAAGGTATGATTGGTTTTAAAATGTGAGTACATGAGATTTGAGAGGGGACAGGGGTGGAATGATATGGTTTGGCTCTGTGTCCCAGCCCAAATCTCATCTTGAATTGTAACTGCCACATTTCCCATGTCTTGTGGGCGAAGCCCTGTAGGAGGTGGCTGAATTATGAGGAAAGGTATTTTCTGCACTATTCTTGTGACAGTGAATGAGTCTCATGAGGTCTGATGGTTTTAAAAGGGGGAGTTTCCCTACACAAACTCTCTCTTTACTTGCTGCCATACATGTAAGACGTGACTTATTCCTCCTTGCCTTCCACCATGATTGTGAGGCTTACCCAGGCATGTGGAACTGTAAGTCCATTATAAACCTCTTTGTAACACCAAGTCTGGGGTGTGTTTTATCAACAGCATGAAAACAGACTAATTTCTAATATCGATTTGATATTTGTCCATGAGCCACTGGTAATATGCTTTGAAGAGGGGGTATAAGTGAATTTAATTAAATAACTTAGCTGTATAAGTGAGGCAGAAACTGAAGATGAAGGGAAAGGAGATCTATGAATTTCATTTGATTGATTGTGCATTGCCTACAGAAGGCCGTATTGGGACTGAATATTTCTATGTGACACTTTGAGCTACCAAAGGAAGCATGCCTCTAGGATGCTGTGTTGGAAGCGGAGGTTTCCATATGGTCCAAAAAAGGAAATGGGAAAGTATCAAAGAACAATTATTCTTCTGTGCCCTAAGGTTGTCCATTTTCCATATTTTACCAATCCCCTCTCCCAGCATCTTCTCATTTTAGAATCATGCTTCTTTCTGCAAGAGCTGGATTTGGGGTGGTAAAAACATAGAAATTTCCAGTAAGAGAATAACGAAGTCATATTATTAACAATCCAGTTCACTTTAAACAGTGAAGAATGTGTTACAATGTTCTTAGATGCTTGAAAATAAACTGAGATCTAATTTATTTAAGACCCAAACAGCTAAAAATTGGGTTGGAAGTTATTTGTTATTTGGAAAACACTTTTTTTCTGAATCCAAAATGTAATTTCCTTTTACTCATATATAGATATACATATATACATATATATATATATTTAAATTTAGACAGATAGTGATCTCCATCAAAAAGCAGATACCCCGAAGATTTTATTTAAGCAGAAAACTCTGGAGAGTTTCAGCACATCAGAACTGCTTCTACACAAATGACTCCGTTTGTATCCATTGTTGGCTTTATTTACGAATGATGATCCAGGATACCAAAGAGCAGTCCGTGATTTGTCCCCTCCCAATTTTGTTTGTCTCTCTGGGGAAAGAATTCTGGATTATTATTCAGCACTGGGCAGGATGCCGGAGTTCAGGGGTTGGCAGGAAGGAAGGGAACCCTCCTTAGAACAGGGGCTCCCAGTAACGACCAAATGAAAACAAAGGAAGATGAGAAAAGGGTGGAGGCTGGCTGTGGGTTGCTGACTTTCTGAGTTTCTATTTTAGATCCCTTGCATGGAATCATTAGGGCGGATGCCATTTCTGAACTATTATGAAGGTCACCAGAAATGGGATCTGGCATCTGGATCGCTTTCTAAGTGAATTTTATACTGAAGCTTTACCAGAAAAAGCGCCTTAGCGCTTACTGTGAAAACATTATCTGAAGGTGTAGCCTGACACTGTGCTTTGCCAGCAAACACAGAAAAAATGAGCATAATAAAACCTTCCATAGTTCAAGATCATTCAGGGCTCCAGTGCAGAAAATATTTATCAGATTGGAGCTGTTGCTGTAGAATGTGAAATCTTTTCTCTCTTGCCTTACTAAACTACACCATTCATTCTTATTGTTTGTCCTCTTCTTTGACATTTTCTCTAAATCTTTGCTGTTTTCAGACCATAGGCACATGAATTCCCCAAAGACCATCATTAATTTTTCTTTCCATATCAGCCCTTCCCTCGACATCACACTTAATCTCAGCTCCTATGTCTACATAAATAGTTCCCAAACTCACATTCTGACACTGACCTCTCTTCTGAGATCCAGACCCATATTTTCAATTATCAATATTGTAACTTATATACCCTGTCTATTTAGATGACCCTTGTTCAAAACACCTTAGGTGAAACATTCATGTAATGTTTCTTTAATTAAAAAAACACGAATATGTTGCTACAGATGTCTTAAATTGGCTTTTATATTCATAACACAAGTGTCTGCCACCTGAATGCCTCCAAACATCCAGATACCTGGAATTCTTTAGTAATTAAAGAGGAAGAAAAGCTGAAAATTGCATCCTACATAGTGTTCCTCTTGATATCTCCAAGGGTGTTTGAAGGAGAGGGAGCAGGTAGGATGGAATGGGAGGCTGTATTTCTTCCAGTCACCTTGCCTCATCCTCTTGTGCTCTAATTTCCTGCTGTGGTTAAGTTCTGAGTCTTAAAGACTGCTTTCTTCTTTATGTTGTACGTACACCAATGATTCCCAGATTTGATCTCTTCCTTGAGCTCTGGAATAAATTTCCTAAATGCCTTTTCAACACTCAATTTAGATATCTAACAAGCATTTCACACTTAAAGTACCCCAAATTGGACTTGTCCCCCACTCCACACCTGTTTCTGAAATATTCCTCATCTCAGAAAATGATTCTACCATTCGTCTTGCTCCTGGGGCTAAAACCAAGGAGTCATCTTTGACTTTCCTTTTTTTCACATACCCTGTAACCTGTCTGCCCTATTTTCACAATAAATACTGAATTCAACCATTTTTCATTCCCTCTGATACTATCATAGTGCCTCACCTAGACAACAGCAATAGCCTCTTATTGTCTGTTGTCTTATTGTCTTACTGTCTATTGTTCCATGCTTGCCTCTACATTCTAATCTCTTCACAGAAATCACTGTGATACTTCAAAACATCAGTCAAACCATGTCACTCTCACATTCTAAACTGTCTCGTGGCACCTGCTCACACTTACAGTAAAATTCAAACACTTTCGTATATATGGTCCACCATGACCTTGCCCTCACCTACCTACCTTCCTGTCTTCACTTCCTGTCATGTCCTCCATGGTTTCTTCAAAGTCCAGTAACCATGGCTTTCTTGTTCTCCTTTTAACACAACAAGCTCTTTCTGTCTCAGGACAGTAACGTTAGTACTTGACGTTAGTCTACATGGAATGCTCTTTCATCAGTTTTCTATGGTCTGTAATTTAGTTTACAATTTTTTAACGTAATAAGATTAATTTTAATCCACACTATGGGAGTTGGTAGCAATTGGATTGTCCTAAACTAGAATGTACATACTTTCTATTTTCTTAGGTCTTATTTTTTTCTTTATAGCATTTATGTTCACTTTAAATTATATTACCTATTTTATTATTTTCTTTTCATGCTCTGTCTCCTCATTCCCCTCCACCCTGTAGAATATACGCTTCATGAGGGAAGGATCTCTAGCGCCTGGCAATATATGTTTGTAGATTAAATAAACATGTAGGACTTGTCATTCAACTTTTTAAAATTTATTTTTCTCACTAGTATAATAAAAAGAACAGTAAGATTGAAGTGAGTATATCTTTGAATATTTCTATTACCTTTTCTATTTGTCTAGAGAACAATTCAGTTTCCTTTTCATCTGGCCCATCTTGGCTACATCCTGGTGGAGCATTACCATTCATATCAAGTATGCTACTAGAGTGCCTCAATTAATCAAGGACAGCTTTATACTTTTTAAAAACGTTTAGCTATCTATGTATTATGTTTATATGGTAATGTCTCTGTATGTATGCATTCATATATGTAGGTATTTATATAGTCTATGCAAAATCCTATGTGGGTATATTTGTGTACTATTCCTGTAGACACATATCATTTATCCTTCCACAACTAAAGTTAAAGGGATATTGTTCCTTTGTATATAACTTATTACAAAATGTATCCAGTATGACTGGGAGTGATGATACAGTATTCATCAAACTGTTCTGTTTTGCCTTATAAATAAAGGTAGGTATTGGCTAACATAGTGCTCATTGTTTCATGTGATGACTCGTCACTTTTCATGTGATGCCAAAAACATTGAGCTATGTGATTCAGCATCAGCAAATCTATTAGTGCCTCCTTAGCATAAAAATGCTGTTTTTCTCCCCCTGAGACGCCCTCTTGTTTAATTTTCTAGTGCAAATAGCAAGATGTAGCCCGAAGAAAGCTGAGTAGACATAGCAGGACTTGACTATGTTTTTCTGGCTGGAGATGTGGTAACTCTCACACCATCTTGGTCCCCAGTCCCCACAGCTCAGATGTTGTAACGTAATGGCCATGGACTGGGTTCCTTATGACCATGCCTGAAATCACTGAGCTGGCTGGAACAGAGAGGTTATAGAAGCTTGGAGCGTAGGCTTATATAATTAGTGACTTCTCTTCCATCTGTGGATTGAGTTTTGAAGGCTGATTCCATTTCGGAAGACTGGGCAACAGAAAAGAAAGGATCATACTCTTCAAGAACAGCAGAGCCATCAGAAAGGAACGGGTTGTTCATGGTAAGCCTTAGAAATAACTTATAATTCAGCCTGAAACAGTACCATAAAGATGGCAGCATTGGTGTGCCCATAATCTAAGCATGGATTGCTTAGAGCCATATCCAAAAAAAGTTATCTTGCATTATTTTGGTGTATTTTCTATAAATCTCCAAACATCTACCATATTCAGATACCCATTCTAAGGAACTCCTTACACACAGGTCACAACAAGAATGCACTATCAGTCCATTATTTATGGGCACAAAACAAAAGCAACTATAAAGGTTGGTCAGTAGCCTATTAAGTAGGATGATAGGAGAGCTTGGGGAACTCATTTGTTTTCTCTTGGATTATTAATGGCTGAACTCATTGAATTTCTTCAGAGTCTGAACTCATAGAGTATATCTTGGGAATATGTTCATATACAAAGAGTTAGTTTGAAAGCAAAAATTAAGTGATTAAGTAACAGCAATGGTATATTTTAAAAATTTGAGAAAGCAACTACCAGAGTTCCTACTGATCATTAAGGTTACTATCAATTCAGAACTCTTGCTGTGTCCTGTTTTCTGTGAGTACCAGTCATTTCTCTTTCTTCTCCAATGACCTTATAATGAACTCCCACTCCCTAGGGTAAGCAGAGGGTATTGCTCATTTTTGCACACTAAATTAGGCCATAAATGATAGTGCACTTAGTGACTAACACACAAGGTCTTTATCTTTTACTCTTTGTCTTCCAGAGTCCTTGACAACCCAGAGCACTGAAGAGTCAAGATCACTTCCATTTCCAAGCAAATTAAGCATTGTTACCTCCCATGCTTACCTAGGACCAAATTACTACAAGGATCTCAAAATACCACAAGCACATCCCAGGGCAGGTATATTGGAATAACCAAAAAAAAAAGGGGGGGGGGGGGAGGAAATGTACCACACATTTCAAGAAGGAATAGATTATCCTTGCTCATATGTCATGACTACCTTCAATTATTTTTTATTTTTTATTATTATTAGTAGTAGTAGTATTGGTAGAAACCAATGTTTTTGAGAGTGCTCTTCACCCAGGAGAGAGGCAGATCAGAAATCAACCAAAAGATTGATATTGCCTTCCAGGAATGAAAGGCTACTTATATTTGATTAGTGGGCCTGAACCTTGGTGAAACCAACCATGTCCTCAGCCAGGGCTCTGAATCCTGGTGAACACTAGCTAGAGACAAAATAGAAGATGTTTCTCCTACTTGACAAGTTCATTGTGTTATTCAGGGTTCTCCGGAGAAACAGAACAAGTAAGATATATAGATACATACATACATGCTCATACATATCCATCCATACATATATTTAGAGAGAGACAGGCAAAGCGAGACTGAGATAGAGAGACATGGAGAAAGAGAGCAGAGAGACACAGAGAAATGTTAAGGAATTATCTCACACAGTTGTGAGGGTTAGCAAGTTTGAAATGTACAGTTCAGGTCAACAGGCTGGATACTCAACACAAGATTTCTATTTCAGTCTTGAAGAGAATTCCTTCCTTGGAAAACACCAGTCTTCACTCTTAAAGACAACTGATCAGATACAGCCCATCCAGATTTTGGATGGTAATCTGCTTTACTACGGATCTACTGATTTAAATGTTAATCACCTCTTAAAAAATATCTTTACCTCAACATCTAGACTGGTGTTTGCTCAAATGAATGGGCACCATAGCCTACCCAAGTGACAGAAAAAATTAATTATCACACACATTATTTTTGACTTAGGTTGAAGCTTATCTTCTAACTCTTTATGGGGAACAGGGTAAAAGAACAGTCTAAACATAATTGCAGAACAAGTTTGTATAAAACACAGAGTTAAATGGTTTTGGACTGTTTGTTCCCAGTATATCAATAGTACTCCTAATAAATATTTTTGACTCACTAAAGCAGATGCTTTACTTTTTGTGTCATTTGGTTGACTGACAGTGATACATCTCCAGGGCTATCACATGTGGTTGTATGGATTGTGTATTGCATCAAAGTGCCTGATAGAGGGGACACTGGGGACTGCAATTCATCCCACACACCACTTTCCAGACCATGTGTCCCGGTGTAAAGCTGTACCCTTCCCAAGGCAGAGGCACCTTTCTGTCTTCTTTGAGCACGAATGCCAAGGATTAGCCAAGTCAACCCTGTGCCCTTGGGGCTGTGGCCCCCCAGAAGAGGTACCTTCTTCAAATTTGCACAAAGATATCCTAGAAGCTGTTCACGGGCCCAAACATCTTTGTATCTTTAAACACATTCCTTAAAACACACATCCCAACAATTCGAAAAGGTTTTACCTCCTTCTAATTGAAAGATGAAAACAGAGATTATTGTAGGTGAAATGCATAATTAGCTTTTCATTCTTCCAGTTGCAAGAACTGCATCAGCAGGAAGAAAACCTGCTGATACAGGCCCCATGGCTCTCTCGGAAATGTTTCCTCCTAGTTAATCCTCCTCTCAAAACAGTGTTGGGTCTAGAGATTGTGCTCTTTCATGCCTTACTCCGCCGACAGATAATATAAATGACTCCCTTTCTCTCCTTACCCTTCTTTTCCCTGTCCTGAGTCATATCATGATTCCTTCTGTACTGGTACCCCTCCCTAGCATAATAATACTGTTAATTTTTTCTCTTTAGCTTTCAAAAAATACTCTGGCAACTTTTCCTAAACTTTTTTTTTTTTTTTTTTTTTTTTTTTTTGCATTTTCATCAACTATGTAGTAGCTGTACTTTGTATCTCACTTCTTCATTTCTATGTTCACTTTTTTTTTTTTTTTCATCTGACCAAGACTGGCTAAATGCCCTTGGAAATCTCCTGATCATTAATTTTGTTTGCCCCAAAATGGAGGTCTCCACCTTGAAGGCATCTGTGGAATGCTTTCCTCTACCTGCTGGAGATAGGAACCACACTTCCTGAAACTCCAAGTTAATCATTAGGCCAGGAACAGTCCTGTTCTTTGAGTAAATCACTTCCTTTCACTGGGCAGTTTTTCTTCATTGCAATTAATGTTTCAGGAAATTATTTCTCATGACTCTGGTTATTTATTATTTCCTATGAGCAAGTCACATATCCTGTGATAAGTTGCAAAATTAGTAATTAGAGAGTAACTTTCACCAAAATAACAAAGGTCACAACCATCAGTTTCAGACAGAGCTATTGATTACAAAAGTCATCGGAGAAATTGTGGGCAACCCCCCGATGCTCTTGGAAGAACTGCTATTTACTGGCACCTACACATGATTACAGGGCTGGGGATGACAATAACAATTTAATAACTCCATAGAGATACTCATGCTTATAGATCTTATCTCAAACCCCCTCCTCTCTCCAAATTGGATGGTAAAGTGGGCATGAGAGCATTTGTTGAGGCCAACATGAAAGTAAATATCTGGTAATGGATGTCACAGAAGGAGGAACAACTGGCTTTCTGTCCCAGTGTATCCCACCTGGCTGTTTTGTATATGCTTAATGCCTCTAAAAAGTTTCCATGTAATTTTTCAATTATTGATACTGTACCATCTTCCAATCACCAAGATTTGTGGTTATTAGGTCATTAATCCTTACCAACATCTTTGGGTAGATAAAAGACACCTCATTTTTTTGCTGAGAAAACAGAGGCTGAAATAAATTAAATAACTTGCTTGCAGTTAGCCAGGAAGTTAAGAGACTGAACTGTTCTTCAAACCTACATGTGTCTAATTCTAAAGTCCAACCTCTTAAATTCAAAGTTAGAGAGTTCACCTCTTATACTACAATGTGCTTCTCTGTGTGGAGTTATTGGTAAAAGTGCTAAAAGCTAAAAGCTTGGATCTGAAGTCACAAGACCTGGTTCCAAGACTGTTCCCTGTTACTTGCCAATTGTGGCAAGTCACCTACCTTCGTCATGTATTAAGTGGATATTAATAATAATAAATTTACCTTTCTTATCAGAAATCAAATTCAATAACATGGGAAATGTTTGCAAAGCTGCAAAGTACAGTTAAATACTTGGCTTTTTGTGACTTGGTAAGCATTCTTAAGTCACTTTTTAAAGCAAATAATATGTCTAAAAATGGACAGAAGCTCCTTAAGGGTGGAAATCAGGCCTATCATTCATTGGAGTGCCTTACTCTCAGAAGTCATCTTGAGCCTGATATAAAAGACCTTCCTGATCCTGATCCACTCATTCATGTCGCATACATATTTTACATGATTAGTGCACTCTCCCATCCCTTAGAGAGAGAAGGCAGTGGAGAATTTTAGAGAGTTTATGACTGCTGGGTGTTGCTGACAGAAATTCTAGAATGTGTAGGGATGTGTGTATGTGTTGTTGAGAGGCATGGATTGAAGGTGGGAAGGCCAACTGATGTACCTTTGACTTATGTCTCTTAAAATAAATACATTACCAGATTTTCCTTTGTCTGTGTTATTTTCATCCATCTCTTTCTATTAGTCACTTTACCTGTCCAACGTTCCTGAGATACACAATCATTAGCCCAGCAAATGATTGCTTTCTTCTCTGATTTACTTATCTATTCCCCTTCTTATACATTCTACATTGACAATCATCTGTCCCTGTGACTTGCTTACACTGAATAGTTTAATAAACATCTTTTGAATGAATTCATTTCTTGGATTACACAAACTTTCTATTGTCCCTTTTCTGGTTTCACTGCAGTTAGAAACTAATGGAAATACTACTTTAAAAAAAAGTCTTGGAGTAATAAATATTTCTAGTGTCCTAGTGTGCCTTAAGACCCCCTTTTTTCTGTGTTGGAGGAAAATATACTCCCATTCTCTCTCTCCCACCCCCCACTCCACATACACAAATAATAGTTGTATTATGATTATCCTTATTGTGCAGCTAATCAAAGAATAATAGTAAAGAAGAGTCTTATCAAACAAAGCACAAGCTATGTCTTCTCTCTCTCCTGCATACAATTCTTAGGGTTTTATATTATTTCCCTAGGGCTGCCATAACAAATTACTGCAAACTTGGTGGCTTAAGACAATGGAAATTTATTCTCTCACCATTCAAGAGAATAGAAATCCAAAACCTGAGTGAGCAGAACCGTGCTTTCCCTGAAGGATCTAAGGGAAAACTTCCTCCATGTCTTTCTCTTAGTTTCTCGTGTTACCAACAATCCTTGGCCTTCTTTGGCTTGCAGCTGTGTAAACCAATCCTGTCGTCATCATCATATGGTGATTTCCATGTGTCTTCACTTTGTCTTCCCTCTGAACGTGTCTATCTCTGTGTCTTTTCTCCTCTTCTTATAAGGGTGATTATTACATTGAATTAAAGACTCATTCTTCTCTAATATGCCTTCATCTTAAATTATACCTTCTACAACTCTATTTCCAAATAAGTTCACATTCTCAAATTTGGGGAAGTGCATAAATTTAGGGGCAACATATTTCAATCTAGTACAGGTTTCAAATGAGGCAGCAGCCAAAAATGAACACCTGGAATTTTTTTGTTGCTTTGGTGGTCAGTTTGAAAATAACTAACATAACTCTGCAGAAGTGAAAATGGCTTTGGGAGTAGGTTCTGCTAGAAAGAACTGGGTGATCAGTAGTGACTTTTCTGGCCCTACAGCAGATATCTTTCTTTACTTACACCTACGACTGCTTCAGCCAAGAATTCAGTGTTGATACATAATAACTGGACTCTGTAATGATGAGTTTTATAATTACATTCACAATTCCTTATCCTCAGTTCCAGAATCGATAAAGAACTGATTTTATTTAATTTTTTTTTTTTTTTTGTCTAAACATGACACCAATTCTCCTTTGGTGTCAAAACCTGACTTGAATTGACATAGCTTTCTTTATAATGTAAATGTTTATATGTTTGACTACAAAAGCATTGTTTGATTAGGGGTGCTATCCTGACCCCATTAGGAGTTTTATATACTACATATGCTACTATATTATATATGCTCTCTAATACTTTTTAAAATTCTATAAAGGGAATCCTAAATATGAACTCCCAAATACATATGACTTTAAGGATTTTGGATAAGCAAATACAAGCCTATGTTTTTCAATTTGGGTTACTTAAATCAAGCAGAAAAACTGCCACCACTAGCTTTGAGTTTTTCTAGTCCAGTGGTTCTCAGACATGCCTGAACATTGCAATCACCTAGGAAATTTTTGAAAATCCTAATACCTAGGCTTTATCTCAGACCAAATTAGAATCACTCGGGGTGGGACCTAGGCATCATAAACACCCCAGCCAATTCCAACGTCTTCCCAAGTTTAAGAATAACTGTTCTGGTGCTAACCCAATGCAGTCCTTTCCAATGGAGCCAACCAGAAGCCCACACCAGCCACTTCCCATTACCACATCCTGACAGCAACTCACCTACCATGAAGCATCAGCAGATGCAAATGGTAACTGGCACTGGTCAAAAAAAAAAGAGCTCACATATTACGAGTTGAATTTTCTCCCGAAAAGAGATATGTTGACTCCTTAACCCCCAGAGCCTCAGAATGTAACCTTAATGGAAACAAGGTTATTATCAATATAATTGGTTAAGATAGGGTCATACTGGAGTAGGGTTTACCCTTAATCCATTATGAAGAACTTTTTTGTTTTGTTTTTTAAGATGGAGTTTAACTCTTGTTGCCCAGGCTGGATGGCAATGGCACAATCTTGGCTGACAGCAACGTCTGCCTCCCTGGTTCAAGGGATTCTCCTGCCTCAGCCTCCTGAATAGAGCTTGAATTACAGGCATGCGCTACCAAGCCCAGCTAATATTTTGCATTTTTAGAAGAGACAAGGTCTCCGTGTTGGTCAGGCTGGTCTCAAACTCCTGACTTCAGGTCGTCTGCCCACCTTGACCAAAGTGCTGGGATTACAGGTGTGAGCCACCGTGCCTAGCCGAGTGTTCTTAGAAGAAGAAGAAAGGGAGAGACACAAATAAGAGAATGCCATGTGATGACACAGAGACACATGGGGAGAAGATGACCACATGGCAATAGAAGCCAATATTGGAGTGATGCAGCTAAAAGCCAAAAAACACCAAGGATTTCTGGCAAACAACAAAAGCTAAGAAGAGACAAGGATTCTCTCCAACAGGTTTCAGATGGAGTGTGGTCCCGTTGACATCTTAATTTTGCACTTTGTGTCTTCAGAACTGTTCAATTAGATTTCTGTTGTTTTAAGTCACCTAGTTTGTGGTACTTTGTTATGAAAACTCTAGGACACACTACACATATGGGAATAAATCTCAGCACTGTGCTAAGAATGATCCCAGAGCCCTCTAGATCCACCGTGAAAAGCTATTCATGGGTACCCAAACACTGCAACTAAGGATGAATTGAAGAAGGGAGCTAGCTCATCGTGGAAAAGGGAAATAGTAGTAGCTAACATTTATTGAGCTTAATACCATCCAGGCACACTTAACCTATGCTAGTTAGTTTAATCCCAAACAACCCTTTGAGGCAAATACTATTTTAATCTCCGATTTAGAAAAGAGGAAGCTGAGGCTCCCATAGATCATATAACTTGCCCAATATTGCTTCAACAATAGGAAACTGAGCCAGAATTTGAATCCAGTTGTACTGGACCCTAAAGCCCCTGCTCCCAATGGCAGCTTGAGAGAAAAGCTCTTGGTAAGACCAGAGACCTCACCAAGGTATCTTTCTTTAGGAATCAGAGGCACAGTTCAGCCCGCTGTGCAGCAAGAGTGGGAATCATAGCTCTGATGTGACAAGCACAGGGGTTTGGCATCCAGCGCTCACAGCTGCCAAAAAGAATTAAACAAAGTCAATGAAAGCGAAGGAAAGGAAATAACAAAAATGCCAGCAGCAGCAGCAGGAGGGAGGGAGGGCCCAATTACTACTGGTTGAAGTGTGAAGAAAATTAAAGTTGGTGATGGTTCAAGGTTATGTTGAAATTCCAAGTCAGTGGGCTTGCATAACCATGAAACATGGAAATTAAAGCATTACTGATGTTCACACTGTTTATTTCAGGACTTCACTCTGTCTCATTTTGTCTCAACAAGTTTCAGTTCAATCATGTGCTAACCAGCAGAGAGGAAGAAAAAAAGATGGAGATCTCTCTCTCTATCTGTGTTTGTGTGTGTGTGTGTATTAAAAGTGTAAATAAATTAGAAATAGGAAAAACTACAAAAAGTATAATAGAATACTGTTTGCTTCTGGTGATGCCCATTTACATTAAGTGAAGTGAAATAAATTGTGACTATAATTAGGCCACCACAACTCTAAAACATTTTTCAGCCAAAAGCTTTCTGAATCCCCCTACCTCCTTGGCAATAACCATCACTAGATTGAGTATTTCCTATGTCCCAGACGCAGTTACAGTCAAGCCTCATCATAGTGTTACAAAATAAATTTTACTATTTCCATTTTGGAGAGGTAGAAACTGAGCTACCAAAAGTAGAATAATTGTTCCCAGGTAACAAAGCTACTCAGAGGAAGGGACAAGATTTGAGCTGCTGTTTGTCGGACTTGAAAGCCAGAGCTCTGAGTTCCCGCATTACTTTTCCCCTCTGTACTCGACCCCTCTAGCTGATGATGTCCACCCCGCCCTGCTCAATGCCTTTCCTCCCGCTTAGTGCTTGTTACTGCTCTGTAGATGTAGTTTCAATGTATTGAGGACTAGCTGCATAGATTTATTTTTCTCAGATTAAAGATTTTTAAAGAATCAAATCACAAAATGCAACCCAGGCTTAATCTCACACACATTTGATTTCAATGCTTTCTCCAGTGGGATTGTACTTACAGCAAACAATGGTTTTTCCTGCAGCCTTTTCAGAGCAAAGTGATTGCACAAACTCTCCACTAAGGCTCCTGTTCAATCTGCAGCACACAGTTCTCATTTGCTAACTATGGATTTACCAACTATAGTTTAAAGACAAAACTTTTTGTATCTGTGTATTAAAATTTGATTTTATTCTGTTTACTTAAAAGAACGGGAAAAGAATGATTGCTGCACATCCTTCCCTTCTTCATCGCCGAACTCGAGTAAGTCCCTGGAAGTATTGCAAATACAGAGTGGATATTTTTTGTGCCTAATTCTTTCAGAATATAGATACAAGACTAGAAGTTCAAATTCAGCCAAATTGCCCTTAAGTAATACGGTATATTTTTAATGATCAGACGTTTTGTAGAGACTTACAAAAGTAATAACAGTAAGAAGGCTAACTGGAAAACAATATACAAATTTCGGAGTCCAATCCAAATAAATTTTTTTTTAATAAAAAAGTTGGTTTCACCTATTATGATACTTTCTGACCATCTGACAAAAATGATAATAGAAAAGAGCTCTTTGTAAGCAGCAGTGCTAAATGTTCACCAAATCCTGTTTCATAGTCCTCACTCCCAGAAATATATTTTTTAAAAAGCTACATTTTTCAATCTTTTAAAGGTAAGTGAAGTCAAATGATGAGTTCTAGCCAATAAACTGTGCATAAGAGTGATGAATCACTTCCAGAATGAGACTATGAAAAGCAAATTCAATTTTTTTTCCCTACCTCAGTGATCCAGGGGGTCTCTTATTGAGATGGTAGAGACATAAAATAGGCTGCATTGTTGAGTCATGGAAAAAGTCATCCTGGAGAGTCACCTAAACCTACAGCAGGTTTTGTGTGAGTGAGGAATATAATTCGATAGGAAAGCCATTTGGTCCTGTTATTTTCTTTGTCAAAAGGACTCGGTCAGATATATGATGAACTTGGTCAGATATCGGAACATCTTGAAATTAAAGTATTGCTGGTGTTCACACTGTGTATTTCAGAACTTCATTCTCTGGCTCACTTTGTCTCAACAAGTGTTAATTCAGTCAGTCACTAACAAATAGGTTTATACAGGAACTTTGTTAATTTATCTCTGTTTTCAGTTCTTCATATTTTTCATTGATTTTTACTCATATTTATCATGTTTTCCTTACTACTTATTTTGGATTTGCATTTTTTTTCCACCAGATTCCTGAATTGGAAAAGCTTTTAAGGACTATTCTGGTCATTTATTTTAGGCCTTTTTTTGAATATAAACATTTAATGTTCCATGTGCACTGGAAAAGAAAATGTACCTTTTAGTTGTTGGCTGGAGCACCTTATGAATACCAATTAGGTCAAAATGGTTAACGGCATTGTTCATTGAAATATTCCATATCTTTAATTTTTTTTTCTCTCAAGTTGTTCTATTGATTGCTTAGAGAGGGCTCCTAAAATCTCTCACTACAATTTTGGATTTTTCTATTTCTCCCTTTAATTCTACCAATTTTCATTTCATGTGTTTTGAAGTTCTATGATTAGGTAGATATTAATATATAATCTGTGATTTTTTTTTTTTTTTTTTTTTTTTTGGATGAAGTCTTGCTCTGTCGCCCAGGCTGGAGTGCAGTGGCACAGTCTCCGCTCATTGAAACCTTCGACTCCCAGGTTCAAGCGACTCTCCTGTCTCAGTCTCCCAAGCAACTGAGACGACAAGTGTGTGCCACCACGCCCAGCTAATTTTTTGTATTTTTAGTAGAGATGGAGTTTCACCATGTTAGCCGGAATGCTCGCCGTCTCTCGACCTCGTGATCCATCCGCCTCAGCTTCCCAAAGTGCTGGGATTACAGGCATGAGCCACTGTGCCGGGCCTATATCTATGATTTTTGTGTTGGTGTATTATGCAGAGGAAGTGACCCTTGCATCATTATGAAATATCCCTCTCTCTGGTTATCTCTTTGTCTTGAAATATTCTTTGTCTCATCTTGATATAGCCATTTTGGCCTTTTTGTGTGCTTTCAACATATCTGTGTCTTTATATTTAAAATATATGTCTTATTGATAGAATGTAGTTGAGTCTTCCTTTTAAAAATTTATTTGAACAATCTCTGCCTTTTGCTTGGAGTATTAGAGCATTTATACTTAATAGCTTTTATACTTAATTTTCGAGATAGTTGGTTTTAGATCTCACTTTTTTTTATAGTTGTCCCTTCCATTTTTGTTCCTCAGTTTCTCCTGTCCTGGCTTATTTTAGATTAACTGAGTGCTTTTAAAATTCTTTTCTAACATACCTATTGGCATTTTGGCTATACTCCTTTTCATTAATTTTAATGGTTAAGAGATTATAATATATATCTTTCAGTTTCAGAGTCTAGTATTAATATTGCATCACTTACTATAAAATATAACAAACTTGCAACCATATAAGGCTATTTACCTCTTTTCTTCTCTTATATATGCTAAATTTGTCACATATATTACATCTACATACATTATAAAATGCCATAATAAATTTTTCCTGTTTTTCTTTAAAAAAATTGTATTAAAAAATTGAGAATAAAATGTAGAGCTTTATATTTATGATTTCTGGGGTTCCTTATTCTTTTTTAAAAGTCTGACTTTTTATCTGGCATCATTTTTCTTTAGCCTGAAGTATCCCCTTTATTACTTTTTGTAGTATAGGTTTGCTGGTGACAAATTCTCTTATTTTCTTATAAAAATTTTTAATATATATTTTTAATAAAAATTTTCTTATATAAAAGTTTCTGGGTTAAGAGGTTGTTGGGATTTTTTTCTATTTTGCCATTAAAGGTGTTGTTCCAATATTTTCCGGCCTCCATTGTGACTGATGAGAAGTTACAAATAGCTTTAATAAAATATTTGCTTTCTTATATGTAATGTGCCTTTTTTCCTCTGCCTGTTTTCAAGATTTTTTCTTTATAGTTGATTTTGAGCAGTTTGACTATAATGTGCCTAGTCAATTTTATTTACATATATATCTGTCTTAAACATAGAACTTTTTGAATCTGAAATTAATTTCTTTTAATTTTTATTAACTTACGTAATTTCAGTAAGTATTTCCTCAAAAACTTATTCTTTGCTATTATCTATCTTCTCTTATAGGGCTATAATTACCTCTTGAAATTTGTTCAAAAGGTCCCTAAGACTTTTTGTTTTTTAAAACATGTTGTTTTCCACTGATTTCAAGTTTGGATAATTTCTATTAATCTATTTTCATGCTTACTATCTTTTTGCTCTATCATTTCCAATCTGCTGTTAGGCCCAGCCAGTGAACTTTTTTCCCCCTGATATCGTATCTCTTAGTTCTAGAAGTTCTATTTGTTTTTTCTTTTCTTTTTCTTTTTCTTTCTTTTTTTTTTTTTTTTTTGTACTTTCTATTTCTAGGTTAGGATTTTGCACATTTTAATTTATTCTGAACCTATTTTTCTTTATATTCTTAAGCATAGCTGTAATCGTTATTTTAAAATGCTTGCCTGCTAATTTTAACTTTGGATTGTTTTCTGGCTTTTATTGACTGTAAAATAATTTTGTATCTTTTCTGGATATTGTGAATGTTTTTTTGTGGAGATACTCAATTGTTATTTCCTTCACAGAGTATTCATTTGTTTATGGAAGACAGTTAAGTTGGCTGAACTCAAAATACAAGCTCTGTCTCCCCTGTACTTAACAATAGCAGACTCATTTCTGTTCTTTTAGCCTTTGCTATGCTGCTTGGAGCCTGGTTCTTGAAGCTACTTAGATGAATGCTTTTTCTATCTGTTTTCTTAGCCCTAAGAGATCAGGTTGGGGCCTGCCATCGGGCTACAGTTCTTTTACAATTCAGAAACTTACCAGTGCTGTTCCCTTCTCCTACTATTGAATTTTCTTGGGTACTTGCCTGGTTTGGTCACTTTCAAGTGCCTCCAGGTATTTATTCTGTATATTTTGTGTTTGCAAATATTACCTGCTGGAGGATTAGTCCAATAGGAGCGATTACCAAAATGAAACCCCACCATAATTGAGGAATAAGCTTTGTGTGGTTAGCCACCGGTATTTGGAAGTGATTTGTTACTATAGCATGATTTAGCCTATCTTGATTAACATTAGGTACCAACTGAAGCATTTGTTTTGATTTTAAAATACTCTGTTTTAGAAGCAGAGCCTCTTGAGCTTTTATGACGGTGTGTAAAAATACAATGCCATTGTTGTTGACTTTCATAAATTCTCTGTAGGGCATTGATCTTGAAAAAATAAATTTTTTCAGTTATGGTACTTTTTAGAAAAGTAAGCCCTGAAAAGTGTGAAAAATTCTATAATTCATCACTGGTTTTCCTAGTATTAGTACCATACTCTCCTGCCTATGAAGATCCCCTTGAGACATCCTAAAGAAAATTTTTCCTCACAATTTAAATTACTCTAGACATTTTATATTTCCCCATACTGTGCTTTTAAGACTTAAATATTGTATCCAAACTAGTTAATTCTTTGTATACAAGTTTTACTTTATTATAGAATATTGTCTGCCTTTTCTCCCCGGTGTTTTTATAATCGACGTGTATTTACTCCCTCCAGTTGCAGGAGTCTGGATTGAGAAAGCTAATTTTATTTCAAATCATGCAATAGAATTAGAATAATAATGAAATTGCTTTTGCTTTGAATTGTATTTAATTAACATTCACTGAGAAATCATTGAACTCCTACTATTTACAAACCCATCATTTTGCTTCTCTCTTTGGTAAGCAAGAGTAGGGCTACCTGGGGCTCACATATTCCAAACTATGAATAGAGAAAACACACATTGAGTTTAGAAAATTATATAAAATTGTCCAACTATGCAGATTGGCATTATATACTTCCCAATAGAAGAACTTAATCAAAATTCTTACAACAAAAGAATAATGCTTATAACAAAAAAGTTTTGATATAAGAATTTTATGTAAGTTCTTCAATTCTGAAATATACAACAAAATTCTTATAGCAAAATTATAACAAATATATAACAAAATAGAACAAAATTCTGAAGACAATTTGGGGATTTAGGTAACTGATCAGATTCTTTTATGTATTCAGATCCTCAGTCCTCCATCCTCAAAGGCCTTCTCGTCATTTAAGGTACAGAGAAGCTTTGTTCCCATTTATCTCCTATCTCTTCCTCTATTATTTCACCTACTCTAGGACCTTTTTGTTTCTCACCCCTGAGTTCCCATGTTCTTCTCTGCGTGGTTATCAGTTCTGCCCCCCAAGTCTCCCCTACTGCGATGGCCCAGGTTATGATAGGTTCTTGTTTGGTGAAGAAGAATAGAAGGGAAAAGTAAGCTATTCAACTCTCAGCATGTGGGATAAATGAGAAAACGTTCCCACTACGCGGATTAATTATTTGATAGGCATTATGCAACAGAGTCTGCACCCTTCTCATATCCTCCCCTTGGTATGTGTTCAAACCTGATAGAAAAAAGGAGAGGGAAGAAAACCCAAAAACACTTTGTGACTTTGTGATACATATTGCCATAGGTACAGTAAATCAATGGTGAATGAAAACTCAGCCTAGTGATAAATCAGGCTTCTACATAAATAATTCAACATAATGTGGAATGACCCAAAGCAGCATGATTTATGATGTAATCAAGTACCAGGAAAGGAACACTCATTCTGCTGCTTTGCCTGGAGGGTTTCAGGCAAGATTTTTTTTTTTTTTTTAACTTAGATTTTAAGTTCAGGGGTATAAGTGCAGGTTTGTGACATAGGTAAACTTGTGTCATGGGGGTTTGTTGTACAGATTATCTTATCACCCAGGTACTAAGCATAGTGTCAATTAGTTTTTTTTTGCCTGATCCTCTCCCTGCTCCCTCTTCCACCTTCCGATAGACTGCAGTGTGTGTTGTTCCCCTCTATGTGTTCATGGGCTCTCATCATTTAGTTCCCACTTAGAAGTGAGAACACGTGGTATTTGCTTTCCTGTTTCTGTGTTAGTTTGCTAGAATAATGGCCTCCAGCTCCATCTATGTCCCTAGGATGTGACATTTGAATGGAATTACACCTATAACCCTTAGCACTAGCAATTATTTCTTCCAGTGGCATCCTCTCCCTAAATCTTTTGCATGACTGATATCTCTTCTTCAGGTATTAGTTTGAGTGTTACACAGTTAGAGGGGTCTTCATGATCACACCTCTGTAATGGTAAACTCTCTGTGATGGTAAACTCGGTCATTTTCTATCACAGCACCCTTTTCTTTCCTTTTTAGAGCAAATCATCTTCTTTATTATTGTAGATATTTTATTATTTAATGTATTTATTCATTTATTGTCTGTTTCCCCTCTTGAATGCCAGTTCCATGAGGGTAGTAAGCTGAGTCTTGTTCACTATCACATTCCTGGTGCCTAGTCTCATGTCTAGCAGAGTAGATGCTGAATAAATATTTATTGACTAAATGAATTGCAACATAGCTACTTAGAATAACTGTAATCATTTTTTATTACAAATAATATTGCAATATAATGTTTGCCTGTATATCATCTTGATCATATTGTGAGCCTCTTAAAAAAGATTCCTGTTTTATTCATTTTAGATTCTTTTTTACTGTGGCAGTTCTTCCTGCTCTCTCATAACTAGTATGTATTCAATCAGTTCTTTCTTCATAAATAAATATATAAATTATTATTTATTCTTCCTTTATCCATTGACTTTACTTGAAGGAAGGTAAGGCCATTACAAAGGAGACTTTTTAAAAAATCTATCAAAAAGTTTAAGGAAAAAAAATAAGTTGTGCTGCTCCAAGTTGAGCAAAAATAATTCTGCCATTTTGCAGAAAGAAAGAAAAAAAAAACAAAACAAAGAAAACTTTTGAGATCACTTTCTAGATATAATGTGGATAAAAATTGCGACAAGACGAAATATTCAAGAATGTGACCACTAAACAGAACCCTGTTGGAACTGTTTTGATTTTTATCCTTGGACATATCTTGAGAGGTCAGTAGTCTACAAGGTGACCAGAAACGGCATTTCCTCCCTGCCAATGCTTGGTACATTCACTTTGCCTCAAATGTGGCAAACATCTCAGATTTATTCCTTGATGTCTCAATTTTAGCATGAACTCCTGAGGCCCTTTGAGTTACAAGTTGACAAGCATGAAGATTAAGCAATATCTGTTTTAAAAAAGAAAAACATAGACTTCATGGTACTAAAATTCCTTTTAATGTTATGCCCTAGCAGGACTTTTTAATGTAGTACCACCCCTTGTCAAAATAACCTTGGAGTCCAATTTATCCCTTTCTTTATCATGATTAAGGAAATTGCCATATAGGTTGATGGAATGATAATTAAACATTTGGCTAGAACTTGTGCCTGTGAATCAATTCACAATGAAAAAATATTGAGTGTCTACTATGCACACAGCCAGAACCAGGTATCGCTGGACCCTCACTGTTTGTACTCTAGCTGGAGACACAGACATCGAAGCAGGGAATTTCAGTGTCATGTGGTATTAGTCTAAGGTACACATGTGGTGCCCCAATAGCTCTTAGAAAGAGTATTTCATTCAGACATGATCAGGGAGATCTTTGTACAGCTGCATATCAAATGCCATAAAAGCAATCTTAATCTTGTTTTATTTTTCCATAAGGGTGTGTATCTTCAGAATAGCTTTTATTTAAGCATTGTCATCATACTTGCTGATTTTTGTTTGTTTAAAATATTCATTCTTGCTTGCATCAATATATCCTATGTCTAATTTATACTGGTGCTCACATAACAAAACCATCTCTGGGCTCCAGATTATGAGAGTTACGTGCTGCTAAAAACGTATCTGTAAAGACCACTTTTGTCCTTTAATAACTAAACTTTAGTGTATGAGAACCAAGATTGAACTACTTTAATCTCCAGAGTAATTATGATAGCAAGTATCAGGTGCATCACAATTTTTGAACTGGCAAATTCTGAATGTATGCAGTGAATTAAATTTGACATAGACAAACAACTAATTTTCATAGTGCAGATTTTGTAAAGCATAGGTAAACGTATAAGAAAAGGGAGGTCACATCTAGTTGATGCCAACTTCTGATATGGCAGGTCTAGGGAAAACATTGGCTATTGGAGATTTAAAAAAAAAAAAAAAAAAAAAAAAAAACACACACACTGACTACCAAAATTACATGGCCCACTAGTATTGAACATTCACTCTACTGTGGTTCACCAGGGGAATTATAGGATTTACCATATGTATTGTCTTAGATGTCTTTCTCCACTGCTAGATTGAGAGCTCCTTGAGAATTAGGATCAAGTCTTTGTGTCCTAATGCCTAAAAGAGTAACATAACTTTGGTACATAATTCAGGTTTAATCAACATCATATAATTAATTGGTTGGCTCAACAATTAAAACCACTAAACATTATGCAAATGTGAGTAGCTGAGTGAAGACAGCTGTCTTTGATTTGTACACTCTTTGTATCCAGAGCACCTAAAACATTTAATATACTTCTATTAAATGAATGAGTATGGTCACTCATGTCTATATGGAAAAGACATGGTCTTTACAGATAAAACTCTATTGGCAGAGTGAGCATCCTGTAGCTATCTTCAAGATGCTCAGGACTTACAGAGACTGCTTGATTCATATGTTCATATCTTGGTTAAAGGAGAACAAAGGCGTGGTGTAGTGGATTGCACTTGTAATCCCAACAGTTTGGGAGGTCAAGGTAGGAGGATCACTTGAGGCCAGGAGTTCAAGAACAGCCTGAGTGACATAGTGAGAACTTCTCTTCCCAAAAATGAAAAGAAACTCCCCCACTTCCCCAATTTCAGAAATTAGGTGAGCATGGTGGTGCAAACCTATAGTAAGGTGGGAGGATCACTTGAACGTAGAAGGTCGAGGTTACAGAGAGCCATGATCACGCCACTACACTCTAGCCTGAGTGACACAGCAAGGCTCTGTCCCAAAACAAAAAGAGAATGAAAGCTTGTTTTCTTTTCTGGGTATTCTCTTTGCTTGCTCACTCTAGTGGTGAGGGATGATCTTCAGTAATAAGCAGTGAAAAGTATATCTTGCATGAGCAGAAGGATAAGAAATAGATTTTTTTCCAGACTCCAAACCAATTTTACTTATTTATTACAACTATAGTTTACTTATTTATGATGGAATTTTACTTGTACATCAAGATCTATCCTGCCAGGAATAGAGCTATGTAAGAAAGAAAAAAATATCCCAACCACCACAATGGCAAAAAAAAAAAAAAAAAAAAAAAAAAAAAGTTTTCACAGGTTAGCAACAAAGCAAAATATTTTTCATTCTCGCCTCAAATTTTTGGCATAACCAAGGGACAATTTTCTTGAGTAAAAGGGAAAAGCAAAAAAGAGAATGGCAATATGAAAGTGGACTGATCTTAAACACTGGAAAGGGATGAATATTGAAAACACTAGATACTGCTCAGAGGCCTGATTGCTCGCTTTCTGTATCTGCTTTTCCTTTTTCACTGAAAGGCATATTTTTCTATCCATCAAGTTTTAGAGTTTTCTGCCAACTATTTCACTGGAACAAGTTTTCCCTTTAATTTAACAGTGCACATATTACTGTCCTGTACCCACAAAAACTTATTCTGAGATAGTGCTTATAAATGCATGTCTCCAAGACTCAAGATGAACAGAAATACAATATATGCAATTTGGAACCAAGTAGCTCTCATTTATTTATTAGCAAGTACATTGGTAGCATAGTCGTTTCACCAGAAGGTCATATTCAATGAATTAAACATCACCAGGTTCTGACAACCATATAAACCAAGGGTTACTGAGAAAAATAAAATGTCACTGATTTTTCTGGCCCATTGGATCTTCTGTATGGCTTTACCCATTAGCTAGGGCTCGAAGAAGTATTCATCTTCATTTTCCCATCATTGCCAAGCCCATGAATGTTGTGGCATTTGCCATAGCACACACACAAAATATGAAGGTTTAAAGGGGATTTAAAAAGAGAAAAATTCTTAATCATGCTTTCATAACTTTTGGAAAACAGTTGGTTTAAATTTCCAAATAACTCATTTCAAAAGGATAATATCAAAACACATGCAAAAAATAAAAGTCTAAATAAAGCACAATAAATTATTTCACTGCTAAGGTATTAGATTTCAAAGAGAGAAGAGAGTACACATAAGGATATTAGAGTCGACTATATTGGATCTTTGGGAATTGCTGTCAGATATTGATGAAAACAGAGAGACTGTAGGAGATCAGATAAAAGAGAGAAATGATTACATTTGGAAGAACAATGTGAAATACGTAGCCAACAGAGATTTCAAATGTAAGCTAATAGCAATCCACGAAAGAACAAAGTTGGAGCAAGTCCCACATCTCTAACCACATTTACAATCATTCAGCATCTGTAAAAATTTTTATGTAGCATTTTTCCTCATTTCAAAATTTGCAAAATACATATTTAATAGGTTTAGCATGTCAGTCAGTAATTTTGCCCACAGGCAGTGAAAAGGATTTGTGTTTTTCTAAAATGAGCTGGTTTTCTGGTGATGCTACCCTTTCAGTCTGCCCCAGCCAGCTGCAATCACGGCGGCTTCACAGCCCAGAGATACTGTAAACAATGGTGTTCTGTGCATTTCACTATGCACGCTGGTGAGAAAACACAGCATCTTAGGCTTTCATCTCCTTTCTTCTGAGTTTCCCACCCCCTCAATCTGGAACAGAGAGAGTCCATGTTCAAATTGCTTGCTTTCTTCCTTTCCTTACCAAACAATCACCAAAGAGAGAGTGATGTGAGAAAGGTATTCCCAAAACATATTTTCCTGTCTGATAGGAACACTTTAAACGGTATATTCTAAATGATCAAAGATTACTCAAACTGAAACAAAATTTGGTAAGAAAAATTTAAAAGCCAACTGAGACACTAATTGAGAAGTTGAGCTGGGTCAGCCAGTTCTCTACAATCAAGGTTGTTGAGTATACCTGGTACTGAAAGATCCCTTTGCAATCTCATTTTATTAAGATAACCTGAAGTGGTCACAGCACGAGTAGCTGTCTGGTTTATTTCAATCATACAGATGTCACTTCATGACATGACGCAAGACTTTTAAATGACCTCAGTTGTATTCTCTACTTTGTTCCTGTCTATAGTTGTCTGTACTTGCCTAGGGGAGTAATTAAAAAAACTGAAAGAAAGAGAACAAAAGATAGTAGATGTCAAAGCCATGCTAGTGGGGAATCCTGAATCAATTAATTAATACCATAGATCCTATCCCTTTTATATCTTGGGATCTATTACAGCAGAGATTTGCTTTCAGGTTGGGGCATGAGCACCTCAATTAGTAGCTGCTTTCACATTGGAAACCTTTCCTATCTTTGTGGGCAATGTCAATTTAAAAGAGAATTTGTAGGCGAAAACTTCTCAGAGCTGCCCAAACTCCATTCTCATTCATGAGCTCTAAAGTGGTTTGGTTTCACAACTTTATTTGGTGGTGTGTACACAGGGGTTCAGAAAGGTTTTCTACCCAGCTCATTCATCTGACATCTGTAACAGCTCTGTATTTCTATGTATGTGATTCTCTATTCCAGAGGTTTATAACAGAACACTAGGCCTTGCAGCTGAATTACAAAAAGAATTCAATATAGTTGGTATTCCATGGAGACTTCTCTTAGTGGAGATAGTTCAGGAAGGGGTTTATTTTCTTAATTTGCTTTCTCAGTTATAAAATCTTCCCAATTTCACTGGAAGTAGAAAACATATCTAACAGTAGTCCTGCATTATCAGAGAATTCACATCTGTTGGCACTTTTGAACAATATGCCTGGGACAGATTTTTGAATTTGTTTCAATCTTGATTATAGTCTACACAATGAACAAAACATATTTCTATACAATGGCAAATCCTAAGTGATAATATTGTTTTAGTTTGGGAAAAATTATTTTTCAAGTAAAGCTATCCACTTGGTATTGTGAGGGGAAAAAAATGATACTAGAGAGAATTAATTTCTTCCTCATAAAGTTACATTTTCATCTGAAATGATTTAGGTTGCATAATGGTAAAGATAAGAGCAAAATAACTTTAAATTACAATTTCTTGCAGTTCTATAATGGCTTGATGTCACAGCTCATGGGGCGTTTTTCTTCCCTATGTCTTTCATCGTATTTTAGTTTCTAAGGAATGTAATACATTTAGTATTGTAGTTAAACGAAGATGCTCTGAAGTTAGACAGCCTGGGTTTCAGTCCTTGAGTAATCCCTTGGTAACTTGTATGAACTTAGCAAGTCACTCAACTTTCTTGAGCCTCAGTTTACTCATCTATAAAATTGTGACAATATTTCTGGCATAAAAACAATGTAAAATGGAGATAATATGTCCAAAGTGTTTTACTCACTGCCAATGATAAGGTAATTGCATTGTATTTATGGTTATATTGGCAGCATTTTTAATGTTTTTATAATAAGAGAGTGATTTTTTTCTGCTGCCTTTAGTAATCAGGCTAAGAAAACCTATGACTTTGTAAAATGTGGGCACCCCTTTTTTCTTCCCCTCAGGACAAGACCCTTAGCTTTCAGTGCATAGTTGCTGCTAATAAACTCTTCAAATCTAAGTTTGTTATCAGGAAACTATTACTGTAATAAGTCAAATTCCAAAGAAAAACAATGTCAGTAGGTTTCACTAAATATATTATCAAACAATATAAAACATAGGCCTAACCAAACAAGTGTCCTCAGTCTCTGAAGTAATGCCTATAGGTTGACCTGTAAAGTTAATTTCGTATCACTGACTCCTCTAAGGAAAATAAAAATAGAGAAACAGTGTCCCTGCTGATTACTTTTGATGGACCTCAAGGGATGAAGATGTTTCAGCTGTAAGACGATTTTCAAGTGGGTGTTTCTAGTTGGTTTCTTAAGATTAAATTGTATGGTTTTATTCACTTTGAGGATGTGATAGATGAAAATATTCAGCTTTCATAAGCTCATAGGTATCAGTTATCTATTGTTATAAAAAAAAAAAAACTACCCCAAAACTTAATGACTTAAAGTAGTAACCATTTTATTTGCTCGTATTTGGGCTGGGCTCAGCTAGGAAGTTCTTCTGCTTATATCATGTAGGGTCACTTCTAAAACTGCAGTTAGCAGTTATCCAATGGCTAAATTGGGACTTTACAGGCTAACTTGATTTCAAAGATGTCTATAGAGTTGTGGTCACTATCAGCTGGGCCACATGTCTACAACAGAATAGTCTGGACAGGTAGCCAGTTTCCAAGAGTGCAGGAGAAAAGCTGCAAGGCCTCTTGAAACTTAGGATCACATCCCATCACTTCTGCTGCATTCTATTGGTCAATGAAAGTCAGCTGGATAAGCCCAGAGTTACGCATACTTAGAGGAGAATCATAGTAGCTATGCTGCAAATAATCTACCATACCACATAAAAACTTCATAAAAATAAATCATGTCATGTATAATTTCTACTTACCTTCCTGATTCTTTCAGATTTTTTCTTTTAAAATATATACTGTATGACAGGTGCTAGAGATAGAAAAGAAAAAGATACAGTTCTTACTCTAGGGAATTTTCTATCTGATAGAAAAGACAGAAACTAAATAGACTTCCTAGATGGTTAGTGACTCTATAACCATATGATGGGGTTAGTTGTGTTCAGCTGAACTGCTGAATCTGGTGAGGCATTCCAGAAATGTGTGTCATTCATCACAAAATGGACTGAGGAAGAAAGTTTATGTGTGTTGTTTGTAAACCCAACCCCATTGCAACAAAATAATAGAATCAAGTAAGTCAAGAAACATTTCTCACTGAAATTGAATCAGTGACAATGTCATCATACTTGAATCACAGTACAGTTTTTAGGTCTCTTTTTAGAGGCAGATTAGGGTGGTAGTTAAGAGTTTGGCTGTCAGGCCGGGCGCGGTGGCTCAAGCCTGTAATCCCAGCACTTTGGGAGGCCGAGACGGGCGGATCACGAGGTCAGGAGATCGACACCATCCTGGCTAACACGGTGAAACCCTGTCTCTACTAAAAAATACAAAAAACTAGCCGGGCGAGGTGGCGGGCGCCTGTAGTCCCAGCTACTCGGGAGGCTGAGGCAGGAGAATGGCGTAAACCCGGGAGGCGGAGCTTGCAGTGAGCTGAGATCCGGCCACTGCACTCCAGCCCGGGAGACAGAGCGAGACTCCGTCTCAAAAAAAAAAAAAAAAAAGAGTTTGGCTGTCTAAAAATAGCACAGTGTTTCAGTATCCTCACTGTAAAATAAAGGCTGTATAATGTAACTCATTTACTTATACTTTAGAACAGAGAACAACATGCAAAGTATGAAAAAATCATCATCTTCAGATATAAAAGATTATTTTATAACTAATGAAAAACATAAACCCTCTTCAGAAATCTTTGAGTGAATATTCAGAATTTGAACGTACTCAGGTACCCAGAGTTTCTCTCTGTTACCTCCTAATGTTCAAGAATCTTGAACAAACAAACAAGAAGGTTGTAGAGATAGTACACTGATTCAAATTAGGAATCTATTTTCTCTTCCTAAAACTTGATTCACTGAACACAATAGGAGGAAAAAAGTGTGTATTTGTTATGTATGTATTTACTACTCATGATAGCAAATGACTCTTGATTTTGTTTCTTTCTGATAGAAGCTCTGTTTTCTTATAGTGGACATTTTTTAAATTCCTAACTCTCCAAGAGGTATTGAGCATGGAAGAAAGATATCAATTTGATGTGCCCTTTGGTGCAGCTCTGTCAATCCAGAGGTAAGCACCAAAATTTGTGACATCAGAATAAAGGTAATATTTCAGTGTCTTCAGCAAAGATATGCCAACAGCCGTATATTTAGGGACATATTTCCAATTTAAGAAGTTAGTTTTTATCTATTAAAAAGGTATGATGTAGCACCAATTAAACAATGAAACACCTCTGTTCATTTATAGACACTACCAGCCAATGCCAGAAAATTCTTGCAGCTCACAATGCCTGACTCTAGGTTGTGATTTTGGGACTTGAGTTGTTTATGTCATCACTTGAGCATTATTTAAATATGTTTCTCCTTTTAATTCAATTTCCTGTTTTGTTTTCTCAAAACCATAAATCGTCTCTTTAGAAATTTTACAAAATGCATATTGTTCTCCCGTGAGACCTATGCTGCTCCTCAGCTGGGCATCGCCTGCCAAAGGACATTTTTTTTTTTTGAAAAGTTTTCCTTTTATTGGGTTCGCATAATGGTTGCAACAATTCTCAAGTAATGAAAAAAGAATGAAGAATGCATGTCCTTTCCAGTACATAGCCATAATGTTAATGTTAAGGCGAAGCAAAACAAAACAAAACAAAAACCCACCCTAAAAGTGGTCTTGGACACCCAACCCTCCTCTCAGCTCCCTTATTTAGATTCAAGATGTTTCCTATCTTTCTCCTCTTTTTCAGAATAAACTATTTATGCTCAAAGAAAATCTATCATCTAGGGTATCTGTGATAATGTTCTTGTGGTCTGGGTTGGACCTTTGCTTCACTACCAACTAGTATAAAATTAATGGGGGACGTGACTTAACCTTTCTGGGCCTATATTTGTCTCATTGGTAAACTAGGAATAATGGAGTTTACTTCACTATATTGTTTTGAAGATTAAGTTAGAGAAGGCATGTAACAGTGCCTCACATACTGTGAATTGAAGCTACATATATTAATACATCTATTGTCTAATATAAGAATAAAAACACCATCCTCTGCCCCCATTGCATAGCTGATAGACAATGTATACGAATAAAACTGAGTCTTAATTCATTTTGGTATCTACTGCAGCACATAAGAGACACTAATTATTGTCTGCAGAATTTTTTACTGCCAACACACACGTAACATTGTATATAGCAGCAGATTATGTAAGTCAGTAAACTACAGCCTGTGGGCCAAATTTGGACCACTGTCTATAAGTAAAGTTTTATTATGAGAGAGTCACGCCCTTTTATTTAAGCATTGTTTGTGCTGCTTTTGTGCTACAATGAAGAGTTAAGTATTTTCAACAGAGACCCTTTTATTGCCCTCAAGGCCAAAAATAGCTACTATCTGGTCTTGGCCCTTCATAGAAAAATTTGCCATCCTTTGACCTACAGAATTGAGTTACCTGTTTACTACTGCCTCAGGACACGGTTTCCTGAAGAACTCCTTAGTTCAGGTGTTACAGACTTCTTTGAGGATTATGTTTTAATATAATTGCTTCATTTTCCCCCAGATGACATTGGTGTACTGCTTTTTTTAAAAAAAGAAGAAAAAGAAACTGATTTCATTAAAAATGAAAAAGAATGGGGGCTTATGAGGTACAGAGACACATTGCTAGCCACAGTGGGAACTTTGAAAAGATCAACAAAGGATACTATAATGGAGGCGAAGAACCAGGGGCTCTGGTCTCAGCCCCTCCACGCTGACTTGCAGTATACTGGCAGCAGTGTTGTCACCACAAGCTGATGGATGACTACTACAGCTTTTGTTTTCATCTCCAGCCTTTCCCTGGGTCTGTGTGTCTACTTCAGCCTCATGAATAATGCTACCACTTACGGATACTGGACAACAATGTGACAAGAACAGACGGATTCATGGAAACATGAATTAGAGACTAGTTCCATTATTCATTTCACACCATGGCTAACACCCTTGCTTTTGCAGAACAGTATATACATGTGCCCCTAATTCTCCACGGTCACACTCTAGGTGCTGTAGCACATTGCGCAGCTGCGATTTGCTGACCCTAAGGGGAACTAAAGTAATGAATAATTGACTTGGGGTCCTCTCTTCTCTATCTGGCAGCTACTCACACTGTACTTACTGCACAAAAGAGGCCAAATTGGCATGGCTTTCGACTATCTCTGCAAAATCCATTTGGATCCATTTCTACAACTGTGATCTACTATCAACCTGGGGGGCAAAGGAGAAGTCAGCCCCAGGAGTGTGGAAACCACTATACTTAAAACTATATCCTTTGCTTATTTATTTCAAGTAAAAGGCCACACAGACACAGAAAATTAGAAGGCTCGTGAAATAAGATTTAAGTTCCATTCTGGTTACAGGGTCCTCCCTGATGTTCAATCCTAGAGGCTATACCTCCCACTCTTGAAGAATTTCCAAACCTTCCAGGCCCAGGAGAGTTTTCCATGTTGAAAGATTGCAGGATGGGACCCCATAACAATCCCCCAAAAGGTCAGGCTGAAATTACATGCAGGCCAAGTTTGTATGGTGCAGCCCTCTGTAATTGTTGGGTCTCTTCCAGAAGGCTCTCAACACATGGGACTCCTATGAAGTTCAGCATGTGGAAAGGGCTGAAGCTTGAAGCCTGTGTATTTGTAATGGAAACACAGCAGTGACCCCATGATCCAGGTCTGTATCTGTGCTGCCATAAAATGTGTTTCTCTAAACAGAGCAGCAGGAGTGCCAGTGAGGAGTGGGAGCAGGGAGGTTCTGGAAAGACTCCCTCAGGTAGGGAGGTAGTAGGGCCTCCTAATAAAAAACCATGCACTTAGGGAGTGCTATGTAGTTTGCAAAGTACTTTCACATTTAAGATTTTCAGGATAAGCCTCTGAAGTGGGTAAGACATTCTTTTCCTTCTTCAACACATGAAGCAACTGAAACAGAAAAGCCAGATGACTTTCTGAAGGTTTATTAGAGACTTTGCCAGGACCAGATCTAACATCCTTTGACACCCAGCTCAATATTGATCTATGTACCTATGTGACTATCTAAACTGGGGTAAATATTCTAACACACTATAAAAGATGAGCAACTATCATTAGAACAGAGAATTTATCATGAATCAGGTTCGCCTCTGATATGGTTAGGCTTTGTGTCTTCACCCAAATCTCATCTTGAGTGGCAATTGCCATAATATATAGGTGTTGAGGGAGAAACCTAGTGGGAGGTGATTGGATCATGTGGGCGATTTCCCACATGCTGTTCTTGTGACAGTGAGTGAGTTCTCATGAGTTCTAATGGTTTTATAAGTGTTTGACACTTTTCCTTTGCTCATTCCTCTCTCCCCTGCTGCCATGTAAAGATGTGAAGATGGTGCTTGCTTTCCCTTCCTGCTTTCCCTTCTTCCATGATTTTAAGTTTCCTGAGACCTCCCCAGCCATGAGAAACCATTAGTCAATTAAACCTCTTTCCTTTATAAATTACCCGGTCTTTTGAAGTATCTTTATAGCAATGTGAAATTGTACTTATACAGAAAATTGGTACTGAGGTAGTGGGGCACTGCTATAAAGATACTTGAAAATGTGGAACCAACTTTGGAACTGGGTAATGGGCAGATGTTGTGACAGTTTAGAGGGCTCAGAAGAAGACAGGAAGATGTGGGAAAGTTTGGAACTTCCTAGAGACTTGTTTGAATGGTTTTGAACAAAATGTTGATAGTGATGTGTGGACAATGAAGTCCAGGCTAAGGAGGTATCACATGAAAATAAAGAACTTATTGGCAACTGGAGCAAAGGTCCCTCTTGCTATGTTTTAGCAAGGAGACTAGTGGCATTTTGCCCCTGTCCTAGAGATCTGTGGAAGTTTAAACTTGAGAAGATGATCTGAAAATGGAACTTAGGTTTACAAGAGAAGCAGATCATAAAAGTTTGGAAAACTTGCATTCTGACAATGTGATAGAAAAGAAAAACCAATTTTTCTGGAGAGAAATTCAAGCCAGCTGCAGAAATTTGCATAAGTAATGAAGAGACAAATGTTAATCATCAAGACAATGGGGAAAATGTCTCCAGGGAATGTCAGAGAGTTTGGTGGTAGCCCCTCCCATCACAGGCCCAGAGGCCTAGGAGGAAAAATGGTTTTGTGGGCCAGGCCCAGGGACCCTGCTGCTATGTACAGCCTCTGGACTTGGTGTTCTGTGTCCCAGCCATGGCTAAAGAGGTCAAGGTGCAGCTCAGACCCTTGCTTCAGAGGGTGTAAGCCCCAAGCTTTGATGATGTCCACATGGTATTGGGTCTGCGGGTACATGAGGTTTGGGAACCTCTGCCTAGATTTCAGAAGATGTATGGAAATGCCGGGATGTCCAGGCAGAGGTGTGCTACAGGGGCAGAGCCCTCATGGAGAACCTCTGCTAGGGCAGCACAGAAGGGAAATGTGGGGTTGGAACCCTCACACAGAGTCCCCACTGGGGCGCTGCCTAATGGACCTGTGAGAAGAGAGCCACTATCCTCCAGACTCCAGAATGGTAGATCTACTGACAGGTTGCACCATGTACCTGGAAAAGTCACATGCACTCAGTGCTAGCCTGTGAAGAAGCTGTCCAAATTTGTGGGAGCCCAGCCATTGCGTCAGTATGCCCCAGATGTGAGACACAGACTCATTGGAGATCATTTTGGAATTTGAAGATTTAATGACTACCATGCTGTGTTTTGGACTTATATGAGGCCTATAGCCGCTTTGCTTTGGCCAATGTCTCCTATTTGGAATAAGAGCATTACCCAGTGCTGGTATCCCCATTTTATCTTGAAAGTAACTAGCTTGCTTTTGATTTTACAGGCTCAAAGGAAGAAGAGACTTGCCTTGTCTCAGATAAGACTTTGGACTTGGACTTTGGATTAATGCTGGGATGAATTAAGACTTCGGGGGACAGCAGGGAAGGCATGATTGGTTTTGAAATGTAAAAGGGACATGAGATTTGGGAGGGGCCTCGGACAGAATGATATGATTAGGCTTTGTGTTCCCACCCAAATCACATCTTGAATTGTAATCCCCGTAATCCCCAGGTGTTGAAGAATGAACCTGATTCGAGGTGATTGGATCATGCGGTCAGTTTCTCCCATGCTGTTCTTATGATAGCGATTGAGTTCTCAGGAGATCTGATGGTTTTATAAGTGTTTGGCAAGTTCCTCCTTCACTCATTCTTCTTTCTCCTAGTGCCTTATGAAGAAGGTGACTGCTTCCCTTTCTGCCATGATTGAAAGTTTTCTGAGGCCTCCCCAGCCTTGCAGAACTGTGAGTCAATTAAACCTCCTGCCTCTATAAATGACCCAGTCTCCACAAATTACCCAGTCTCAGATAGCATCTTTATCTGAGATAATTGGACTGATATTGGACTAATACACTCTTCCCACCCAAACCCAAACCTCAAATAAAGAAAATAAGTTTGGAGATGCAGATGCATTACATTGTTTTTAAAAACTGAAGATCAGGACCCACTAATAGACCATGACATACTCATGATGACAGAGTGAGAGGAGTACAGATAATACTTGTCAATCTTAAGGATTATATTAATAAATACCTTGAGAACATAAAGCTTCTTTCAGGAAATACAATCTAGTATAACTAAATGCTTTAAATGGTCCCTTCAAACCTTGTATGGGAATGATTTTATCTTTACTGATGAGTCTGGAGCAGAGCTAATTAGGCACTGCTAACCAGAAGTTCTGCCATAGCCATCAGTCAGGGTTCAAAAAGCTGTGAGTTGCCTAAGAGGACTCACACACTTCCATTAAGACATCAGTGAATAGGATAAAGTTTACACTAAAAGTGAAGCCCAAGAGAAAAGTTATTTGGTTAGAGGCACAGATGTGGCTTGTCCTGGCACACACACCTGCAGAGTCCTTCCATCAGTCATGAAAGAACGTTCCTTGTGACTGAGTTCATCAAATGTGCAGCACGTCCCACTGCCAGCTCCTCCCACTGCTCCCAGGCAGCCTATACCTCACAGTTGTGCTTGGTGCCTCACCCACCTGTCTCCAATTTCTCTCTGCCACATCAACCTGCTCCAAAATATTAAAGACAAAATTGTAGTAATGCAGAATACCTTCATTCCATGAAGACTTACCTAGCGTTTTTGGACTATATGGCCCCAAAACACAAAGTCTATCCAAATCGCAAGCAAAAGGCATGTGACAAGAGTCAGGCATCAAAGAAATTCATCCCAAAATAATGGACTTCAGTAACCAGACCCTGGTTCCTGCTTAGCTAGATGTTTCTACTAGTCTTAGGAGCATTGCTTCCACAGATACTTGCATTAATTATGGTGCTCCATGCATCTCCCTTAGAAAGCAAAAATATAAACATCTTCAACTGACTTTCTTTTTATACATTTTAGTATGAGTAGAGCTCCAGTTCATGTAATACTCACTAAAAATAAATGTCAACTCTTTCAGTCTCTCAATATAAAAGCACATGACAGGCAAAATAAAACCAAAGTTGTACTACATTCACCAGAAACTTCTGTTTTGTTTTGTTTTGCTTTTAATTACATATTGAGGAAAAGAGGTGCCTAAATGGCACCACTAGTTTTTAATGATAATTTAATTTCTTCAAAGTATCTGCCTTCTCTGGAAGTGTCCCAAATTGTTCCTCAGAGCCACAGTTCATCCAGCTCAAGATCTTGGCATAGGAACTTCATGAAGGAATATGGAGGCTGTCCTCCATGTTGCCACTTTTCAATTGTATGCCATATATATTAATAAAAGGCATCAAAGAGCCTGCCACACTGTGCAATTGTATAGGTTGTGCCCTGTATAAGAGGGACAGGCTGAAGACCACCTTGAGGCTGAAATCTGTCCTACACTCAGGAGTTCACCTGGCACTCACCTGGAATAAGAGCACTTTTTTGTTTAGTTAGATCAAAGGAGCTGCATGAGCTTGCTGGGGCCTGGCCCACCTCTGACTAAACTCACCTTGAGCACAGTAAAATCAGGGAAGCTTATAAATCAATCAATAAACTTATTGTGTAGCATTTCCTTTGGGGAAAAAGTCATAGTGACACTGTAGGAGAATCAGAGTTAAAGAGATTTTAGCTAATGATTTAACAAGCAAAGTTTATGAGCTTTACCATTTTTATCATAGATGGCATTAAATGGCCATTACCTTCTGTGTAAGAATAGTAGCTTTTACTTTGTGGTGGCACCGAAAATTATTACTGGATCAATATCTGCAGATTTCCTTCTTCCAAACTTCTCCAAAAAGAAGAGTTTTGTGTTACTATGTCATAATTTATGCTTTTCTGTCACACTGAGCTCTGGCTAACAGAAAGATTCTCCAGATTGTCAGTGAGTGGCAGAGCGGAAAGTCGACTCTCTGGCACCTAGTCTCAAAGGAACAGGGATAGAGCAAATATAGGGGGCTATTTGAATAAGAACAACTGTGATAGCTACTTTTAGCTATCACTATGAATATGGAATTTCCGGGAAAGAGAAAACTATTTGGAGTATTTATAGGAAGTTTTTCCCATATTGCACAGAGTAAAACCCCTGGCTTACAAACTATAGGAAAAAAATCAACATTATTTTTTAAGACTTTTTTGAAGTAACTCCATGCAAGGAGGAAGTCATGCAGGATCCCAGTAATAATAAGCAGCATTATTCTTCTTTAGCGTTTGGGACCAATAAGAAGATATTCCAGTACTGAATGCTCATCATCACGATATTTGCAGATTAGCAAGCTTGAAATTTATAAAAATAAAGCCACAAAAATTTTGACAAGCATTAGAGAAAGGCTTTTTAAGTATAAAGCAAAAAACATTGAGGAAAACATTCATATATTTGAGAATAAAATTAAAATTCTCTGTATATTAAAAACATTATAAATAAGAAACTAGGGATGCAATACTTGCAACGTATATGGTAGACAAAGAGTTACTATCTGATACATTTAAAAAAAAGTTCTTTTACATCAACAGGAAAAACAGGAATTCTTTAATTGAAAAATAGGCAAGGAATACAAAGAGGCAAATTACAAAAGGAAAATAAACATAGGAGTTTAAATTCAGCTGTACCAGTGTCACACAGTAAGTTCCATTTTTGGCTATTCAAATTGGCAAAGGTTAAAAACGGAAATGAATTCCCTGTGATGGAAGATTGTGGGAAAGCAGACACTCTTCTGTTCTGCTGGTTCATCAGTACTTCTGTGTAGAGGATACAACAGTAAATGAGAAAGACAGACCCAGCCCCCACAGAACTCAAGGTCTGTGGGGAAAGCATCACAAACACAGATAGAAATAAAATAGGGTGGATTTTGGGTGTAGCTGTCAGGTAGAACCCACATTCATTACCCAACTCTTCATCTGAACCCTGTGGTGTAGACATGGGCTAGAAAGACCAGAATCCAGTCTTTTGGAATGCATGTGGCATACAAGGTATGTTTCCATAGTAGGGCTTCTCATTAAAACCATCCCACAGGTGGGGCCAGAACCAGGATTAGAGAATAGAGGAACACGTTTTCTCTTTCTCAGCATTGAAAATAAAGAAACAAACAAGCGTAAAACTATTTCCACTTCTTGTTACGAAGAGGAAACTGTAAATATTTATAATGTAATATGAAGATTAACCTGATGTGTTGGATGTTTTTAATTCCACGATCTCAAGCCAATTCTTCTCTTTAAAAATGGCCTTCCTGCCATTTAAAGTAGTTTTAAACTGTCTACATCTTAACCCATTTACTCTAATTTTGGACTATATTCTATAAAGTAATATTTAAAGAGAAGCTGAAAGTTGTATGTTTCTCTCAGTATTGTTTGTAATAGAAAAATAAAAATTAGAATACTCTACAACAACCTGAAAATTATTTAATAAAAGATTACTAGAAATAGTTACTACTTTTGTTTGCTAAGAGTTTTTAATGAAGAAAAATGCTCTGAGCATATTTTACATAAATAAATAGTTTATAAAATGGTATGTTTACTACATCCAAATAGTTTTAAAATATATATAATGATGAGAAAGACCAAATGTATGCATTAAAATGTTAATAGTCATTTCCCTGGGTGGGTGAAATGCAAATATTCAAATATTTTGGCTTATATTTTGAAATTTCCTATACTTTCTAAAGTTTCTACAGAAATAATTGGGGAGGAAATGTATAATCCTTTCAAATTTTCCTTTTTGGAGTTACACATGTCATTTAATTTCTCGAAATGATGAGGTACATAAATGATTATAATTTTTCTTTTTATAACCATGAATCATCAGGAGATCATGGTTAGAATTTTACTCTTTAATTTTAGTTTCTTGGTAGAAAAGTACAACCTGACTCCAGTAGTATCTGTTATGTTCATTTAGGAAAGATCAAAGAGTACAATTACATCTCAGAACTGTGAGAAACTATCCACATTTCAGTGTTTAAGTGAGTTATTCCCAGGGGTGGTTTTGTGATGCCCCATCCTGTCATTTCTAATGACTATTTCTGATGTTATTTCATATTTCTCAAAGGATTATCACAGTCTATGAACCATCTTTTGCCTCACCCACTCTTTAATCTTTCATATGTAATCTGTTGAAAGTTCTCTTTGATGCTTCTTTCCAAACCTATATAGTTATTTTGAATATTTTTTTGGAACATTTAAACTGCATTTTTAAATTTAATTCTTTTTAATGGCAAAATCAATTTCTGATCAATGTGGAAAAGTTAGAAAACACAGGTGAATCAAAAAAGAAAATATGTCTCATAATCCCACAGCCCAGAGAGGATGACTTTAAATCCCATGGTATATTAATGCCTTTTCTCATGCATAAATTTTCACTATACATCACACAAACACACATATTTTCACCAAATAGGATATTACATATACATTCTGTCTTTTCACTTAGCAATATACAGTGAACATTTTTCCAAGTCAACAAAAATGTATCTACAGGATCATTTTGAAGTGTAAAATGTATTCAACTATGTAATGTTTATCATTTATTTAATTCTCTAATAATAAAATTTTTAATTTTCTATTTTTTAAATGTTTTTAATCATTATTGTCATAAAGTGCACTGCAATGAACAACTTTGTAGTTAAATTTGCATGTCATCTAGCTTGAGCTACTTTTTTATATATATATAGGATGCTAACAAATTTATCAAAGCATATTCACAATTCTCTCCTCTACATGTGATATACAATAAAAATCAGTATTTCTTTCTTTCTTTTTTTTTTTTTGAGATGGAGTTTCACTCTTGTTGCCCAGGCTGGAGTGCAATGGAGCGATCTTGGCTCACCGCAACATCCGCCTCCCAGGTTCAAGCAATTCTCCTGCCTCAGCCTCCCGAGTAGCTGTGATTACAAGCATGTGCCAACATGCTCAGCTAATTTTGTATTTTTAGTAGAGACAGGGTTTCTCCATGTTGGTCAGGCTGGTCTTGAATTCCCGACCTCAGGTGATCCGCCTGCCTCGGCCTCCCAAAGTGCTGAGACTACAGGCATGAACCACCGCGCCTAGCCCAGTATTTCTTAAATTAAAAAAAAAAAAATGAGAATCTCTTTTAAAGAAAACATTTCTGCAGACCCCAGTTTGTATTTAAATTTTTTTTATCAAGTGCCTTCTTAATATTTAGTAACATAAAGTAGGTATAAATTATTAATGCTACAGCTCTATACAACTAGAAAACCAAAATCAATTTACAAAATAGGTAAAACTTCAGGACCAATGCAATTCAAACAAAATGCCAACTGGTGGTGTTTCGCTAAAAGTGAATTGCTGCTTTAGAGTGATAGCCAAGTTCATCTTCTACTAGGCAGACATGGAAGGCTGTGTGTATCCTGTGAAGGCTTTGTTCTCCACAAGCTTTTTTCAGCTTGAAGTATTGAAAAAACATTCATTCCTAAGGCCACCTAAACACTGCTTAGCCTTCATTTTGCTGGTGTTCATCACTTGAGTGCGGGCTGCCACTCACTCCCCAACCTCCATTAACCCAACAAAATAGTAGCACAACTTGACTTGGGTTCCATCACCATTCTAAATATAAACGCAAATGTAGGCACTGAATTCACCAGGTTGTTCTTGGGTCTAAGGAGGTCATATAACCCAGGGTATAGTTAATTAGTTTTCAAAAAGTAGCACAAAAGCAAAATGTAAACTTTTAAAGTTTTGTAACAAACTTTACAAACTGATGTTGTTTGCATCTGTGTCCCCACCCAAATCTCATGTTGAATTGTAATCTTCAGTGTTGGCGGTGGGGCCTGGTGGGAGGTAATTGGATCATGAGGGGTGGATCCTTTATGAATGGTTTAACCCCATTCATTTGGTGCTGTCTTGTGATAGAGTTCTCATAAGATCTGGCTGTTTAAAAGTGTGTGGCGCCTCCCTGTTCTCTCTTCCTCCTGCTCCCGCCATGTAAGACGCCTGCTCCCGCTTTGCCTTCCACCATGAGTAAAAGCTCCCTGAGGCCTTCCCAGAAGCAGATGCCACCATGCTTCCTGTACAGCCTGCAGAACCATGATCCAATTTAACCTCTTGTCTTTGTAAATTACCCAGTCTCGGACATTTCTGTATAGTAGTGTGAGAACAGACTAATACACCCCTTAAACCCCCGCATGCCCCAGTGAAAAAGGCAAAGAAATTGGGTGTCATTGATTCACAGCAGATTCCTTCAACCTTGTGTGGTGGAGAAACTTTTTTTTTTTTTTTTTTTTTTTCTTTTTTCTTTTGAGACAGAATCTCGCTCTGTATTTCAGGCTGGAGTGCAGTGGCGCGATCTCGGCTCACTGCAAGCTCCACCTCCTGAGTTCACGCCATTCTCCTGCCTCAGCCTCCCGAGTAGCTGGGACTACAGGCGCCCGCCACCACGCCCAGCTAATTTTTTGTATTTTTTAGTAGGAACTTTTGACTTTCCTCAAGGAAGAATAAATGTTTAGAGTACCAGAGAGATTTAGAAGGGGATTGCTCACAATCTTGACTATGTGAGGTACTATATAAACATACATTTATATACATCAAAAGGCTTAGCCAAATTCTGGAGGCAGTATTTCTTAGCAGTTATTTGAACCAGGCTTTGGAGCCAATCAGGTTTGGTATATAATCCAGATTCTGTTTCTCATTTGTTTTGTTCTTTGGAGTATGTTACTTAAATTCTCCTACCTTCTTTTTATTTGAAACTGTAACCTGAAACTTTCAGGTGTGTTGTAACAATCAAATGAGGTTTTATGTGTAAAGAAACTCTAACACTGCTTAGTACTTGTATAAAGTCTAAACGTCTTGATATGGCCCAAGTCACTGTCTCTCTGATATCATCTCCTCCCATTCTTTTCCTAACTTATGGTCAAACTTATTCTACTATGAGCGTTTTTAGCTTCTTCCTGCCTGGAGAACTTTACACCAGCTGCTTCATCTGCCTGAGACATTCTTCTCCCAAAATTTACAAGACATACTCCTTTATCACTCTTCAGTCTCTGCTCAGACATCACTTCTGCCTAAAATAAAATTGTCCTCATCACTCACCCAGAATTCTTCTGCGCCCTGACTTTGCTTTATTTTTCTTTCCTATAGATGTTATTGCTCCCTGAAATTATGCTATCTGTTTATTTGTTTGTCTGTCCTTTTTCTGTCTCCCCATTGAATGTTAAGTTTTCTGACATTAGGAACATTGTTTTGTTCCCTATCGTATCTCCAGTGCCACAACTGTACTTTTCCAAAGTGAGCACTCAACATTTGTTAGTTGAAACTTTATCATCCCTGAAACAAAGCTTTGATATATTTTGGTATCAAGTTGTAAAAATTGTAAGTCTTTCATACAGACTATTATAAGATAAATTAACATCAATTACTAAACTCCTACCACATATTTAGCACTGTGGTAAGAACTCTAAAGAATGGGAAACACATATAACAAGAAGTTCAAGCATAGAACAATTGAGAGGATATAAAATAAATATAGTTTATTACCATATGCAAGACTCTAAACTTTTTCACTTAAATTACTAATAAAAGGAACTATGGAATATAGAGAACAAATGGAAAGAAGAAAAGCATTAAAAAAACCCCACAACCATGACACCTTGGTATCTTACTTTTATTGATTTTTTCAGTTGTTTGTATTTACAAGAATAAACAAAAACTTTAACAAGTAATTCCATAATTTCAGTGGCTTAACTTTCAATAATTCACAGCCGAATGAGGGACTCTGTTCTACACAGTCATTTGGTGACAAAGTTTCTTTACATCTTGAGGCTCTGTCGTCTTCTATATGCTTAGATTCCTCTCAATTCAGCCAGTAGGTGAGTAAAGAAAGTGAGGACTGCATGTTCTATATAGGTCCAACATGGAACTGCTGTATATCAGTACAGGCTCCAGATTATTCTATTTATTCTGGAACCCAGTCATGTGGCAATACCTAAAGCAAGGAACCTGGAAACTACAGTCTTGCTGTATGACTAAGAAAAGGTTATCATGGATTTCCTGAGCAAAACAGTCTCTATTACAGCACTAAAAAAACAGATAGTTGCAATATTATTTAAAAATATTATTTAGTAGAAATCATAAATCTGGAGATACAGTCTGACTAACAGAGATGTTTCTGTTACATTGGGAATAACCGCACCAAATCACCGATTTATTTCAGTAATAAATTTAAAAAACTTACAATTGTGTTTTAGTTTAATTTTTATCCTGGTACCACTATGAAAGCCATTACCATGCTATATACTTTCTCAAAATTCATTTTGGTGGCCATTTAAAACATTTGTGACGCAGGTACAAATCGTTATAACTTTTGTTATAACAGTGCATCATAGCTGGTGATAGTCTTGTAGGTTAATCTATCACCTTTTATAATATTACTGTCACTGGATCCTTGGGGTGTTGCTTTGCCAACTGGAAACCTCTGTGGCTGGCAGTGCTTTCTGCCTGAGTATTGTTCACACCTGCTGGGCTCCTTCTGCCCATTCAGCCTGGCAGGCTGCAGTTGGCTCATGCTTCTGGCCCAGATCCCACACCTGCCAAGGGCAAGCAGGCACAAAGTGGTGAGGGTTGTGTGGGTGAGGCAGTGGAGGGTCCTGCCACTACACACAACCAGGCACACTAGTGACTGCAATGGGGTGGGCAGCTCCAGGTGCCAGCATAGGTACCAGCTCCATTCAAGGCCGTGGCTGGACCAGAGGTACTGCATGCAGCTTCTGCTGTGGGCACCCACATCTGGATGAGGGGAATGCAGTAGTGCCTGGAAACTTGGAGATGCCAGGAACCAGAAAGCCCCAAAGAGGGTGTCAAAACCCTGACTTGAAGAGCCCCTAAGGTCTGGGATCCCTAAAGGGCTACAGCTCTTCTCTTCTCTCCTTATCATCTGCAGCCTGTCCCACATCCAGGAAGAATAAGTTCTGCAGACAACTGGAGGGTGAGCAAGGCAGAGAGGGGCTTCATTGAGGAACAGAACAGCTCTCAGGAGACCTGAAGTGGGTAGCTCCTTTCCACAGGCAGGTTGTCCCAAAGAGTGTCCAGCTCTCAGCAGAGAGGAGACCTCTAGTCAGTAGTTTCCAGCACCTTTCCACAGGCAGTTGGTCCTGATGAGTCAAGGAAACCCAAAGTAGGTAACTCCTTCCCCCAGCTGGTAGTCCTGATCTCTCTCCAAGTCTGGCTAAGTCTGGGGTTTTTACAGGCTCAGAAGGGAGAAAATGCATGCTGATTGGTTCCTGGGCAGCCATGGGCAGCCCGGAAAAAGCACCATAAGTTCTCACTGCAGTCCATGAAACTGGCAGTCTGGTCACTTGGCGTCAGGTCATTCCTGGCTTGAAGGTGGGGCTTGACTAGGGACTTGCCCCTTTCTGCCCGGGAGCCTACCTACCTCCTGTTGCCATCAACCTGCCATCCATGATGCACATGGCACCGAGGCTGTTTGTGGTGAGGGACACCTGTAGGCCCACGCTAAGCTGCCCTCAGCACCCCCTCAGCCTCCCTCCCATGCTTATCAGTGCCCAAAGTCGAGAGGGGTCCCAGGTGGAAGGGGGCTGGCATGTCAGCACTGCCCTAAGCACAGGCACACCTGGTCAGATCATGATAGCACCTGGACTGGCCTCAATTTTGCTCCAAAATGGGAGTGGGTGCCAAGAGCAGGGAGAGGCCAGACAGTGGAAGCAGGCACTATTGAGCCTGCAGGGGATGGGGGCCTTTCTGGGTCCCTGGGAGTACACAGATGCCCAGTCTGCAGCTGCAGCTGGGTGGCTGCGGCTGCAGCTGGGAGGGCAGGGTTCTCGCCCCAACAACTCAGTAGTGTTGTCTCTGGCGTGCCAGCTCCACTGAGTATGCAGCCCTGGCCCACACCTCCCCTGCTGCAGCTGGTGTTCCTATAGTGGCTTCTTCAGATGGACCACCTGCTGTCATTACTCATCCTATTTTGAGCATTTATTTTCATTCATAGCAGTTAAGGTGAACTACATCTTAGGACATTTTTTTCAAAATGTTTATAACATATTTTCTGAACCCTTTCCTATCTGATGGTAGTTTTCTATTGCTTACATAGGAAAAACTAGTTTGTGAAAAAAAATGCTTATATCTCAGCATTTCTCCTTGAAAAAGTATAATTATGGCAGAAAAATGAAAATCTGGCCTTTTTTTTGTTTCTTCTTGCTGTCTTATATTTTTACCCAAATAACATGCAAATTCTTTTTTATTAGTATTGCCAAGAATTTGCTGAGGTTTTCCAGTTTCATAAGTAAACATTTTTCAGCTCCACAAAATTTTCTGTAATTATGTTATTTCTTCTCTTCCTGTTATTTTGATTTCTTGTCCAGAAGAAAAGCCCAGAATCCTTATATTAGATGTGTGTTTTCTGTCCTCTACATCTTTTATATTTTCTTTCATCACTTTCATCTATTTGTTTTATTTTATATTCTTGGAAAACCTCTCAAGTTGATTTAATTCCTGTTTTCATGAAACTATGGGAAAAAAAAGTCATGAAAGGAGCAATGAAAATACAATGGAAGGGAAATTAATAGAACTTACATAAAATATTTTGTGAAACCAGAATTGCAAGAATATTTAATTCTTCCTGAAGTATAGATCTGGGAAGATATCAGGCAGGAGGTACATATGGCATAGCGCTGTAAAGACAAGTATGTTTCCTTCAGTTGAACAAGTCAGCAAATGTTATTTTAGGCAGAAAAAATAACATATTTAAGGACATCATGTGTCATTACAAAATGTGCTGTTTTCAGGGGCCAGAGAGATGTTCTGGGGGACTGAATCTTAAACTCTCATGAGGAGTAGTGGTAGAAAGCTGATGTGGTTTGAGGCCAGATGGTGATCCTTGTGATATATAGGTGGGTTAGAGTAAGGCAGTGGATGAAAGGAACAGAGGAGAGAAGGAAGCCTCTACCGTTCTAGCTTGGAAGAATGGGAAGAATGGCTAGATTATTTTTACATTTATTAAGAGAAATAAAGATAGAGGTGCATATTTGCTAGAAGATAACCAGCACAATGTAAAAATACGATATTTGAATGTCTATAAGGTTTTTGGATCACACTGTCAGTATGTGTTTATAACTATGAGCCTTGAACTAAGAAGAGACATTAGGATTCTGTTGAGATTTGAAAAGATATAAGGGAGTTACGTTTCAGTGCTTGAGATTTCCCAGAGTAAGTATCTACAATGGAAAAAGAACTGGTATTGGACCACTTGAGAATACCTCTCTGTAATTTTCAAAAAAGAAAATACAATGAATAAGAAAGTGGTCAGTGGTACCAAATTATTCAGAGTGATCCAATAAGATTAAGAATTTAAAATGCCATTTTCCAGACTTGAAAATTAGAGGTGATTGAGACCAGGATGAGATCAGCTGCAGCTGAGTAATGTCTGGGGCAGCCAGAAGCCACAGTGCATTGGGCAGAGCAGTGAAGGCAAGGTGACAAAGGTGAGGCAATGAAGGTCTCGCTTAGCAATAACGAAGCCCATTGCATCTTTCCTGATTCACAACTACAAACATTCAGCATTTTTACTGTCACCAAAGTGTTTGCATAAGGGCAACTTTGCTGCCCATGAGGGAATTAGGCCACCAACTTCCTCCTGCCTGAATATCATGTTATAAATAAAGCTATAATTAGAGAAGAGAAGCACAAAGGTATGCATTACTCTGGAGTGCCTGAAATTTTGGAAAAGCATATATAATATATCTATCTGTAATATATTTTATATGTGTGTGTGTGTGTGTGTGTGTGTGTGTGTAAGGTCTTCTTGTTGAATTGACCCCTTATTATTATATAACAGCCTTCTTTGTCTTTTTATGTTTATTGTTTTAAACTTTGTTTTGTCTGAAATTAGAATAGCAGTTCCAGCTTTTACTGTTTTCCATTTCTGTGGTATATTTTTCTCCATCTCTTTCTTTGAGCTTATGAATGTCACTGCATGTGAGATGGGTCTCTTGAAGACAACAAACCATTGGATTTTGCTTCTTTATCCAACTTGCCACACTGTGCCTTTTAACTGGGGCTAGCCCATTCAAAGTTTGTATTGATATATGAAGACTAGATTCTGTCATTGTATTATTATTAATAATAATATTAATAGCTGGTTATTATGTAGACCCGTTTGTGTGGTTACTATACAGTTTCACTGGTTTATGTACTTAAGTGTGCTATTGTAATGGTTGGTAATGGTCTTTCCTTTCTATATTTAGTACTTCATTTAGTTCTTCCTTCAGAATGTCTTTTGAGGCAGATCTAGTGGTAATAACTTTCCTTAGCATTTGCTTGTCTGAAAGGGATCTTATTGTTGCTTCACTTATGAAGCTTAGTTTCAATGCATATGAAATTATTTGTTAGAAATTATTTTATTTAAGACGTAATTTAAGAATGCACAATATAGACCCCCAATCTCTTCTGGCTTGTAGGGTTTCTGCTGATAGACCTGCCATTTGCCTGCTGGGGTTACCTTTGTAGGTGACCTGCCCCATCTCTTTAGCTGCCTTTAATATTTTTTATTTCATTTTGACCTTGGAGGATCTCTATGTGTCTTGGAGGTGATCTTCTTGTGTAGTGTTTTTCAGGGGTTCTCTGCATTTCCTGAATTTTAATGTTGGCTTTTCTAGTGAGATTGGGGAAATTTTCATGGATGATATCTTAATAATATCTTAAATATGTTTTCCAAGTTGCTTGTTTTCTCTCCCTCTTTCAGGGACACTAATGAGTCATAGATTTGGTCTCTTTAGATAATCCCATGTTTCTCAGATTTTTTTTTTCCTTTTTTACTTTTTTTTCTTCATTTTTGCCTCAGTGAGTTATTTTTGAGACCCAGTGTTTGATCTCTCAGATTCTTGCCTCAGCTTGGTCAATTCTGCTATTAATTCTTGTGATTGTATTCTGAAATCTTTGGAGTAAGCTTTTCAGCTCTATCAGATCAGGTTGGTTCTTTCTTAAAATGGTAATTTTGTCTTTCATCTCCTGTATCATTTTATTTTTATTCCTTAGAATCCTTGGATTGGGTTTCAACTTTCTCCTGAATCTCGATGATCTCCATTCCTATTCATATTTCCAATTCTATTTCTGTCCTTTCAGCCCCTTTAGCCTGGTTAAGAACCATTGCTGGGAAACCAATACAGTTATTTAAAGGTAAGAAGACACTCTGGCATTTTGAGTTGCCAGAGTTCTTGTGCTGGTTCTTTCTCATCTTTGTGGGCTGATGTTTTTATTTTTTGAAGTTGCTGTCCTTCGGATGGGTTCTTTTTTTTTTTTTCTTTTAACCTCTTTTATGTTGTTGGGAGTTTGACTGTGTTATAAGGTGAGCTGGTTGACTGGGTTTGTTTCTGGAATGGTTTAGGGGGCCAAGCCCCAGCTCAGGATTCCTGGGCTGCATGCTTTAACTCTGGGGAGCTGGTATTGGGCCCCTGGCTTTGTTCTCTGTCCCCTTGAGGTTAGGGAGCTACTGTACTGTACAGGCTGAGGTGTTCCCAGACCACTGGTCACAACACTGATGGGTGGTACCAGCCAAAGTGCATCATTGGGTGATGGTAGTGGGATCTGTGATCATTTGCAAGTACCACCAACAACAGCAGCATGACAGGGTGCACCCTTGTTGACTGAGGTGTGGCACTGGCAGGCACATGGGTGCTGGCCTCCATCAGGGTGTTTGCAGTGGTGGTGGTGACAAAGTGGCATGGGAGAGGGATGTGGGGTTTCTGGCATCCATGGGTGTGTTTGTACCAGCAGTGGTGGTGGCACGGGGGCAGAACACTGGCAGGTGCGGGGCTCGTACCCTCCATGCATGTGTACATACCCGGCAGCCACTGGTTTTGACACTTGGGATACTGCTGTGAACAAGACAGAAGAAAGTTTCTGCCTCTGTAACAGGAATCCCTAGTTGATCATTTTGGGCTGTTTCCAACTTTACACATTGTAACTATGAATCTTTCATGTGCCTATAATTATTTCTTAGTTATATATTCCTAGAAATGCTTGTATTTTATCAAACAGTACAAACATTTGTCAGGCTTTTGGACAAATATGCCAAATTACCTTCTGAAAGGTTTACATTTATATCACACACCACAAATGAACAGCATGACTATTTCAACAGTCCCTGACAAACAGTATTCTCCTTTCTCCTTCCATTAAGACAATAAAATCAATCCTTGACCAAGCTACCAAAATAAGAGTACACAGGTTTAATTCAGATATGTAACCAAAAATAAGCTCTTGTTTTCAGCCTCAGTACATTTATATTTAATGTAAGAAATTTAAATATACTCCTAATCATTATTTCCAAAACAGTATATCTAAAAACTTTAGATAGTCGTTATATACAAAGATTTCATTTAAAAACAGTGCAACTGCAATAATAATAATAAGAAGAAAACAAAATTTCTTGGGCAAAACTAAGTCATTCTCATATGTTGGGAAACTAGAAACCTGGCTGCCTTATGCAAGCAGTGATTCATTAATACTAATTGGTGCTTTTTTTTTTTTCCATGCAAGAGAGAAAATTGTTCTAGATCCTAATCATTCCTTATTACAGTAACAGCAGTCTGTATTTAATCGGCTACTCAACTTTTCAGTTACAGAATCAGCTAACCAATAATTAAAAGACATTTAAGTCTTAGAGGGAAAGAAAAACAAATACTAACGACAAACAGAAAGCAGAAATTGCCAACCATGCTTCCCTCACCTTGGGTGCTCCCACTTCTGCAATCCTGCTGTCAACTTCACTCAATTCGTTTCAGGGAAATGGAAAAACTGCTCCTTCTCCATTCTAAGGTTAAAGAATAAGAATAAGCATGTGACATTCACAATTACACAAATGTCTAAATATGTTAGGATGGAATTATAATTTTCTCTTTATATTTAATGTTGTGTCTTTGAATATAAAATTAATACATATTTATGTGAGAATTTTGAAAAATATAAAGTATGTATGAAGAAGTAAAAAGCCTTGCTGCAGAGAGGTATACACTATTAATAGTATACTGTGTTTTCTTTCACTCTTTTTTCTATATTTACATACTTTTTTTTTTTTTTTGATGGAGTTTTGCTCTTTTTTGCCCAGGCTGGAGCGCAATGGCACGATCTTGGCTCACTGCAACCTCCGCCTCCCGGTTCAAGCGATTCTCCTGCTTCAGCCTCCCGAGTAGCTGAGATTACAGGTGTGCACTACCGTTCACAGTTAATTTTGAATTTTTAGTAGAGACGGAGTTTCTCCATGTCGGTCAGGCTGGTCTCGAACTCCCGACCTCAGGTGATCTGCCTGCCTCTGCTTCCCAAAGTGCTGGGATTACAGGTGTGAGCCACCATGCCTGGCCCATACTTTTTTATTAAATGTATACATACAATTTTGTTAATGATTAGAAAATTGAGGCAAGACTGTGAGTTGAAAAGCACTCAGGTTCTATAGTTGGACTGCATGGGGAAAAATTCTGATTACGTCTCTTTTTACATGTGTGTCTTTGGGCCAGTCACTTAACCTCTCTGAGCTTCAGTTTCCTCACCTGTAAACTGGTAGTAAAAATAGCACATATCACATGAGGATATTTTACAGAATGAGTAAGATAAATATCTGTCATGTAATAAACAATCAGCAGATGTCAGCTACAGTAAAGTTTTTTAATCTGATTTTTTCCAGTTGAACACATATCACCGTCATTGTCTCTGTATCTAAAAAATGCTGAGAACATCACTTTAAATAGGTCTATAATATCCTATTACATGGGTGTTCTGTCTTGAAAATTTCCCTTATTGGACATTTTAGATAGTTTTCATTTTTTCACTTTTACAAATAGTATTGTTGTGAACCTCCACTGATTATTCTCTCTGATTATAAGGAGATTTATTATATTTTGAAATACTGAATTAAAAGGATTAAACTTTTAAAGCTCCTTGACACATATTACTCAAGTGACTTTCAAAAGTAAGTTCTCCTTCCCTCCAGTAAGCTGTGCAGTCTCTGGTTTACCACATTTAACAATGCTGGTGATAATCATATGTCAACATGTTTGTTTGATTGGATATGTGAAAAATGTATTGTACTGATCATTCAATTAGAAATTACTTTATTATTAAAGAATCTAGACATGTTAAATCACTTCAGAGTGTATTTCTATGTCGTATTTTTTTGTGAATTGTGCAGTCATTCATGTTCCTTGCTCATTTTTCTGTTGTAGTGTTGTTTTATTGATTGTTCAGTAAGATTTATTAAGCAAGCATATTTCTATTTTCCAATTAAATACTACAAAATATTTTTAGTGCTTTTTGTCTTTAAACCTTGATTTTGGTCTTTTTTTAGGTAGTGAGTTTGGGATTTTCAGGTAGCTAAAACTATTCTTTTTTTTCTTTCCTTTGTGGTTTCTTTCTGTTTTCCATGTTGCAATGGCCTTTTTCATCAAACTTGTTTTAGCCACTTCTCAGAAACAACCAACACAATTCACCAGTGTCATGAAGAGTTGTTTCTCATGCAACAAATATAAAGCAAGAAATTCTCATTTTCATACAAATAAGAAAGTATACATTTCCATTAGTAACTTCATATTTGTCAAGATAGTTCCAGGATTTCCTTCATCTTGCTAGTATCTTCATGCTATTTACTAGTTATGGTGGCCAATTAGAGTAAACTATGTCAACTTCCAAATATGAATTTCTTTGTAGAATTTCTCCTTTGAAAATTTTTATAATAAAGAAAGACCCCAATTTGTTTTTCTAATAATGTTAGGGATGAAGTTGATAATGGTGTGTGTAAGAATAGTTCTTGAATAAAAGAATGGCCTAGATTAAAAACAAAAGTGCACTTGTTAGTGCCATAATAACTTTATGGAATGAGACATTGTAAATAACGTTGTAGCTCAGCAAGAGTTCAATGGTGAAAACAGCTGTGACTGACTTGTCAAGGTTATCCTGGGAATGTGAGGCAAGGGAGAGGCGTGTGTGCCCAGTGGATAGCCTCTTATTGGTTCCTTTTAGAATGTATTCTATGTCTACAGTTTTATAAAGAAAACTTGTTTTTGTTTGTTTTGTTTCATAATGAACTGTTTTGATTTATAATGAATTGTTTTGTTTTATTTAAAAAAAAACTAAAACAACTTTTTTTTAATAAAAAAAAAATCCTAAACAAAAACAGACAATCCAAAAGCTCCCATGAGTTATACTCTTCTCCAACCAGCCCTGGGGTACTCAATATGTGGCTTTTTGAGACTAATACACTTCCCTAAGCCTCCTTCTGGATTAGTTTCAGGTCTTATTAAAATAAGGACTCCTTTACTTAAAGTGTTAATTTCTCTGTCAAAATGGTAAATGCAATTTCTCAAATGAATTGTAGTAGCTGTTTAGTGGGTTGTCAGATTACAGATCATATGTCAGAATGATGCTATGTGAGTCTAGGGCACACTTAAAAAAAAAAAAAAAAAAAAAAAAAAAAAACAATTATAGACACATCCCTGGGTGAAGGAGTCAGAAAGGAATAGACTAGTGTTGGAACATGCCTTGAAATCAAGTATGATACCCAGATGATGCTAAAACCATCTTTACAGTATCTCCTTCAGGTAGTTGTCTCGCCCAGGCTTGAATACCACCAGATACTATGAGCTCTCATGCTATGAGAACTTGCATTTCTAAAACTCCTGCCTTTACACAGCAACCCAGAGAAGGATTTTTTTTTTTTTTTTCCTATTTAAAGATGGGAAAATTAGCTCAGAGTAGTTAAATGGCTGAACCAGTATTTGAAATCAAATATGTACAATTTTTTAAACTGATGCTGTAACTCCCAGTGTTACCACCAACCTGAACCCCCAAATTTATGAAAGAATAAATTTTTTCTCTTTTTGCTTAAGAACCTTGTTTAATGAATCAAAATTTATTTTACTGATTTGAATAAACTGAAAGATAAATCAATTATGCTTCATAAAAGGCAGTTTTTTTATTTTCAAACAGTTCAGGAAGTGTTTCTCCTTTACCCTCCAATATACTCATTTGACCTGTTAATATTGCTGCAAAATCAGTCTTAGCTTGCTTTAATGACTAGTCAAGACTAATATGAGTTGCTGTATTGATTGCCTATGTAAAATCTGCTAAAAGATTTGAGAAGCATTTTGAGCTTTTAAATAAGTGAAGCATCTCTAAGTTGCCTCAATCTTATTCATTTATTGAATTAGCATGGAAAACTCTATGAAGACATGGAATAATTTAGTTCCTTAATGTTTCCACACAAACTAGAATTTAAATACTATTCTTTCCATGTTAGCTGATAGGTGCATTCTACAATATGCCCACGTGGTTTGTATGTAATTCTATACTTCCGAAAAACTATAGTTTGGTCCACAGCTAGATACTAGCAAAAGGAAATTGAGCAGTAAGGCTTGTAATGACCAGTTTGCTCATGAAACTCCCTTTTTGTAGTTATCAAATGAAGATTTCCTAACAAGTGATTTAAAGCAACATTTGCCAAGTTTAGAGCCTACTCAAACCTTGTTGATTTCAAGTTCTGGCCCAAACTGTAGTCATTGGTTTTGTTGGCAAAATAGGACTTTCTGTTTCTTAGAAAATCAGCAGTAAAAATCTTCTTGTACATTTAAATTGCTTTACAAAACATTTTGATGAGTTAAGTATAAATGAAATAGAAACATAAGGCTTACATTTCCCTTAAACACACAAGAGATTGTAAATAAAGGGAAAATGTTCATGGAAACATGTTTGGGAATATGCTAAAACTTTGAAAAATACTTATGGACATTTGATGAGCCCAAGTGCAGCTGGATCTTGCTCAGCCATGACTCTTTTTTTTTAAGATAATGGATTATAAAGAAAAACATATATTAATAATTCACATAAGGGATGATAGCAATGGAAGAAAAAAATCCCTCTGCATTACTTATCCAGATGGAAAAATTCTGACAAACTTGAAAAAATAAAAGATGAGAAAATGGAAAAGTTTTATCTTTCACATAACACAGTTGCTTTTCCTGCAAAACACAACAGAATTACAAAATCCAGATGATTAAAAATGTGGAGGAATAACTGAGTATCAGGTATGGCTGTCAAACTGAATTGGTTTCTATTCTCAAACTGATCTGAAAACTAGAACTTTTCACATTGATATACATGGGAGATTATATACATATGCATACATGTAGAGAGGGAGAGAAAGAGTGAGAATCTAGAATTTAAAACCTTTACAGAAAATACAATTAAAAACACTTAAAATGTCCACTGGGTGCAGTGACAAGTCTGTTATAGAGGCTGAGTCAGGAGGATTGTTGGAGCCTAGGATTTGGAGTCCAACCTGGGCAATATATTGATACCCCATCTCTAAAATAATAAAAATAATAAAATAAAATAGAAATTTAAAATCCTCTTAATCTGTACCTGTGTAAGAAAATCTGACGTTTGGACCTCTCCCGAATGTCTTCTTACTTGAATCAATGCAAGGTTCATGCTTTCAAATACCTGTAGACTTGATAAGTTACAATGAAAACTTTGATGAAAAGTCTCATGTTGGTAATTCTTAAATCAGGATTGAAAGTCCTTGGATTTCAGTAACCTGTTCTTTGGGTAACTCTTAAAGGATATTCAATGAATTAACACTCCCAAATATCATGTACATAGAGCAAGTTCAGATTTCCTCCCTGAAATAAACCACAGCTTAGTTGAAACTAATATAGCTCATTCACTCTTGTATTCACTCATTTAATATATAATTATTTGCACCCACTCCTGGTGCTAGTCACTATATTGGCTAGCCACTAAAAAAAGTACACAGTATGATCTCTGTGGTACAATAAAAAATATATATTTGGTCTTTGTTTCTAGTTCTTGGCACAGAGCTTCTAAACCACTTGGAATTTTCTGGGTGATAAAAGTGTCTTCTGTTATTCATAGTGAGCCTGTTTGTAACATACCTGAGCTTAGGCTAACAAGGTGACTCACAGTGGGGTCTTTGACAGTTTCCAGGGAGAAACTGGCCACTCCAGAAATAATGCCAAGCACTTGAATATAGAGTTGAAACTTTCAGCACCACTTTCTGGCCTCCAGGAAAGAGAAGGGGGCTGCTGATTGATCTCAAATCCCATGGCCAGTGATTTAGCCAATCATGCCTATGTAACAAACATCCAGATAAAACTCTGAAACAACTAAGCTCAGGAAACTTCTGGGTTGGTAAAAATAATGATGCTCTAGGAAGGTGGTATGCCTACAGAAGACATGGAAGCTGTGTATCCCCTTTACTTCCTCAACAAATATCTTGCCCCATCTGTATCTTCCATTTGGTTATACGATACAGTGCTTTCAGTGATTTCTGTAAGTTCTGTGAGTGATTCTAGAAAATCATCAAAAGCGAAGGTGGGTCATGGGATCCCTTGAATATGGTCAGAATGACAAGTAACCTAAAGATGCTGGACTTGCTGCTAGTATTTGAAGTGAGGACAGTCTTATGGTGGACTGAGTCCCTTAACCTGTGGAGTCTGTGCTGACTCCAGGTAGTTGGTGTTACAAGTGAATAGAATTGTTGGACACTCAGCCTGTATAAGAAAATTGCTGTTGAACATACCCTCAAGAGCTTCCAGCTTAGTAAAGGTGACAGACACATTCCTTGAGGAAGAGAAAACTACAAACCAGTCTCACATGTGAATATCAATTTGAAAATCTTAAATGAAATATCAGCAAACAACTAGCAGCAAATCAAGAATCCCACATTCTATTTAAGAAGGGTTCACTCCAGGAAAGCAAAGAATTAGCAGAGACAAGGATAAAGATCATATGATATATTCGTAAATGTGAACAGGCATTTAACAAAAATTCAATACACATTCATGTTAAAAAAATTCAATCATAATATTAATACAATATATATTTTACATTTCAATGTAAAATGAGTTTAACATGAATATTCATTAATGTTAAAAGGGCATATAGTTCGATTATATATCATTGTTTTTTAACATGCTGAGTCAATTTGTGTGTATACATATTTTATGTATGTATGCACATATGTATATATGTGCACAACTAATATGTATCAATACCAAAGAAAATTACCAGTCATGGAAAAAGGTACAAAACTACAACAATTTAATGAGGATAAACATCAATACATCAAATGGATCCAGAAAAAAATTTGCTAAATTTGTAAATTAATTTAGGAAGAATTTTTGTCTTTATGATGTCGAGTATTACCATGCAAGAATATATTTAACCTTTCTATTTCTTCAAGCCTAATTTGTGCCATTCAGTGTGTCTTACATATATGTATGTATTTATGTATTTTTCAACCACAAGACCAACATCTTCCTTAATAGACAGACATTGGATTTTTTTCCAATAATGTCAAAGAAAATAAGGATGTTCTTTATTTTTACTTTTATTTAATATTGTATAGATGTAATAGCCAATGCAAATAGCCAAAAGAAAGTAAAGGCAAAAAGTTAGAAAAAGGTAAAATTATCTCTACTTGCAGATAATATGATAGTACATATAGAAAAACCTGAAAGTATCAATTCAATACTAACATAAGCAAAATAATATAGTAAAATAAGGAGTTATGAAATTATAAAAATTAATAGTCTTCAATATATTAAAACCATTAAAGAAGATACAATGGAAGAAATGCTCCATTTGCTCTTGTCGCCCAGGCTGGCGTGCAATGGCACGATCTTGGCTCACCGCAATCTCCACCTCCCAGGTTCAAGCGATTCTCCTGCCTCAGACTTCTGAGTAGCTGGGATTACAGGCGTGCGTCACCATGCCCTGCTAATTTTGTATTTTTAGTAGAGGTGGCATTTCTCCATGTTGGTCAGGGTGGTCCTCCTAATTTACAAATTTAATGAAATATTTTTTCTCTATCAGTTTGATTTATTGATGTTTATCTTCATTAAATGTTGTAATTTTGTGCCTTTTCCCATGACTGGTAGTTTTTTTTTGTATTGATATATATTAGGTGTGAATATTTTGGGGGTACACATGATATTTTTATACTTATATAGGATGTGTAATTATCAAATTAGGGTAATTGGGATATTGTTGCCTCAAATATTTACTTTAGTTTTGGGAACACTACAAATCTCTTCTTGCTAGTTTGAAATATACAGCAAATTGCTGTTAACACAACCTTAAACATACCACTGGGCTTATTTTTCCCCTTTGGGGCTAGACAAATAAACTATGAAGTTCATTAGAGAGAATAAAAAAGCAAGAATAGCTAGGAAATCCCAGAAAAATAAAAGCAAGAAATGAAGAATAACTTAAGCAGATATTAAAGCATATCACAAAGCCTTTATGGTTAAAATAGTGCAGTATCAGTACATAAATACACAGACCATTGTAACAGAAAAAACAATACATTGATCCACTTATGCAATCAAGAAAGGCATTATTGCAACCACTGATGACAAGGTGTATTATATATATAATATATATAACTGGATAGCATATGAGAAAGAAAATTAGATTTTTATTTTTTAAAGAAGGGAAGCACGCTTTATTTGTAGTGAACAATAATTCTAATTGAGTTGAATTATATTACTGTTGATCTTAGAAACTATAAAGGCTTTACATATTTCTCAGATGCATAATATAATCTGTAAGGTGATTACTATATGTAGAAAGAAAAGGATGAAAGAAACCAAAATTGGAAATGGTGTATGATAAAGGAAACCAGAAGTGAGTATATTCCCACTAATTTTGAAATTAGAATAAAAAAAATTAACTTCAGTTTGTTTAGCATAAGAGCATTTGCATTGCAGGCTTTTTTGATATGTAAAATAATGCATGTAAAGTTCTAGTATTGTGCTCAATAAAAGTAATATTACTGTTGGATTTCATATCCCCTGAAATTCTCAAAATAATATGTATATATAACTCCTGACAGATTAACATAATATACATGTATTTAAATTTTTATTTTTAAAAATCAATTTACTCCAGATACTGAGATCCTGTTATAATTTATTTTCACTTTTATATAAATTTTTAATTTTATAATAGATTGGAACTTACAGAAGCATTGTGAAGATAGGACAGAGGGTTCAATGTACTCCACATGCCATTCCCCTAATTATTAACATCTTATGTTAGAATGGTAGATTTGTTACAATTAACAAACCAATATTAATACATTTTTATTAATTAAAGTCCATACTTTATTCAGCTTTCTTTAATTTTTACCTAGTATTCTTCCTTCTTTTCCAACATCCTATATAGGATGCCACATTACATTTAGTTATCATGTCTCCTTAGGCTTCTAGAGTGTTTCAGACTTACCTTGTTTTTGATGACTTTGATAGTTTTGAGAAGGCATTTGAAGAATGTCCCTCAATCAAGATTTAAATTGTTTTTCTCATGCTGTGACTGAGGCTATGTGATTTGTCAGGAATGATTAAAAAGCTAAAGTATTTCTTTTAATTACATCATATAAAGTGTATATGCTAATGTGAATTATCACTGCTGATGTTAATCTTGACCACCTGGCTGATGTAAAGTTTGCGTTTTCCACTGTAAAGTCAATATTTTCCCCCTTTCCATACTAGACTATTTAGGAGAAAGTATCTATTACAGCCCACACTGTAGGAGTGGGGAGTTAAGCTCCACCTCCTTGAGGTCAAAGTAACTACTTTATATAAATTATTTGGACTTATTCTGCATAGTAGGTTTGTTTAATCTCCCCAATTCCTTATTTTTTCAATTATGTATTCATATTAATATAGACTCATAGATATTTATCTTATACTTTTGTTGATAATTCAATACTCTTTCATTTATTTCATTGCTTCAATTGTTCCCCCATTGGAGCTCTTTCAGTTGGCTTCTATGGTCCATTGACATATCTACATCATTGTGGGATTTTCTTTTGTTTAGCATTTTTTTGTTTTCTGGTAATACAAAATGCTACAGGCTTACCTTGCGTATTTTTCTGCCCCAGTTCTATGAATAACCAATGTAAATGAATCACCAATGTAAACAGTAAAATGACTTTTTCCAAAAAATTTTCCTTTTTACTGGAAAATGTTATTTAAAAAACAAGATCTGGGTACTAGGTGGTATGCTTATTTCTACTGGGGTGTCATTGCTTCTAAGTCCTCTTAGCTGAAAAAGTAAGAGAAACATGCGTATACCAACCCATATATACTTCTTCTTTTTTTTGAGACGGAGTCCCACTCTATCACCAGGTTGGAGTGCAGTGGTGGAATCTCAGCTCACTGCAACCTCCACCTCCTTGGTTCAAGCAATTCTCCTGCCTCAGCCTCCTGAGTAGCTAGGAGTACAGGCACAGGCCACAACGTCCAGCTATTTTTTGTATTTTTAGTAGAGATGGAGTTTCACCATGTTGGCCAGGATGGTCTCGATCTCTTGACCTCGTGATCCACCTGTCTCAGCCTCCCAAAGTGCTGGGATTACAGGTGTGAGCCACTGTAGCTAATTAGGAGTTCATACTGCTGTCTCCAACTGTAATCCATTACCACAGGGATGATTATATCCTCATCCTCTTGTTTATATTTAAGGTTGCACTCCAACAGCAGGAAGCCTGGATCCTACTCTCTTCTATCCATTTACTTACTTGTTCAATTACAACGTGTATGTATAAAAGTATCAGAACTCTTCATTTGTATTCCCTAGGAAACCATTTCATCAGCTAGAGTACAGTGCTTTATGTACTGCTCTTTAGTTCTTTAGCTCTTATTCTCACACACTACTCAGTTCCAAAATTACTTAGGTCAGCACCTTTTTGCTTACCCACTTCAGTAAGTTTGTTTTATACATTTACAATAGAGTTGGTTTGCTTTGTCATATTCTGCATTTCATTCTGGTATCCTCTAACCCATCAAATGATTCTTTGAAAGTTTGCACGGATTAAGTTGATATAGGTTTTGACAATACATATTGCTATTTATTCACTATTATAGTATTACATAGAAGAGTTTCACTACCCTTAAAAATCTATACTTCACCCATGTGTTTTGTCTATCATTAGTTTTGAAAAGTTGTCATCTATTTTTACTTCAAATACGTATTCTGCTGCTTCTCTCTTGTTTTGGTATTTCAACTATACATATGTTATACTTTTAAAAACTGCCTCATAATTTTTGGATATGCTGCTCTGGTTTTATTTTCTTTTCTTCTTTTCAATTTAGGAAGTATTTATTCACATTAATATATCTTCAAACTCATTGAGTTTTTCTTTGCCCGTGTGCAGTCTATTAAGGAGCCTATCAAAGACATTCTTTAAAAATAAATTTTTAAAGTTTTTTACTTTTTTAAATTTATTTTTTATTTGTAAAGATGGTGTCTTGCTATGTTGTCCAGGCTGGTCTCAATTCTGGCCTCAAGTAATCCTCCAGCCTCAGCCTTGCTTATTTCTGTTACAGTGTTTTTTATTTCTAGCATTTTAAAAAATTCTTTCTTTGAGTTTACACATTTCTGCTTACATTACCCATCTGTTCTTACCTGTTGTATACTTTTTTCACTAGATCCTTTATTATATTAACTGTAGTTATTTTGTTCCCTCCCTGAAAATTGCAACATCTGTTTCATAATAAAGCATGGTTCTGATATTTGATTTCTCTTCAGACCATTTTATTTATTCCCATTTGTCATGCTCATAATTTTTTAAAACTAGATATGTTGTTTCAGGTAATAGGGACTGAGGTTAATAAGGTTTTAGTGTGAGGATTTTATTTCCTTCTTTCTACTTACTCTGAGTTTAAGTTGACCCTTTTTTCCAAGCTTCATAAATTGGAAGCTTATATTATTGATTTTAAACATTTGTTTTTTTCAAACATACACATTTCAACTTACACATTTTTTCTAAGTAATGTTTTAGCTTCATCTTGCAAATTTTGATATATTTGTATTATTCAATTATTCATGTTTTAACTTTCTTGTTTCTTTTTTATCTGTAAATTGTTCAGAAGTGTGTTGACTAATCTGCAAATACTTGAAGATTTCTATATATCTTACTGTTATTAAATTCTAAGTTAATTCTATTAACTTAGGGAACTCACTTTCTATGATTCGAGTCTTTTGAATTTTATTGAAACAGCTAAATACAGTCTTTCTTGCCAAATGTTCTGTATCTACATCAAAAGAAAGTTGCAATAGTGTTCTGGAATTATCAATTAGTTGATAATATTGCTCAAATCTTATATATTCCTACCACTTTTTTCTTCTTCTAGTTCTACTAATTATTTAGAGAAGGGTGCTAAAGCCTTTAATAGATACAATTGATTTAACTTTAGATTTATAAACTTTTGTTTCATATATATTTAAGTTCTATTATTTTGTTATACAGTTGACCCTTGAACAATATAAAGGTTGGGACACTGACTCCTAGTACAGGTGAATATCCATGTATACATTTTGCCTCCTCCAAAACTTTACTAATGGCTTACTATTGACTGGAAGCCTTACCAATAACATGAACAGTCTATTAACATATATTTTGTCTGTTATATGTGTTATAAACTGTATTCTTACAATAAAGTAATGTAGAAAAAGGAAAATTAAATTAAGAAAATCACAGGGAAGAGAAAGCGTATTTACTATTCATTAAGTGGAAGTGGATTCTCATAGAGGTTTTCATCCTCATCATCTTCGTATTGAGTCGGCTGAGAAAAAGGAGTTCGTCCTGCTGTCTCAAAGATGGCAGAGGAGAGAAAAAAGTCTGCATAGAAGTGGACCCACACAGCTTAAACCCATGTCTTTCAAGTTAAAATTGCAATAATTTTGTTGAATTGATCTTTTCAATATTGTGAAATGACTGTATTTATCTTTGATAATACTTTTGTATTAATGTCTCCTTCTTTCTTGATATTTGTATGGAAATTATTTTACTATCTTTTTACTTTCAAACTGTATATGTCTTTATATAAAAAGGACATCTGTTTTAGACAACTTACAGCTGAATATTGTTCCCATATCCAGACTGACATCTCTTTTAATTGTAACAATTTATTTACATTAGTTATTAATTTACGTTGGTTATTAGTTAGCTATTGATATGACTGGGATTAAATCTACATCTTGTCTTTGGTTTTCAATTTGTCCCTCTCTTTTTTAATCTTTTTTTCTTTTCTTTTCTTAGGATAATCAAGCATCTTTTAGAATCCCACTTTTCTATCCATTGACTTTTTAGATATATCACTGTGTACTGTATTTTCAGTTGTTTCTCTTGGAGAGCAATGTGCATACTTAAATTATCATAGTCTACCCAGTATTAATATTGGAATACCTTATAAATACATAAAAACATTAAAACAATATAAATCAATTCATAGTCCCTTTTATAATTCTCACTGTTATTGCTATATATTTTGCTACTATATACAGATATAAATATACAGATTATAAGTATGTGTTACATATATACATATTTTTCTGTTTATATATTATTAGAAATACACTATTATTTTTGCTTTAATAAGCCAATCAACTTTTAAGAAATTTAACAAAAAATGATAGTTTAAAAATGTTTTATTTCTTTTCAGTGTTCACTTTTTTGGTACATTTATCTGACTTAATTTCCTTTTAACCTAAAATTTCCTTTTAGCCCTTCTTATAGTACAAGTATGCAACAATTCTTTAATTTTTTTTTCTTTTAATCCAAACATGGTACTTCATCCTCTCTTCATTTTTGAAAGATTTTTTTCTGGATATAAAATTATAGGTTGACAGGGATTTTTATTGTTTTGGGTTTTTGTTTGTTTGTTTTTTGGAGGGTGGTAGCTTAAAAATACAGTTCTGTTTTATTATGAAAGGAATGTTTTTCATGAGATGTAGCCAACTTTTTACCATTGTTCCCTTGCAGGTAAGATGTAATAAGTACCTACCACTATCTCTGGCTACTTTCTTTTCTATTCTTTTTGAATTGACATATAATAACTCTACATATTTATAGGGTACATAGTGAGGTTTTGCTACATATTTTGTATAGTGATCAGATCCAGGTAATTAGCATATCCATCATCTCAAACATTTATCATTTCCTTGTGTTGGTAAAATTTAATATCTTCTTTCTCATTATTTGAAACTAGATGGATGGATGGATAGATAGGTAGGTAGGTAGGTAGATAGATAGATAGATAGATAGATAGATAGATAGATAGCACAGTTATCCTCCAGTGCTATATATCATTACAACTTATTCCTTGTATCTGGCTGTAATTTTGCATCCTTTAACAAATTTCTCCCCATTTCCCCTTCTCTGGGCACTTTCCAGCCTCTAGCATTCTCTGCTCTACTTTTTACTTCTATGAGATCCACATACTTGAGCTTCTGCATATGAATAAAAATATACAGTGTTTAGCTTTCTGTTAACATGCTTGCTTCACTTAACATAATGTCCTCCAGTTCCATTTAGGCTGCTACAAATGACATAATTCTATCTTTTTTATGGCTGAATAGTATTCCATGATGTATATATCATGTTTTTAAATATCTATTCATCTGTCGTTGGACACATAGGTTGATTCCATATCTTGACTATTGTGAATAACACTGCAATGAACATGGGGGTGTGCAGGTGTCTCTTTGGTATATTGACTTCCTTTCCTTTATGTTAATGGATTTTTTTTGTGTTCTTGATGGTAGCCATCTGAACTGGGGTGATATGATACCTTATTGTGGTTTTGATTTGCATTTCCCTGATTATTCATGATGTTAAGCATTTTTTGCATATATTTGTTTACCATTTGTACGTGTTCTTTCAAAAATGTCTGTTCAAATCATTTCCCCATTTTTAAACCAGATTTTTTTTTTTTTTTTTTTTTTTTTACTGATAGGATGTTTGAGTTTATTCTGTATTCTGGGTGTTAATTTCCCATTGGATGAATAGTTTGCAAATATTTTCTCCCATTCTATAGCTGCCTTTTCACTCTGTTTTTGATTGTTTTATTTGCCATACAGAAGCTCTTTGGTTTGATACAATCTCATTTGTTTATTTTTACTTTTGTTGCCTGTACTTGTGAGGTCTTCTTTAAATGTATTCCCCAAATCAATGCCCTAAAGTGTTTCTCCTATATTTTTTTTCTAATAGTTTTATAGTTTTTTGGTCTTACATTTAGGTCTTTATCCATTTTGAGTTTACTTTTGTATAGGATGACAGGTGCAGGCCTAGTTTCATTCTTCTGCATGAAATATCCAGTTTTCTCAGTACCATTTATTGAAGAGATAATCCTTTCCCTGATGACTGTTCTTGTCACCTTTGTCAAAAATCAGTTAGCTGTAGACACATAGATTAATTTATCCACCCAATGTTCATAAACCAGAAAAATGAATATTGTTAAAATGACCATACTACCCAATCTACAGATTCAATGCACTCCTATCAAAATACCAACGGCCTTCTTCACAGAAATAGATAAAAATCTTAAAATTTGTACGGAACCAGAAAAGACCTCAAAGGTCAAAGTACTCCTGAGCAAAAAGAAAAAAACTTGATCCATCATACTACCAGACTTTAAAATATACTAAAAAGTTGTATTAACTAAAACAGCACAGTACTGGCATAAAAACTGACACATACCTTCCTCTGCCTCTAGGGCTTCAATCAAGTGTTTTGAGATCATTTGATACTGTCACACGGGTGATAAAGTGCTGTTCATTTGTACATTTTCTTTCTTTATGCTTCAATTTGAATGCTTTCTGTTTAACTGTTTTAAAGTTCACTGGTCCTTTCTTCTTCATTTTTTAATCTAATGCAAATTTAATGTACCTATATTGTATTAGTCCATTTTCATGCTGCTGATAAAGACATACTTGAGACTGGGTAATTTATAAGGAAAAAGACTTAATGGACTCACAGTTCCACGTGGCTGGGGAAGCCTCACAATCATGGCAGAAGGTGAATTCACATCTTACATGGCAGCAGACAGGAGAGGAGAATGGGAACCAAGTGAAAGGGGATTCCCTTTATAAAACCCTCAGGTCTCGTGAGGCTTATTTACTACCATGAGAACAGTATGGGGGAAACTGCCCCCAAGATTCAATTATCTCCCACTGGGACCCTCCCATGACATGTGGGAATTATGAGAGCTACAATTCAAGATGAGATTTGGGTGAGGACACAGACAAACCACATCATATACATATTTGGGTCCTATGATTTCCACTTCATTCATTTTGAGTTTTTTATCTCTACTGATATTACCCATCACTTCAGCCATGTTATTCATTTTTTCTCTGCAGAACCTCTAGCCATCATAGTTATTTAAAATTCTTTGTCACCTAATAATTTTAATATCTACTGATTAATTATCCTTCTGATTATTGGTTACATTTTTCTGCTTCTTCATATATCTACTAATTTTTGATTGTATAATAAGTAAATGTACCTTAACTTGTCTTTTGTTTTATTTTCATAAAATGTATCCATTTTAATATTTTCCTTACTTATAGGACAAAACTTTAAAAGTGAGCATGACATAATTCTTGCTCCTAACACATATCAGTTTGCAAAAGTGTGATGTGTTTTCCAAGTCCCTTTAACTTGGTTGGAATTAATTCCAAACTCTTTATAGTATGTGACTGTGACTACTGAATTGTCTGCTCACCTCTATTAACCTTCCAGCTGTGTTTCTTTTTTTTTTTTTTTTTTGGCTTTGTTTTGTTTTTGTTTTTGTTTTTGATTTTAGTGTAGGCTTCTTGGTCTTGTAAAGTGCATTCACTATTATTGGTCAAAATGAAACTCAGAAAAATTTGCTTGCAGATTTTTCAGCCTCACAACATTATGAATCCCTCTTTGCAGCGATTTTTTTGTTTTTGTTTTGTTTGGCTTTGCTTTGTTTTGTTTCCAGACATTCTGGAAGCACTATATTCCAATCTCTGGCTTGTCAGCCAATAAGAATGACACTTTTTCCTTTAGCTTTATTTTCCGCACATGGAATAGACCAGGAGAGTCCTCATTGACAAGCTGGTTACATGTGGATCTCACCTAGTGTAACTCCCCTTCTTCAAGTTTCTGCCTTTTATTGTTTTGTTTTGTTTTTGTTTTGAGACAGAGTTTCACTCTCGTTGTCCAGGCTGGAGTGCAATGGCACGATCTGGGCTCACCACAACCTCCGCCTCCTGGGTTCAAGCGATTCTCCTGCTCAGCTTCCCAAGCAGCTGGGATTATAGGCATGCTTCATCACACCTGGCTAATTTTTGTATTTTTGGTAGAGACGCAGTTTCTCCATGTTGGTCAGGCTGGTCTGGAACTCCTGACCTCATGTTATCCACCTGCCTTGGCCTCCCAAAGTCCTGGGATTGAACGTGTAAACCACCGTGCCTGGCCAAGTTTCTGCCTTTTTATTCACTCTTCCATTCCTTCAAAGAGTTTTGTTCTGTTTCACTTTGTCTGGAATCTGTAATTGTTATTAGCAAGGTTACTAGAAGCTAAAGATCTTTTTAAAAAAAACTTTTATAGTGCCTACCATGGTTCTTGGTACATATTAGATGTTAGTAAATGAATAAGTGAGTGGAGAATGGAATACCTACAAACTCTTAGAGGAATATCTACATGGAATATGACACAGGCTTTCTGTTGTTAGCCATTTGTTTTTCTAAAATAAGTAAAAAATTCATGCTTTTGGTTCACATATAAAATTTGTCAACTCTCCTTTGCTATAGACATTAACCTCTCAAGCTAGAGTTGACACTAATCCAATTTTTTTGCTTGTTTTGTTGTCACTTCAGAGATGCAAACAGTGATTCATTATTACCTTCATTTGAGAATCAAAGAAAGTGGTTATACACATTTATTTTATCATATATTTGAAGAATGTGACAATTTCAAGTATAATAAATTTTGCCTTGAGATTTTAGTGTTTTATAACTAATCCACAACTTTATGTAAAATGAGGAAAGTCTGTCTGCATCATTAGAATATGGTACATATAGAATATATCAATGTAAATTTTCAAAGTTAAGTTTTTGGCTGAATCTTACATCACTTAAAAGAAGTACTGACTGTTTTATAATTTTTAAATAATTCCAGTGATAATTAGCTATTTGAACAAATTGGAAAATATACAAACATCCCTGAAAAAAACAAAACTTTTCCTATAATTAGAATTGTGGTGCATTTAAAATATACCAGTTTGCTTTTCTATAGTAATTTAAATATAAATTTCTTATACATGTAAGTTAGAACTTACTATTGCTTTCTTTGTGTAGTAAATATGACAGATTTATTGCCATGAGAGGGTTGTTGTAATTGTATACACAGAAAATGACTATATTTTACTTGAAACACAATGTATTGTGCTTACTACAACTGTGAAATGTATAAATGAAGTATTAGCATAGTTTACAAGTTACCATAATATATTGATTAGGTAGTTACTTTTGTATTTGACGAGAGTTGCAGAATTAAGAAAATAATTCTGAAACTATATAAATGCCTATTCATCATACTTTAATGAGAAGTTGGGGAGAGAAATTGAAAACCCATTTATAACTTGCTACAGGCTGTGTTTTTAAAAGTTTCTCAAAATGTATTGTAATGTAAATCAACAGAGCATCTTAATATGTGAAGCAAACTGATAGAATTACAAGGAGAAATAGTTGAATTCACCTATTATAGTTGGAGACATCAACACCCCTATGTCAGAAATGACAGATCCAGCAGGCATTAAATCAGTAAAGACATAGTTGACCTAATGAACATAATCAATCAGTGGGATATAATGGATATCTCTAGACTACTTTATTCAACAACAGCAGAATATGCATTTTTCTCAAGTACACCTGGAACATTCAACGAGATAGCCCACAATCTGGGCCATAAAACATATCTTACCAAATTTGAAAAAATGGTCATACAATGAAAGAAAGTCATACAATGTTTGCCCTCAGACCACAATGAAATTAAGCTAAAAGTCAATAACAGAAAGATAACTGGAAATTCCTCAAACAGTTAGAGATTAAGCAACATGTCTCAATAATCCATGGGTAAAAAAACTGTCAAGAAAAATTTAAAAACATTTTGAACTCAATTAAAATTAAAATGTAACATCAAAATTTGGGGGATGCAGCAAAAGCAATGTTTAGAGGGAAATTTATAGTACTGAATGCATATACTGCAAAAAAAAAAAAAAAAAAACAATGTAAAATCAATAATCTAAGCTCCCATCTTAAGAAACTAGATAAAAAGAGCAATGTAAATCAAAAGTAAGCAGAAGAAAAGAAAGATTTACAGCATAAGTTAATAAAATTGAAAACAGGACATCGAGAGAGAGAAAACTAACAAAACCAAAAGCTGGCTCCTAAAAGGTTTTTAGGAGAAAGGTTTTTAGGAGTAAGGATTTTTGTCCCCTGGAATCTTTTAATATATTTTCTTTATCTTTGATTTTCTGTAGTTTGAAAATGATATGCCTAGAATTTTCTTTTCGTTTCTTTTTTTCTTTCTTTTTGCTGTTTTTCCTACAAAAATAACAGGTGTACTCTGAGCTTCCTGCATCTGTGATTCGGTTTCTGAATTTATTTGGGGAACATTCTCAGTCACGGTTGTTTTAAATATTTTTTTCTGTTTCTTTTTCTCTTTCTTCTTCTTCTGGTTTTCCCATTATCCATAAGTTACACCTTGTCTAGTTTTCTCACGGTTTTTGTCTTTTTTTCTCTTTGCTTTTCAGTTTGTAAGTTCCAACTGATACATTCTCAGAGAGCTTTTCCTTAGCCATATCCAGAAACCTGAGCTCATCAAAGGCATGCTTCATTTGTGTAATGTTGTTTTTTCATCTCTAGCATTTCTTTTCAGTTCTTCCTTAGAATTTTTATCTCTCTCCTCATATTGTCCATCTCTTCATGCATGTTGTCTACTTATCCTTTAGAGTCCTTAGTATATTAACCATAGTTGCTTAGATTCCTGATCTGATCATTTCAACATTCCTTCCATATTTGTTTCTGATTATTTCTCTGTCTCTTCACACTGGGCTTTTTCTCCTTTCTCTATGCCTTTTAATATTTTAAAAGCTAGGCATGATGTACTGGGTAAAAAGAACTGTGCTAAATAGGTCTTTAGTAATGTGTGGTAAGTTTGGGGGAGAATTTGGTTATTCTATAGCCCTATGACTAAGTCTCAGTCTATTGGTGAGCCTGTACCCATAGACCATGAACTTCACCAGTTCTTCAATTTATTTGCCTCACCTTAGGTGGAACAGGATGACTAGAGTGGGCTGGAGTTGGGTACCGCCCTTCCTTCAGGTCAGTTAGGCTCCGAAAAAACCCTAGTAGGTTAGGTTTTGGTAAAATAGTTTCTCTTGAGGACAGGCCTTGTGAAAAACAGAGTGATCTGAAGTCTTTCAAATTGGGCACTTTCTCCTTCTCTCTGCCTGTGCTATAAGGGGATTTTTCTCCCAAATATTCTGCAAGAATCTGATCAAGCTTGCAGAGGTAAGACTCACAGAAGTGTGAAGGCACCCCTATGACTGGGTCTCTTGAAGTTTTTAACTCAAACTTGTCCACATTCAGTCTAGAAATTCATCATTTACCATTTAGGGGCTCTTAACTCTGGCCCTGGTCCATGGAGATTTCTGCTTATAGGTTTCTGTTGCAGTACCTTGTGACTCTCTACATTCACCTGACGCTCCCATTCTGGGGGCAGTGGTTTGCCCTGTGACCTCACTTCTCTGAGCGATCTACGAAAAGTTGATTTTTTTGCAGTTTGTTCAGCTTTTTACTTATTAGCACAAAGTGAGACTTTCAAGTTCCTTACATGCTTGACTGGAAACCGAAAATGGTAATCTATTTTATGTCACCCTCTTTCCTTTTTATCTTATTCTATTGTCTTCAGCCTCTGCTGATTAATCATGCAGATCATTACTTTTAAAATAAGTTTATCTGTTTCCTAGTAAAGGCTTTTCAGACTAGTTCTTTCCAGGAGTGACATTCATTTTCTACATTTTTCACCATTTTCCACCTTGAGCCAATTTGGTTTTCTTCTCACTTACCTAAAAATAAAGAGAGACCCTTCCAGATTCAATGTTTACCAACACCCAGTGTGGGGTTGACCTTGTCTTCATGCTGTGTGTAATCTGGTACTAGCAGAACCTCTTCTCCTGGTATATGTGAGCAACACAGAACACACTTGCTTAATTGAACAAATTTTCAATTTGTGCAATTTTTCTAGACTGAGCCTCTTCCTGTACTCATTGTCTACTTCTTAAAAATAGAATTACTAATATTTATTGATACTTGAATTTCTGCTATCTTACAAAATATTTTATTTGTGAAATTTTTCCCATTCCCACTTTAATCTTCAGAATGTGATTTGTTCAAATTTGTGTCTTCCCAATTGTTCTCTGACAGGTAAATACTGAAACAGAGGAGGCAGAGAGAAGGTACTCTAGTTGACAGAAAAAAAAAAAAAATGCTTCTTCTTTAGAGAAATTGCTGTCCATTTTTCTGTTTAGTAGAGACCTTAAAGCCTCCATAGAAAAATACAAATTGAAAAAACAGAATATTATTCCAGGGTCACAGAAGATAATATAGGTGAGAATTATTTATTAGAAAACAGAGGAATTTTTTTAAGTTCACCATCATGAATGAAATTGAAGAAGACATGGTATCTCGAAAGAGAAAAAGAAACTTCATCAGGAAAAAATTGAGATGCCAGCAGGAAGATGTTTGGAGAATGAAAATAGTCCCCTCCCAAAGGACCTTTTACAGCTGGCAATTAAAACTGTTCCCAGCAAAAGAGTATGAAAGAAGTCTTCTGGCAAGCAGAAATTTCTCTCAGATCCTAGAAACAGATTTATGGTCAGACCAACTGTTTGATGTTGAGGAACTGTTCTATTTTTCACTGTCTGCATAACAATTTTAGTGGGAAATTAGGAGAGGCTGAGTTAGGGACTGCTGGCCAGTTGACTTTGTGTCCATAAACTTTCTCTCTTAGTTCTAAACAGTATCTTCAGGCAAAAGCAAATGTTTTTGCCACTGGGAAACATGGATAAGGCTCCAAAAGTTGCAGGGTTAGTGGCATATGACCTCTGGCCTCCTTCTTGACACTATTACTGTGTACTGATGCCAGATTAGGGTACTGATTCTGCAAATTCTCACAACGTGGATAATTAAGAATTGATTTCTTTTCCTCTTTGGATTAGTGGAAAGGGCCCTGAGGAGGAGGAACTTTGGGCCAGCTACTTTGGATCTTGGTTATTGCATCTATGAAATTACAGTAACCCAAACTTTGTCATACCTATTGTCAAAGGTTATAAGCACAAACTAAGTTACTACTGATTTTGAAATTAAAAAAAAAAATTAAGAACAGATTATAATTTTCTGGAACCCAGAATGTGAGGTAAAAGTCAATTCTAAGAAGATGATTGGCCTATGATCTCATAGTCATAGATTGAGCAATTTGGTAAACAATCACACCTCAAAAATAAATGGGATGTCAGGGAACATTTTCTTTCTCATAAATATAAGTAATTCAAATATTAAAATTCTGATCACTAAATGAGCAAAATACATGTTGATTCAATTGTATTCACTCATCAATGAGAAAAAAATTAAACCCAGATGAAAATATCTTGTTTAATAAAAAGTCCTCTAGGGTTGATTGTATTTTCCTATCACTTAAATAAGTGCTAATTTTTAGGATCTGGTTGTGTTTTGAATTTAATTATTATAGAAAATACTATGAGAAAAGAATGAAACACAAGATTATTAGACCATAGTACACAGCTTAAACATTCACATATTATGAAATTGTCTTGGACTGAGAACAGCTGCCAATATCAGTAAAAATGATATCTGATGTCTCAGAATAAGGTTCATTATTCTCACACCTGTGATTTTATAACATATTTGCCAAATTACATAAAACTGGCTGTTTTAGTTTATTTTCATGTTAAAAGTATTATAATTATTTTCATGCTTTGATTGAAAAAAATTTTTTAAAGTATGAGTAAATTCAACTATTCTCATCATTCTCAAACAAATTACAGTACTAATAATTCACACACATTCACAAAAAAGATTTGTTAATTTTTTCTGACTTTTTCAGACAACAGAATTAACATTAGGAGTACTGCCTATCATCACAATGAAAATCTAAGTTTCAGGCATCTATTTCCACTATATTTACTCATTATTTACTCAACAATGAAGCTAAATAAATGCTCAGGCAAGAAGATAACAGATATTTTCAATGTAAAACTTCAAGGCTAGAGGAGTTTTTTTCAAGGTAACATCATTTCCTACAAAATTATTACTGAGATTTTTATTGTGATTAATTCTTCAGTCCTTTACACATTTGCAATCACCACATCTAAACCTAAGACAAGATCAATATTCAATCATATAACTGTATTATTTGTCTTTCTTTTTCTCCCTTTTTGATTTTCTCTTTTAGAATCTTGACATAAACACACACACTATATATATGATATATATATACACTATATATACATATATATATACACGATTACATCCCATAGTTTTCTCCTGAATGAGATTTTTCAATATTCCTAATTTCTTGATTTACATATTAAAGTAAGACTTTTAAACTTTTCCTGTGGCATATTATGTTTTAGCTGGACTTGGCTGTTTTTTCATATATACAAAGAACATTCTTTCATAATCTGCTTTTTAGTTTTTATTTGTGTTTGCTGTGTGTGTGTGCAAAACAGTCCTAGTACAAAAAAGGAAAAGAGATGTAATATTAAAGTACAGGTTATGAAGACTAAGTTTAGGAACATGTAAAGAGAAGCTAATCATTAATCAGGAGAGTTGATAATTATTAATCAGAAGAGATGCTATACTCTTTTTGTAAGGAATCCTGTAAGCAGGCTCTTGTATTTTTAAAACTACAACATAAGTCCAATGTTATCCAGATAAAAAGTGGCAGGGACAAGATTAAATTCTCATTTATCAAAATAATACATAATCTGATCTCTCAACTACTTTGCTGTGTTACCTCCCAGGCTTGGGGTAACAAGGTTAAATGACTACTACTGATGCCCGGTGGCCTATTTGTCTTTCTCTGGTCCCTTATGTGATGGATTTTCAGAGTGAAAGCCAATCTTATTCTTGGTTATGAGGTAAATATTTTCTTGACTTCCATTCAACCTGTCTTATTAGAAATGAGCATTTGCAGACATGAGAGTGAGTATGAAGATAAAATAAATCAGGATAATCATGTAAAAAAAAATCATAACACCAAAGTTCAGAACATCAGAGACCTGCACAGAGGCAAACATCCTGTATCAACAATGAAGCTGTTTAGATTCTACCTTTTCTTCCTGGATAAGTAAAATTATTAGAGGTAATACCTATCTCAATGAGAAGCAACATAAATCTTAAGTACTGAGTAGAAAACCTGAAGATATATAATCAGTATGTTTTCTTAAGTATAGCTATATAAAATTATATAATTAGATGATATCATATATATTATATATGTACTACCTATATACACACACGCACACATACACACACACCCCAGCATATATAAACTGTATGGAGACCTCCAGGGAAATGACTACTGTGGTATTAATGAAATTCAAGAGCTTACAATATGGGGGTATAATAACAGTGACAATGAACATTCTCTGCTGGATTGATATATCTTCAACTTCAGTAGGGAATATAAACAACATTTTGAAAAATTAAAGAAAATGATACAAACATATGAAGAATCCAGTCATCTTCTTATATTTTTGGATATTTAAAAAGTATTTATCCATAATTTATTTCACAATCCTACTAGGTGCTTTACAAAAATAACTAAATAAAGCTTCCATTCTCCATGCCTAAAATAGCAATGACACAGATAACCTACAAGAGGGCATGAAAACATAAAATTATCTTCAAAATAGATGAACAAAAATAACATGGAATACTAACATGTCCAGTTCTTCTGTATAATCTCTCTTGGTGCAAAATCTACTCCTTGGCTCCTCTTAATAGTAGAAAGGAGTTGAAACCACCTTGCCCTCAAAAAAATCCCTTTCCTGGTGTGCAAATACTTCATTTGCCAATTCACAAAGAGTTTGTTTAATGTTCGTGTTCAAATTACAACAACCCTGACTTTTTTTTCTGGGATGTTATCATGCTAAGGACATGCAGCATATCTTCATGGTGAAATGATACTAGACTGAAACAAAACCAGAATTCATTGACAAACTAGAAATTTAATTTTATTTCTTGTCCTTTACCAAAAGTGATAGCTATAAAATTTAGTAGTTCCCTTACTGAATAAGATTTCCTTTTAGTCATTGTTTTGCACATAATCCAGAAAAGTTTGTTGGCTGCAATTCTTGTGGTGTTACTAAAATATTTCTTTAACATCCCAAGCTAATATTATGTGTATGAATAGAAGACTAAGACAGAAGCTGAATTTTCCTATTGTACTTCATCACAGGTTATACAGGGATTCAAAATTTGGCAGGTTTTAGTAAATACTGCATACGCTGAAAGAGTTTAGAGTTTTGGTTCTTCTTATTGTCCCACATATAATTTCCCCACAGACTCACATTTAATTAAATTTTCTTATTCAAGTTTATACTTGTTCCAAACCATAGAATTCCACTAATAATTTACATATTTTGGTAAGAAAATAGAACAAGCATATTTTCCATCAAGTATTTTTGTCAACAGGAAAAGATGCAATTGAATAATATTGACTGATCTGAAAATCAAACTCATTCCTATGAAGCTCTCAGAAACTGAAGTTCTAAGTACTTATTCCTTTTTTTTTTTTTTGTCTAAGTGTACACATTTAAGAGGCCTCAAAATATTTCTGAAGTAAAAGAATGACAGAAAATTCAGGTGGGAATTAGTCACTGCAGGCTTTTACTCAGGTTAAGGTGATATATTTCATGAATGAAGATAAGGCTTGAGCACATGTCTAGAGTTTTGCTTCTGAGCTTAAAGTAGCTATGGCAATAATTTTCTATCGCCCACCCTCAAAGTTGACTGTCCTTGAGTTGACACAATGGAGTTCTCTTGAAAACCTAAAGCAAACACAGAGAACTTCAGCATAAATAACTTAAGGAATTACCTTTGTAAGAAAATACTTGTTTCTTATGATAATTTTAAATAAAAGTTCAATAATTGTGCCTGATTTGTAATCTATAAATGTACATCTTTTTACCTTAAACTATTTATAGATTTTACTAATTTAGAATTTAATAGGCCCTTTATATTTATGAAGAGTTTAAAAAAGGGTGTTTTAATGATTTATGGTCTTATAATGTTTGTGTATTTAAAGTAGACGCCTATTCAGCAGTGCTCTACCTAATACATTGAACAGCCATATTCCATGTGTTCATTCAACAAATGCCAGACAGTGACTGAAAAACAGAACTTTCATGGAAATGCCCTCTATACAGCTTACCTTCTAATAGGGGGATAAGTTTATACCAGTCAATAGACCAGCCAATAACCAGCAAATAAATTAATTATGCATTTTAAGGAATGTTCCCAAGGAACCTAACATTCTAAGGTAAATCATCATAATAATAATAATGGGGAAGAAGAGGAGGACCCACTTGTATTTAATAATCACGGACTGCCTCTCTGGCAAGGCGACTTGAGCTATGACCTGGGAAATGAGATGCCAGCCATGGAATGAAGTTGAATATGAGTGTTTTAGGTCGAGAAAACTGTATATTTAGACCTTGAGATGAAGAAGAGCTTGACATATTCAATGTATTCAATGATTTTTTTTAAAAAAAATAAAAACATATGGAAGAGCATGATGAACCAGGGGTTAAGGAGTAAAATAATGTGTTAGATAACTACTCAAAAGGTGTCTTAGAAATACGAAGTCTTGAATTCATGTTTGACTCACTTCCTTCAACCCAAATGCAAAGCAGTTAATAATGAAGTAGGAAAAAATGGGAGAAAAAAGACATAGAGTGGCTCAAAGTATTAACATCTTTATGGAATTGGTGAGTTTAGATAATACTATATAGATAATAAAAGCAACTTATAGAAGTTGGGAATAATGAGGCTTACTACTTGGATCAAAGAACTGAGCTATGTGCCCTATCTCAAGAAAAGTAGACTAAAACAAAAAATGTTAACGATTGCCTGAGGCTACAGCTTTTGATAAGCTGCATATCTAAAAATGTAGAAGACATGCACAGCCTCCTCCTCAGGAACTGAACAGTGCCCACTGGCAGAGTAACTGAATTTTTTAATACATTTAATATCATAAAGTAAGTGTCCTGAGTGTTTTTAGTTTGGACTTGCAGCACTGGTAAGCTAGGAAGGTGACCAAAAAGTTGTTAGAAAGTACACACAAAGAAGTTAAGACAATCAAAAGATGTCTTCCACAAAAAATAAACCTGCAAACAAAAATTCCAAAATACCTGAAGAATTGAACAAAATTTAAAGTTAAAAAGTATTAAAATCAATAATTAAAAGATATTTCACTTCAAATGAAATTGATTTTATAGATGTCTGGCAAATAATTTGAGACAAATTAGTATCCTCACAGACAATAATTAAAGAATAATTTCTGTTCAAAAAAGGTAAACATTTATTATACAGCATAGGAATAATTGAGCAAACACTTGGAAAAAATAAAAAAACAAGCAAGAGATTATGAAAATGATAATTTGAATCATTGAAATAAAAAGAGAGAGTTTGGTTTCCAGATTGGCATATAAGGAACTTGGAAGCTTTCTCTCCATTCTAACAGGTAAAAATCTGAACAAACTGCAAAATCAGTAGCTCTTCTTCTAAGAGCTATCTACACCTCACAGAAATGACGTCACAGGGTCAACTACTGCCCCCAAAATCGGTGAGACAGACAGGAGGTTACAGAGAATCACAACTGACCAGAGCTGGAACCTCACGGGAAGGAGAACTGAAGTAGGAAAATATGAACTGTAATTGAAAAATAGAGATTTCATGAGGACAATTCTAGGAGTTAAAATCGCCAGGAAGATCTGGTAATGGGGGGGGGGGGGGGCGGACAACACATTTTTGAGAGCTTTATCACCAGAAGCTCTGCTAGGTTTTCATCGTAAATACCAGAGAAAAATTCCATCATGCTTCCAAAAAGGGGAGGGGAAAAGTATTTTGAGATATGGCAGAGTATTCTGTTCTTTTTAATAAGGCCTGCCCGAAAGACAAATTATTTTATCTGAGCCTACCTACTGCATTTTTATCAGTGCCTAACTGACTTGGAGGAAGGAACATACTCAACTTTAGCCCAGTATCACCTTCCTTCCATCTGGGGGATGTAAAATACTCAAGTCCAGCTTACACCAGCCTTCCACATAAAGGAATAAAACTACCCAACTTCTGCCCCTACTAGCCATCCTATCTCACCTAAGGGATGTGGGTTGGGGTGGGAAAATGAGAAGAACTGGTGAAGTTCTCAGTTTACCAGCTAACCAAAAGAATAAGACTTAATCGTAAGACTAAAATGCTTCCCCTACTCCCAAAGCTTACCATCACATTACTAAAGGCCTATTTACCACAGATCCCTTTACCCAGTACATTATGCTCAGCTTTTACCAAAAAATTAAAACCATACCCCAGAGGGAAAATACAATTTGAAGAGACAAAGAAAATATCAGAAACAGACACAGGAGAAATGCTGGAATTATCAGATTGGGAATTAAAACAACTATGACTAATATGATAAAGACTCTTATTGATAAAGTAGACAGCACGTAAAACCAAATGGGTAATGTAAGCAGAGGGATGAAAAATTAGAAAGAAACCAAAATTGTTATAGAGGAAAAACACTGTTTCAGAAATGAAGAATGCCTTTTGTAGACTCCTGAGATGACTGGGCATGGCTGAGGAAAGAATCTCTGAGAATATGTCAATAGAAACATACAAACTGAAATGCAAAGGAAAAAAGGCTAAGGGAAAAAAATAACAGAACATCTAAGGACTTTTGTAGTGGGACAACTACAGAATGTGTAACTTATGCATAATTAGACTACCAGAAGAGAAGAAACAGAGAAAGAAACAGAAGAAAAGCTTGAAACAGTAATGACTGAAAATGTCCTCCAAAGTAATGTCAGACACCAAACCACAAGTTCAGGATGCCTACAGGACAATAAGCAGGATAAATGCCAAATACACCCACACCCACACCTAGGCATATCATTTTTAAACTATATAAAATCAAACATTAAGAAAAAGTTTTGAAGGAGGTCAGAGTAAAAAAAAACAACACCTTACTTATAGGGAAACAAAGATAAGAAATGCATGACTTTCCTCAGAAACCATGTAAGCAAGAGAGTGGAAGGAATTATTTACAGTGTTGAGAGAAAAATTGCCAATCTATAATTCTATATCATGTAAAATGATTCTTCAAAAGTGAAAGAGAAATAAAGTCTTTCTTAGACAAACTTGAATGAGAAAAATTGTTGGCAGTAGACATGCTTTGCAAGATATGTTAAAAACAAAATTCTTTAGAGAGAAGGAAAACCTTATAGCTCAGAAACTTGGTCTACATAAAGAAAACATTAAAGAAGAAATAAGTTAAGGTAAAATAAAACCTTTCTTTATTCTTAATTGATCTAACAGTTAACAACTTATTCAAAAGAGTCATAGCAACAGTGTATTCAATTAGGTATGCTTATGTATATGTCATATAAATATATATGCACATTTATATGTAAATGAAATGAATAATAGGAATAATACAAAGAATAAGAAGTATTAAGTGTAGCTGGTTAATATAAAGCACTCACACTACCTGTGAATGGTATACTGTTATTTAAAAGTGAGCTTGGATTAGGTTTTTTTTTTTTACAAATTATAGAGCAAGCACTAAAACAAGTAAACAATGAATATAACTAATATGCTAAAACAGGAGAGAAAACAAAATTATATAAAATGCTCAATTAAAACCACAAAAAGCAAAGAAAAAAGAAAGAAGGCAAAGGCAGAAAAGTAGTAGCAAAGAATAAGAGTAACAAAGGGAAAAGAGTAACAATATGGTAGATATTAGTGCAAATATATCTGTAGTCACTTTGAACATCAATAGCTTAAATACATTAATTAAAAGGCAGAGGTGGTCAGAAGAGAACAAAAAATAAGATGCTACTATGTGCTGTCTACAAGAAGGCCACTTTAAATACAAAGACATATCGAATAAAAGTAAATAAATGTGGAAATATGTCATGCTAACACTAATCAAAAGAAAACAAGAGAATATTAATATTAATTTGAGACAGAGCAGACTTCACCACAATGTAAGTTATCAAATGTAAACACTATTACATAAAGGGTTCAATTATTCGATAAGATATAATAATCCTAAACGTATATATGCCTAATGACAGAACACCAAACTAAATGAAACAAAAACTGATATAACTGCAAATAGAAATAGATTAATTCATTGTGATAGTTGGAGATCTCAAAATGTCTACCAAAAATGAACAGATCCAGTATGGAGAAAATCAGTAAGAACACAGTTGAACTGAAAAACACCATCAATCAACTAAATATAATGGACATCTACAGAGTATTTTATCCAAGAGCAGCAGAATATACATCCTTCTTAAGCTCACATGAAACTTTTACCAATATAGATCACATTCTGGGCTATAAAACACACATTAACCAATTTAAAGAAAAAGAAATCATGAAGTATCTGCTCACAGAACTCAGCGGAATTAAGCTAGAAGTCTATAATAGATATATAACAGAGAATTTCCAAAATAGTTGGAGATTACACAACACACTTCTCAATAATACATGGGTCAAAGAAGAAATATTCAGTAAAACAAGATATTATTAACTAAATGGAAATAAAAGCACAAATTAATACATTTCTTAGGCTGCAACGAAAACAGTGTTTAGAGCGAAGTGCATAGCATTGAATGTACATATTAGAAAAGACAAAAATCACACTTTGGAAGAAGACAATGATTTAATAAAAATATGCCAAAATGGTATTAGTGAAGATAGTGAAATAATGACCTCTAAAATTTGCCATTCTATAAAAGCAATGAAAAAACTGGAAGAAACCATCAGAATAGACTTTTTCAGAACCCTGGATACTAGCCAAAGGCTAATAGCATCCTTTGGAATGTTTAGTCAAGCAATATGGAATCTCAGTAAGAGCATCAAGATTTGTGGTACTCTAACCTTCTTCCCATTTCTGCTACCAAATTCATCTGTCATCCTGAAAATTACACTCCAGATTCCTAAAAACTAAGGGAGTAAAACAAAGTTAGAGCCCTTTAAAAGACTCTTTTTTTCTTTTCTTTTTTTTTAGACAGTCTCGCTCTGTCACCCAGGCTGGAGTGGGCGATCTCGGCTCACTGCAAGCTCCACCTCCCGGGTTCACGCCATTTTCCTACCTCAGCCTCCCGAGTAGCTGGGACTACAGCATGCACCACCATGCCCAGGTAATTTTTGTATTTTTAGTAGAGACGGGGTTTCACTGTGTTAGCCAGGATGGTCTCGATCTCCTGACCTCATGATCAGCCTGCCTCAGCCTCCCAAAGTGCTGGGATTACAGGCGTGAGCCACCACACCCAGCCAAAAGACTCTTTTTTCAAAGAATGATTATCAGGTCTCTCTGGTGGTTCTTAGGATGACCCCAATCAAGACATATCTTTATTTGACCCAATTCAAACTTGTGAGGTACTGAAGCCTCTCTTTGGAAAGTGTTTGTTGAATGTTTTGACACCCATTTTTGCTTGGGACAATAGACACCAGTTGGGAAAAACTATAGAGTAGCCAAAAACCTTAAAGGAAAAGCTTATGTGTGAGATGTATGTAAGAGTTTTGAAAAGCTCTGACTTATACCTGGGAATGTAGAAAACTGTGAATATGTAGCACTGTGCCAAGCTCATTAGAAATCTGAGAAGGCCCTAAGCCCTCACATTCTAATTTGCCTTGAGTCTCTGAGCAAAGGAAGTGGTGACTAAGGCAGAGTTGTAAACTGTCTGTCTGAGTGTTGAAAGCATACTTCATCATATATATAGGGCCCCTTAGCAAAGACTGCGAGATTGATTGGTTCCAAGGCATTCTAAGCAAACCTCTTCTAATGATTAGCTAACCATCAAACTTACTGAGATTACAGTGTCTACAAATGAGAAAGATACAGACTTCATAGAATTAGTCCAGAAGTCACTAAACAAACCAACAGTAACAATTAAACAAGTAGCTATAAAAAACTCTGTGGAAGAGGGTGAATCTGATTTCCAGAGTTGCCACATTATATTATTTAAACTACTCAATTTTTAACAACAGCAACAACAAAATGAGAGTTGCCAAAAACACAAGAAAATATGAACCATAGACAGGAAAAAAAAGGCAATTCTTAGAAACTGTGCCTGAGGAGACCCAGATTATTGACCTACTGGACAAATAAGGTCCTCAAGTCAGTATTTATAATTATATTCAAAGACTCAGAGAAAACTAGTTCTAAAGAATTTTTTTTAAGTATAAGACTGATATCATACTAAATAGAAAATATCAATACAGAGATGGAAATTTTTTTGAAAAAATAATAACTTGGAGTTGTAAAGTACAATATACCACTATGAAAAACTCAGGCACAGAGATGGAGCAAAATGACCAAATATAACTCTCCAGTGATTATCTCTGTACAGGAACAACAAATTAAACAACTTTCCACATAAGAAAGCACCTTCATAAGAACCAAAAATCAGGTGAATGATCACAGTATCTAGTTTCAACGTCATATCAATGGAAGAGTCACCAAGGAGGGTAGAAAAGAAAGCCTTGAATTGCTGACACCACTTCTCCCCCATCCCTTAGCAATGGCTGCAAGGCATGGAGAGACAATCGGTCTGTCTAGAGGAGGAAAAGCACAGTAATTGTGGGACTTTGCATTGGAACTCAGGGCTGCCTGTCACAGTAGAAAGCAACACAGGGCAAAATTCAGCTAGCACCCAGAAAAGAGCATTTTGACTGGATCAAGCCAGAGGAGAACTGTCCATCCCAGCGGTCAGAATCCGAGTTCCTGTTAATCCCACGATCACCAGCTACATTGTTCTGGGGACATATATAAATTTCAAAGGCCGTCTAGGCAACAAGAGCTGTAATTCCTAGGCAAGTCTTGAAGCTGTGCTGGGCTGGGATCCAATAAACTTGGGTTACACAGGACCTAGTGAGATGCAAGCTAAAGTGGCCAACAAAGTGCTTGCATCATGCCTCTCCCAACCACAGGCAATGCAGCTTTGGGAGAGATACCTTCTTTGGACTTGAGAGAGAAGAGGGAAGAGTAAAGAGGAATTTATCTTTGCAACCTGGATACCAGCTCAGCCACAGTAGAATAGGGCACAAGGTGGATTCTGAGGCCCCCATTCCAGGCACTAGTTCCTAATGACATTTCTGCACATACTGTGGGCCAAGAGGGAACATACTGCCTTGAAGGGAAGAACAAAGTTCTGGTGGGATCCATCATCTGCTCACCAAAGAGCTCTTGGGCCTTAAATAAACACCAGTAGTAGCCAAGCAGTATTCACTGTGAGCCTTGGGTTAAGACCCAGTGCTGTGCTGGCTTCAGGTGTGACCAGCTCTTTCCCAGCTGTAGTGGCCATGGGGAAAGCCTCCTTCTGCTCGAGAAAAGGAGAGGAAAAAGTAAAGGGGATTTTGCTTTGCAGTTTAGGCACCAGGTCAACCACAGTGAGACAGAGTACCAAGTGGGCTCCTGGCAATCCCGATTACAAGCAATGGCTCCTGGATGACATTTCTGGGCCTGACTTGGGCCAGAAGGGAGCCCACTTCTCTGAAGGGGGAGACTGAGGCCTGGCAGCATTTACAAGCTGACCGAAGAGCTGTTGGGTCCTGAGTAAACATCAGTGGTGGCCAGGCAGTACTAACCATGGGCCTGAATGGCAGTGCACATGGAAACAGAGTTCTTCTGCTTGAGAAAAGGAAAGAGTGGAAAGGACTTTATCCTATGGCTTGGATGCCAGCTCAGCTGCAACAGAATAGAACACCAAGGAGATTTCTAAGGTTCTGCACTCCAGGCCTTGGCTCCTGGAAGGCAATTCTGGATCTGTGCTGAACCAGGGAAAAGCTTGCCTTTTGGATGGGGAAGGACACAAGCCTAACTAGGTTTGCCACATACTGATTGAAGAGCCTTGGGCCTTGAGTGAATATTGGTGGTAGCCAGGGAGTGATTCCTATGGGCCACGGTTGAAACTCAGTGCTGTAGTGGATTCAGGTTGAACCAAGCACTGTTCCAGTAATAATGACCACAGGGGTACTTGTGTCACCCCTCTTCCAGATCCAGGCAGCTCATCACGAAGAGAGAGACTTCATTTGTTTGGAGGAAAATAAGGGAAGAGAACAAGAATCCCTATCTGGTAATCCAAGGAATTCTCTTAGATTATATCCAAGACCCCCAAGATGATACCTAATTGAGACTGCAATAACCACAACATTACTAAGTTTGGGGTGCTCCCTAATGCATATATAGCTGCAGTGATCAAAAACGTAAGATTACAACACTCAATTCCCTTTGAATACTTGGAAACTCTTCCCAAGAAGGACAGGTACACACAAGCCCAGACTGCAAAAACTACAATAAATACCTAACTCTTCAATGCCCAGACATTGATGAACATCAACAAGCATCAGGACAATCCAGGAAAACAGACTTCACCAAACAAACTAAATTAAACACCAGTGACCAATCCTGGAGTTACAGGTAAATGTGACCTTTTAGAGAGAGAATTCAAATGAATTGTTTTGAAAAAGCTCAGTGAAATTCAAGATAACACAGAGAAAGAATTCAGCATCCTATCATATAAATTTAACAAAGAGATTGAAACAATGTTTAAAAATCAAGCAGAAATGTCAGGAGCTGAAAAATTCAACTGCACACTGAAGAATGCATCAGAGACTCTCAACAGCAGAATGGACCACACAGAAAAATTAAAGATCTTGAAGACAGGCTATTTGAAAACACACAGTCAAAAGAGACAAATGAAAAACAAAAAATGTAATGAGGCATGCCAACAAGATATAGAAAATAGCTTCAAAAGGACAAATATGAGACTTATTAACCTTAAAGAGGAGGTAGAGAGAGAGATCAGGGTAGAAGTTTTATTCAAAGAAATACTAACAGAGAACTTCCCAAAGCTAGAGAAAGATATCAAGATTCAAATACAAGATTATAGAACACCAAGCAGATTGAGCCCAAACAAGATTATCTCAAGACACTGGATAATCAAACTCCCAAAGGTTAAAGATAAAGAAAGGATTCTAAAAGCAGCAAGAGAAAAGAAATAAATTACATACAAAGGAACTCAAATGCATGTGGCAGCAGACTTCTCAGTGGAAACCTAACAGGTCGAGAGAGAGGCATTACATATTTAAAGTGCTAAAGAAATAAAACTTTTTTTTTTAATTTAATAAAGTTTTATTTTTCCAAATGTACAGTTGGTTGGACATATTCATGCATCTTCACCAGCAGCTGGAGCATCTCCGCCCTTGGTATTTCTGGTGTAAATTACTTGAGCTCTGTGCTTTGAAACCAGTTTGATAAGTCCTTTACTAAGGAGCTCCTGAAGGGCTGCCCTGGCCAGGGAGCCTCGAATCTTCAGTCTCTCAGAGACCACAGCTGGGGTTATAAGTTTATAGTTTTGGAACTTCCTTACAGAGTTTGTCATAGGTAGCTTTGTCAAACAAGACTAAGTTATTGAGCCTGTCCTGAACTTTGCCTTTGGACCACTTCTTCTTTTTGGCCTTGCCCCCGGATTTGTTCACTGGGTCTTTGTCTTTCTTGGCCGACTTTCTGGCGTCCTTCTTCTTCTTGTCGTCCTTGGGAGGCATTGCGAAGCTCAGAGAGCAGCAGCGGACACCATAGGCTTGCTAAGATGTCGGACAAAAAGGAAATAAAACTTTTTATACTAGAATAGTATAGCCAATAAAATTATCCTTCAAACATGAAGGAGAAATAAAGACTTTCCTAGAAAAAAATATGCTGAAGGATTTTGTTAACACCAGACCTGTCTTACAGAAAATGCTAAAACAAGTTCTTCTATCTGAACGGATATTAATGAGCAATGAGAAATCACCTGACGGTATAAAATTCACCAGTAATAGTAAGTAGAGTAAACACAGACAAACACAGAATATTATAACATTGCAATTGTAGTATATAAATTACTTATTTCTTGAGCAGAAAGACTAAACTATAAGCCTACCAAAAATAACAACAACAACAACTTCAAGGCATAGCATAAGAAGATATAAACAGAAGCAACAAAAAGTTGAAAAGTAGGAGCATGAACTTAAAAGGTGGATTTTTTATTAGTTTTCACTTTCCCTGTTGTTAGTTTGTTTGTGCAATGTGGTAAGTGGACAAGAATTTAAAACAACAGGTTTTAAGATGTTATTTGCAAGCCTTGTGGTTACATTAAATCATAAAACCTACAACATACACATAAAAAAATAAAAAGCCAGAAGTTAAAACATACCACCAGAGAAAATCACCTTCCCTAAAAGGAAGACAAGAAGAAAGAATGGAAGAAAGAGAAAAACACAAACAATCAGAAAACAAATAACAAATGGAAAGAGTAAGTCCTTACTTATCAAAAATAACATTGAATGTAAATGCGCTAAACTCTCCAACCAAAAGACATAGAGTGGCTGAATGGATTAAAAATGTAATAGCCAATGATCTATTTCATATAAGATTAGTAACCAGAATATATACGCAGCTCAAACAACTCAATAGGAAAAACATCTAATAATCCTATCAAAAATAGGCAAAATATCAGAATAGACATTTCTCAAAAGATGACATACAAATGGCAAACACATATATGAAAAGGTGCTCAACATCATTGATCATCAGAAAAATATAAATAAGAACAACAATGAGATACTGTCTCACCCTAGTTAAAATGACTTTTATCCAAAAGAAAGGCAATAACAAATTCTGGGGAGGATGTGGATAAAAGGGAAACCTCTAACACTGTTGGTGAGAATGTAAATTAGTACAACCACAGTGCACAATGGTATAGAGGAGCCTCAAAAATTAAAAATAAAACTACCATATGCTCAAGTAATCCATTGATAGGTATACACCTAAATGAAAGGAGATCAGTATATTGAAGAGATATCTGCATTTTCATATTTATTGCAGCACTGTTCGCCAATACTTCAGGAAAGCAAGATTTGGAAGCAACCTCAGTGTCCATCAACAGACAAATGGATAAAGAAAATGTGGTATATGTACACAATGACGTACTATTCAACCATAAAAAAGATCCTGTCATTTGCACCATTATAGATGGAACTGTAAATCAACTATGTTAAGTGAAATAAACCAGGCACAGAAAGACAAACTTCACACACTCTCACACATTTGTGAAATCTAAAAATTAAGTCACTTGAACCGATGGAGATAGAGAGCAGAATGATGGTTACCAGAGGCTGACAAGAGTAGCAGGAGGCAGAGAAGAAAAGGGGATGATTAATGACGACAAAATATAGTTAGATAGAATAATAAGATCTAGTATTTGATAGTATAACAGGGTGATCACAGTCACGAATAATTTACTGTACTTTTACAAATAACTAAAAAAGGCCGAGAGCAGTGGCTCACGCCTGTAATCCCAACACTTTGGGAGACCTCAGGTGGTGAATCACCTGAGGTTAGGAGTTTGAGACCAGCCTGACCAACATGGTGAAACCCCGTCTCTACTAAAAATACAACAATTAGCTGGGCGAGGTGGCAGGTGCCTGTAATCCCAGCTACTTGGGAAGCGAAGGCAGGAAAATTGCTTGAACCTGGGAGGTGGAGGTTGCAGTGAGATGAGATCAAGCCATTGGACTCCAGCCTGGGCGACAGAGTGAGACTCTGTCTCAAAACAAACAAATAAATAAATAATGAAAAGAGTATAATTTGAATGTTTGTAACACAAGGAAATGATAAATGTTTGAGGTGATATATATCCCACTTACCCTGATGTAACTGTTACACATTGTATGCCTTTATCAAAATGTCTCACTTACCCCATAAATTATACAGCTACTATTTACCCATAAATATTAAAAATAAAAGTAAAAGAAAACAAGAAAAATTTAATAAAGGGCCTGAGCAGCATATTTGATCAGGCAAAAAACTCAGCAAATTTAAATACAGGTCAATTAAGATTAGCATAAGAGACAATGACAACAACAAAAAGAATTGAAGGAAAAAAAGGAAGAACAAAAGGGAGGGAGCAATAAAGAAAGAGCATACCTTCAGAGAACTATGGGACATTATAAAAAGTATGTAGATATACATAATATGTATCCCAGAAGAACAGAAAGAGAAAAATGTTTGAGGTCGTAGAGGTCAGGCAGTAGAGACTCCATAGAATTAGTCTATAGTTTGAGGAAATAAAGGCTAAAAATTTCCCAGCTTTGATAGAAATAAACAAACATTGGTCTACACATCCAAAAAACTCAACAAACTCTATGTAAGACAAACTAAAGCAAATCCACACCTGGATACATCACAATCAAACTGTGGAAAGTGAAAAAAAACAAAGATAAAAATCTTTTTTTTTTTTTTTTTTTTGAGACAGAGTTTCACTTTATTGTCCAGGCTGGAGTCCAGTGGTATGATCTCAGCTTACTGCCACCTCTGCCTCCCAGGTTAAAGCGATTCTTCTGCCTCAGCCTCACAAGTAGCTGAGACTACAGGCACGTGTTACCACGCCTGGCTAAATTTTTGTATTTTTAGTAGAGATGGGGTTTCACCAGGTTGGCCAGGTGAACTCCTGACCTCAAGTGATCTGCCCGCTTCAGCCTTCCCAAATGCTTGAATGACAGGCATAAGCCACTGCACCCGGCCAAAGATAAAATCTTGAAGGTCACAAATGATTTATTATGGACAGGAATCTTTCATAAGATTGATCAGATCAGTTTTTTTCTCTTCTGGAACCATGGAGGTCAGAAAGCAGAGAGATGATGTATTCTAAGTGATGAAAGAGAAAGCTGACAATCATGAATTCTGTATCTAGCAAAACTATCCTTCCAAAATGAAGAAGAAATGAATACATTCCCAGATAAATATAAACTGATATATGTCCTTAGCAGTCCTGTCTTATAAAAAGTACTAAAAAGTGTCTTTCAGACTGAAATGACACAGCACATTGTATTAGTCAGCATTCCGCACAGAAACAGAACCAGTAGAAGACCTGAGTGTGTGTGTGTGTTTAATTTATTATAGAATATGACATTTGTAATTAGGAGGCTGAGAAGTCCCACCATCTGCTCTCTATAAGCTGAAAGCCAGTGGTGTGATTCAGTCTGTTTGAAGCCCTGAGAATGTGGGCAGCCAATGGTGCAATTCCCAGTCCAAATCCAAAGGTCTGAGAATCAGGGGGCAGAGCGGTGCACTCATGTAAATCCTGGAGCTTAAAGGCCTAAGAATGAGGAGGTTTGACGTCTGAGGGCAGGAGAAAGATGGATGTCCCAGCTCTAGAAGACAGAAAATTTGCTCTTTCTCCACTTTTTTGTTCTGTTAGGGCCCTCAATATACATTAGATGATGACCACTCACTTTTGGTGAGGGCAGAACATTGGTATTCAGTTACTGATCCAAATGCTAATGTCTTGTAGAAGCACCCTCACAGACACACACAGAACTAATGTTTTACAGTTTTTCTGGTCATTGTTTAGCCCAGTCAAGTTGACACAAAATTAATCATCACACATATTAAATGGTAACTCAAAACCACCCAAAAAACTAAAAAGCACAGTAAATGTAAAGACATAAATATCAGAGAATATAGAAATATATCTTCTGTTTGCAGAATGTATAAATATATCCTTTGTAACTTTTGCTTCCTATCTTAATAATACACGTTAAGTTGATGGACATACAATGTATATAGATGTAATTTGAAACAATAAAGCATTAAGGGGGGGTAAAACATAGAAGCAAAATATTTGTATGCCATATTAGTTTGCTAAGGCTACCATAATAAAGCATCACAGACTGGGTGGTTTAAACAAATAAAATTTATTTTCTTACAGGTCTAGAAGCTAGAAGTCCAAGATCAAGGTGTCAGGAGGGCTGGTATCTTCTAAGGCCTCTCTCTTTGGCTTGTGAATTGCCATCTTCTCCCTGTGTGTTCACATGTTCCTTCCTCTATATGTATCTGTGTCTACATTTATTCTTCTAATAGTAAAATGTGACATATTAGAGTCCATCCTAATGACTCCATTTTAACCTAATAACCCCTTTAAAGACCCTATCTCCAAATATAGTCATATTCTAAAAGACTGCGTGTTAGAACTTCAACATATTAATTTTGGGGAACATAAGCCCATAATATGTACTATTGAACTTAAATTGGTATTAATACAAACTGGATTATTATAAGTTAAGATCCTTAATGAAATTCCAAGGACAACCGCTAAGAAAACAACTGAGAAATACTTAGTAAAAGATGATAAGAGAATTAAATATCAAAAAAAATTAATTTAACAAAAAAATGGCAGTAATGAAGAAATTAAGGAACAAAAAAAGACATGGCAGGTTGAAAACATATAGCAAAATGGAAGATATGAATTCTACCATGTCACTTATTACATTAAACGTTAATTGATCATATACTACAATTAAAGTTAGAGATTGAAAGAATGGCTAAAACAATGATCCATCTATGTGCTGTTGATACTTTAGACTTAAAGATATAAACAGATTGAAAATAAAAGGCCAGAAAAAATACATACCAAGTAAACAGTAACAGCAAGAGAGTTTGGAGTGGTTATACTAATATCAAAAATAAAAAACAGATTTGAAGACAAAAACCATCGTTACCAGAGAAAACAAAGGATATTTTATAATGATAAAAAGTCAGTCCATCAAGAGGATATAACAATTATAAACAGAACAATGGAGCCCCAAAAATCCATGAAGTAAATAATGATAGAATTGAACAAAGAAAGAGACATCTCAATAATCAGTATTGCTGACTTCAATACCCCACTTTCAATGCTAGATAAACAACTAGACAGGAGGTCCCAGGATGTAGAAAACTTGAATAACACTGTAAATGAACTAGACCTGAAAGACATCTGTAGAACACTCCATCAACAACAGCACAATACACATTCTTCTCAAGTGCACATGGAACATTCTCCAAGACAGGCCATATGTTTGGCCACAAAACCCATCCTAACAAATTCAAAAGAATTGAAAACATACAAATTATGTTCTCTGACTCCAAAGAAAGGAAACTTAAAGTAAATAACAAGAAACTGAGAAATTCACAAATGCAGGGAAATTAAATAACATTTCTAAGCAACCAATGGGTCAAAGAAGAAATCATAAAGTAAATTAGAAAATGCTCTGTGATTAATAAAACGGAAACACCACATACCAAAACTTAGGGAATGAAGTGAAAGTAGGACACAGAAGGAAATTTCTCATTGTCTTAAGACCTATATTAAAAAGAAGTTTGCAAATCAGTCTGTACTTACACTTCTACTTTATGAAACAAGAAAAAAACAAAAAGAAAGAAAGAAAAGTCAAAACCCAATTAAAGCAGACAGAAAAAAACATCAAAGATTAGATTCTGAATACACAAAATTGACAATAAGAAAACTAGACAAATAATCAATGAAACCAAATGCTGATTATTTTGAAAAGATCAACAAACTGACAAAATGTTAGCTATAGAAACCGAGAAGAAAAGAGAGAAGGGAAATTACTACTATCAGGAATGAAAGAAAAGACATCACTAAAAACATCACAGAAATAAGGGAATATTATGAACAATTATATGCCAACAAATTAGATAATCAAGATTAAACAAATGAATTCATCAGCACATATAAAGAATTATATACCATGAGTGAGATTTATCTCAGAATATATGCATAGTTCAATATATGAATATTGATCAATATAATGTAACATAATATTATAATAAAGAGGAAAAACACATGATCATCTCAACAGACAGAAAAACTTTTGACAAAATTCAACACTCCTCATGATGAAACATTTAAAAAAAATAGAAAAAGAGGGAAAGTATTGTAACCTAATAAATGGCGTCTATGAAAAACCCACAGTTAACTTCATCCTTAACCATGAAAAAACTAACATTTGTCACTTAAGATCATGAGAAAAGGGAAAGATATTAACTCTTGCTGCTTTCATTCAGTATTGTGCTGGAGGTTAGACAAAAAAAAAAAAAAAAAGAACTGAAAAACATCCAGATTGGAGAGAAAAAACAAAATTATCTCTATTTGCTAGAGACATGTTATATAAAAATTTTAAATAATGCACATGCATACACTCACACATAAAACTGTTAGAGTAATAAATATTTACAGCAAGGTTGTAATATACAAGTTCAACATACAAAGTCAATTGTATATACACTAGCAATGAATGATATGAAAATAAAATTTAGAAAACAATTCCATATATAAATATCATTAAAACAAGTAAAATGCTTATGAACAATTAAAAAAAAGAATTACAAAACTAATACTTTGAAAACCCCAATTCATTGTTGAAATTCATGTTGAAAAAAAATGAAAAGTATCTAATAAACAGAAGCACATCACATGTTCATGGATTTGAAGACAAAATGTTGTTAAGATGGTGATACTTCTCAAATTAATCTACAGATTCAATGCAGTCCCTATCAAAATTCCATCTGTATTATTCACTGAAATGGAAAAGTTGATCCTAATCCATATGGAACTGCAAGAGTCCCAAAATAGCCAAAACATCTTGGGGAAAGGTAGACATATCCTATCTTTATGACAGTATCACACTTTGGTTGATAGTGTGATTAAGACAGTGTGATACTGACATAAAGATAGACATATCACTTCATGGAATGGAACTCAAAGTCTGTAAATAAACCTGTACAATTTAGTATTGACAAGGGCACTAAGGTCATTTAATCAGAAGACAATAATTTTTCAACAAATTGTTTGGGGACAACAGAATATCCAGATGAAAAGAAATGAATTTGGGCACATAGCTCACAATGTATACAAAAATTAACTTCATATAAATCACTCGTAAGACTATTAATTAAAACTGTGCAACTCTTAGGAGAAAACAATGAGGAAAATATTCATGTCATTGGATTTGACAATGATTTCATGGGCATAACACCAACAGCACAGCCAACAAAATAAAATATAGATAAATTGGACTTCAAATCCAAAACTTTGTTCTTCAAATGACGCTATTAAGAAAGTACAAAAACCCACAAAGTAGGATAACATATTTGTAAATCATATGTCTGATAAGGGATTAATATCCAGAATATATAAAGAACTCTATATAACTCAACAATTTTAAAAAAACAAATAATCCAGTTTAAAATGGGCAAAGGATCTGAATAAACACTTCTCTAAACATGTAAAAATGATAAATAACCATATAAAAAGATAATCAACATCATTATTCATTAGGAAAATGCAAATCAAAGCCATAATGAAATACTACTTTACACACAGTAAAATGTCTATAATAATTTTTTTAAATGGTGAAATGGTGATTAAATTAGAACCCTCATGCATTGTGAGTAGGAATGAAAAATGGTGCAACCTTTGGAGAACAGTTTGGCAGTTCCTCAAAACGTTAAATGTAGAGTTATCATATAAACCAGCAAGTTCACTTCTTAGGTATATATTCAAGAAAACTCAAAAACATATATTAATATACAAACTTGTACATGAATGTTTATAGCAGCAGTATTTGTAATAGACAAAAAGTAGAAATAATTCCATTGTCTATCAATTGATGAATAGATAAATAAAAGTGACACAGTCGTGAAACATCTAATGCTCCTGTCAATGACAGACCACATATATGAGAGTAGTCGCATAAGATTACAATGGAGCTGAAAAATTCCCATTGCCTAGTGACACTGTAGCTGTTGTAATATCATAGTACAATGCATTACTCATGCACTTGTGGTGATACTGGTGTAAACAAACCTATTGTGCTGCCAGTCATATAAAAGTCTAGCATATATAATTATGTACTTTATATATAACATTTGATAATGATAACAAACAACTATGTTACTGGTTTATGTATTTACTATCTTATACTTTTATCATTATTTTAAAGTGTACTCCTTCTCCTTATTATAAAAAACAGTCTAATATAAAATAGGCTCAGGTAGGTCCTTCAGGAGGTATCCAAAGGAGAGGTATCTCCCTTGGATACCTCTCCATTGTTATCATAGGAGATGCCAGCTCCATATGTGTTACTGCCCCTGAAGACCTTCCAGTGGGACAAGATGTAGAGGTGGAAGACAGTCATATTGAGGATCCTGACCCTGTGTAGGCCTAGGCAAATGTGTGTGCTTGTGTCTTCATTTTCAACAAGTTTGAAAGTAAAACATAATACTAATAATTTAAAAATAGAAAAAGCTTACAGAATAAAATATAAATATTTTGTATAGATATACAGTGTTTTCAAGCTAACTGTAATTACAAAGGAGTCAAAAAGTTTTAAGAAATTAGCTTATAAAGTTAAAAAGTTATAGTAAGCTAAGGTTAATTCACTATTGAGGAAAGAAAAAAATGTAAATAAATTTAGTGGAGCCTAAGTGTACAGTGTTTCTAAAGTCTACAGTGATGTTTAGTGATGTCATAGACCTTCACACTCACCACTCGCTCACTCACTCACCTAGAGCAACTTCCAGTCCTGCAAGCTCCATTTATGGTAAGTGCCTTATACAGATACCATTTTTTATCTTTTATACTGTAGTTTCACTATACCTTTTTTATGTTTAGATACACAAATACTTAGCAATGTGTTACATTCGCCTACAGTATTAACTTCAGTAACATGCTGTATGAATTTGTAGCTTAGAAGCAATGGGCTGTACCACATAACCTAGGTATATAGTAAGCTATACCATCTAGGTTTGTGTAACTAGACTCTACAATGTTGCAGGACAACAAAATCACATAATGATGCATTTTCAATGCATCCCATTAGTAAATGATGCTTGACTGTTTATCCATCCAATGGGACACTACTTGATCACAAAAAAGAAATACAGTCCTAATATATGCTACAACTTGGATGAACCTCAAAAATATTAGTTTAGGTGAAAAAATGGCCATATTTTGTATGATTCTGTTTATAAAAAATCCATAGAATAGAAAAACTTATAGAGACAGGAGATTATTTGCCAGCAACTCAGGAAGTAGTCACCATTTGGGTGTGACTGATAACACAAGGTTTCTTTTTGGGTTCATGAAAAATCTTCTGGAGTTAGTAATGTTTGCACAATCTTGTGACTATACTAGAAACCATTGAATTGTACAATTTTAAATGGTGAATTTTATGGTATGTGAATTATTAATACATATTAATTTTTAAAATAGAGGCTCTGAAGCATAAATAAATTCTCAGGGAGATAAGGGAAATACATAGTATTCAGAGAAATCATAAAAAATAAGTGAATATAAAAAGGAACTGTCAAAGAACAAAATATTGAAAACTTTTAGAGAATAAAATTTGATAGTAAATTAGGAAAAATGTCTCAAAGCAGAGGACAGATATAAGTGAAGATATTCACAAAAAGTAGAGCAAAAGGACACAAATGGAAAATAAGAGAAAATTTAAAGACCAGATAAGAGTACACCAGCCAGAGACAATGAATAGAGAAAACTGCTTGGTAACCTCATTATCAATGAAATAATTCTAGAAATTTTTCCAAAGTCAATGAATAAAATTTCAAATCGAAAGGCCTATGCTCAGGCACATTATAATTTTTCAGGACATTGGGAGCAAAGAGAAGATTCTCTGAGATTATGTATTGAAAATGCATAATATAGTTCTCAAAATACTAGGAATCTAATTTTTTTAAAATTTTCATCGACATTACTAAAACTAGAGATGACTGAGTGAGATTTTCAAAACTCTGAAGGAAAATCATTTCTAATCTAGATATCTAGACTCAGTTTAGCTAAAAATTACATGTGATGTTAAAATAAAGTTTTTTAAATTGTTTTTATTATACTTTAAGTTTTGGGATACATGTGCAGAACATACAGGTTTGTTAAATAAGTATACAGGTGCCATGGTGGTTTGCTGCACCCATCAACCTGTCATCCACATTAGGTATTTCTCCTAATGCTATCCCTCCCCTAGCCACTCATCCCCTGACAGGCCCTGGTGCGTGATGTTCCTCTCCCTGTGTCCATGTGTTCTCATTATTCAACTCCCACTTATGAGTGAGAACATATGATGCTTTCTTTTCTGTTCTTGTGTTTGTTTGCTGAGAATGATGATTTCTAGCTTTATTTGAGTCCCTGCAAAGAACATGAACTCATCCTTTTTTATGGCTGCATAGTATTCCATTGTGTATATTTGCCACATTTTCTTTCCAAATTCCTGAGAAAAGGTGCAGTGGAGATGCACTTTTGAGACCCAACTTGTTTAAAAAGATCTTTATCTTCTTTTTCTTTTCTTTATTTTCTTTTTCTATATAAAGATATTTTTAAACAAGTTGGGTCTCAAAAGTGCATCTCTATTGCACCTTTTCTCAGGAATTTACCAGAGAATGTTATCTACTAAAATGATAGTGTAAACCAAGAAGGAGGAATGCATGGATACAAGAAATGGAAGATCCACTTCAGAAGAAAGAGTCAAAGAAAATCCTAGGGGAGTGTTGAAGATCGTAGGTGACAGCTGGTGTACCAGAACAGATTGAGGACAACTGCAGATCAGAAAACTCTAAGATTACATTGGTAGAATAACTGATTTATCTGAATGTACTGCAAAAAGATATGGACAATTTGTGGGGTGTATGAGAATGATTTAGCAATTTAACAATACACGAAAAGTAAGTAAATTAAAAATATAGTAATTAATTACAAAAGAAAACAATCTGTACACAAAAGAGAGTACACAAAGTATACTAAGTGGTGTAGCTATGAAACATTCACTACATTTACATAGGCACAAAAATATAAGTAACACTGGTCTCACTAAAATTATTTTAGCACAATGATAACAAGAGGATAAGGAAATTGAGAGTGTTTGGTGAGGCCAGTGTGTATGTATTCTGGCAGGGAGGGTCTTCTGCAGTAGATTATTTACTTACTTTTCTTGTTGCCTGGCCCCTTTGATGAAGACTTGACCATATCATGTGCTTTGGCCAATGCAACACGTATAGAAGCAATGTGAGCAGAGGCTTTCTAGGTGCCTATGTGGTTTGACTTGACTGTCACATGTTTTTCCTCATAAGCAGAGCATGACCTGGGTAGTTTACTAGCTCCAGAATGACACATGCAGCAGATCTGAAAATAACTCCACATCTTGAAGCAGACATTTGTTTATTTAACCAGTGATATTTAGGGGGTCCTTTGTCGTGCAGTGTTATTTCAGCAATCTGAAAAAATAGTCATCCATACTCAGCTCCTTGATTTTTAATTTTTTAAAATCATGGGAATACAATCGGTGATTAAATAATTTAAAAATCAAGAGTGTGTATATTCATTAAAGATATAGTGCCAGCCGGGAGTAGTGGCTCACAACTATAATTTCAGCACTTTGGGAGGCTGAGGCAGGAGAATCACTTGAGCCCACGAGTTCAAGACAAGCCTGGGCAACAAAACAAGACTCCATCTCCGCAAACAGTTTAAAATTAGCTAGGCACAGTGGCATGCCCCTATAGTCCCAGCTACAAAAAAGGATATAGGCTAAATGACAAAATAATTATCTAAAAACAATGAAGGTATTTATTTTTGGAAAGGGAAAAAGACAGCAAGGAGAGTGAGTTTGGGTAGCTGCTTCTTTTTTCTTAACAAAGCTAGTAAAATTATTTGATCCTTCATATTACGTGAATGTATAACTGACAAATTAATGACTTAAAACAATAAAATATGTACATATAATAGTAGTAATTGCTACAGCTAAAAGATAAAGCAAGACATTGTATCAGAATTTTGCAAAATTGAGATGAAAATTGACCTGGGTGCTCCTTTCGGAAATTTGAATGTCAAGCAGGTAGCTTTCCGGGGGTTTGTTTAGAGTTATTTCAACTAGTTTTTAAATTATTATCTCTCCTTCAAATGATCCCTATTTGTCTTCTTAAATTTTGTAGACCACCCAATTTTCTATCACTTTTCACCCCGTAAGCATATTTTAGCTGTATATAACTGCATTATAGAGATAATAACTAAATAGATTAGTTATTTAAAGGAAGAGTTGGGAGGGTATAGTTTATATTAAAATATTTCTCATAAATATTATCAATAACAATCATGCTTCATTGCTGATTGTGACAGTGCTATCTAATTGGGAAGACTTATCAGAGTATTTGTAGTAATTTAGAAGAAATACGAAGCTGAGACTTTTGGCTAAGCATTAGGTTCTATTCTCCATTTATATTGGTGATCTTCTCCTATTCTTTAATCCTCAGAGATGTATGCTCAGGTAAATCAAAGAACAAGGTCATGATTTAATACAGCTGTGTAACTACTCAAAGTGCATGTTTAACAGCAAGCTTCTTGTCATTGCTCAAAGATATTTTAAAGCCTCAACACAAATGCTCACAAATTAATTATTTGTAATGTCCTCAATCCCCTTCTTGAATCTCTAGAGCTCTCACACTTTTTTAACCTTCACTTCCTAATAAGTGCTTAAAAAAATAATCATAGAAAAATGTCACCAATTAGATGAATTCACAGCCTTATTTTCTTTGCGTAGTTGATTTCCACAGCTTCCTGTTTGCAGCCTTTTCTTTTCCACATTTTCTCTTAACATTTCCTATTAAATCCTCTTTCCCTAAGATCTTTTGAGATGAAAAGTTCACTAGAACAGTGAGGAAGTGGAGCATTAGCCATTCCCTGACCTCTCATGGACAAATCAAAATGTACTAAAGGCTCTTCCGTTAGAACAGAATCATGCCATTGTCTGTAATCCTAATTGCTTAATTTGTCTGTGACAAAATTATTTGAAATGAGCTTTTTTGGAACCAAGATAAAAAGCTTCCTAAAGGCCAGGTGCAGTAGCTCATGCTTGTAATCCCAGCACTTTGGGAGGCCGAGGCAGGAGGATCACCTGAGGTTGGGAGTTTGAGACCATCCTCATCAACATGACGAAACACCGTCTCTACTAAAAATACAAAAACATTTAGCTTGGCATGTTGGCAGGCGCCTGTAATCCCAGATATTTGGGAGGCTGAGGCAAGAAAATTGCTTGAACCCTGGAGCTGGAAGTTGCAGTGAGCTGAGATTGCACCACTGCACTCCAGCCTGGGCAACAGAGTGGGGCTCCATCATAAAAAAAAAAAGCTGCCTAGAGACTAGAGAAAAAAATAGTGTAGCACTGTTTTTGAAAGACATCTTTTTTAGGTTTGTGTTTCTGCCAGAGGTCCTTTCTGTAGGTAATATATTTCAATTCAAGATAGAAGAGTGTTACTTAGAGCATAATGCCCTAGTCATCAATTTAGGTTTGAACATTTCATACATTTAGAGTTTAAGGTTTCAGTTTGGGGTATTCCTTATGAGAGTCACTTTTTAAGACAGTTTGGATCTGTTGGCTTTCTGAAGATTGAATAGATTTCATGAAGCATGATGATGAGTTAGCTATAAAAGCATAAGGATTTATGGATTATATGTCCTATTAAATACACATAAGTTTAAAAGAAAGGAGAGAATTGGGCTGTATAATATGCATTTCAGATTTTGCTGAATATAGAAATTTGGAAATGGCTTAAAGTGTTAGCCAAACCAAAATTCAGTTAAATTTATGCAGTTCTGGTTTATACCATGGATTTAAGTCCTCTTCGCATTGGGTTGCTTCCCAGAGTATGCATTATTTGTTGATTGCTTTGAAATATAGATCAATTTTAGCAAAAAATGATATAAACAGAAAGGAATATTTTGTTCTCCTGCATCAAAACTGAAATGCAATCTAACATATAATTTATACTCTATATCCTTGGGCTTGTTTTTTGTGTAGGCAAAAAAAAAAAAAAAAGTTTTTTTTAAGTACCTAAAAAGCTATTACAAGCTATTGTTTTGTATTATAATAAAAACCCTATTGATGTGCACCTGAAAGAGTTTTAAAGTTATTCTCAGTGTCATTTGTCCTAATGCCTTTGATCTTACTTTAAAATTTCACTTATATTACAGCTAATGAAATGTTACTTTAAAACTAAAAACTATACAAACATGTTGGCTTGTTAAATATCAGGCACACAGATTAATGTGATTTATTTAATTTCACCTCTAATAATTATAACAACAGTAAAAATCCTATGCATTTTCTCCATTTCAACTATAGTATGTAGAGCATATATGAAAAGTTCATAACTACACGTTTGATGTGACTACCATTATGGTCAGTGCTCTCAAATAAATTTTTATCTTTAGGAGATAAACTGTAGTATATTGTATTCCGTTTGGTTTTAATAACTCCCATCAAAATTCAGATAAGTATCTGAACTTTGTTAACTGAACTTTACTCGAACTATCCAAACTTCCTTTAATTTGTGATTCAAGTCTGAAAATCTCATGAGAACAGATGCTCTTGTAACTTTTCTTTACTTCCTGCTTCCATTGTGGGAAACAGGTTTCCACAGAAATTCTTACACGCAATAAGTCTGAATGCATGATGCCTAAGGACTTTTATCCATTCAAATTCAAATTTGATATTGTTTTTACTCAGTTGAAATTTCAGTTCTTATCTGAACTTATCTTCTCATCTGAAGAAAGCTTAGTATCTCTATTATGTTCTAGTAGTTTTGCTGTTTTCCCCTTGAAACTCTTTCTTTGCTAATCCTCTGTGGCATTGGTTTTTCTCAATACTCCATCCAGAAGTATTTCATCTCTTAGTGCTCCAGTTGCAGTTACATCTTCTCAATTTTTGCTTTGACCTTTACTTACTCTGAATGATCCTGCATTACTTGGTATTTTCCAGACTTTTCATCCACATAGTACGTATGCATTGAGCACATTTTGTGTGCCTGGCACATGCACCTAGTTTAAAGCAATAAACAAAGGAAAAAAAACCCAAATCCTGCTCTCATGGAACACAACTCATATTGGGAGTAAGCAGATAAGCAATACAAATAATTACAAGATTCAACATATTAGATAGCTGTAAGTGCTATGGGGAGAACTAACGCAGAGTGACGAAAGAAAGTCCTGGGAAGGGGCATGATATTAGTAAGATTGGCAGGTAATTAAGACTTAAGGAAGCGAGGGTACCAAAAAGAGTGATCTGGAGGAAGGCCACTGAGGCAAAGGGAAAGGATCTGAAAATACTTGGAGACTGGTGTATGCCTTGTATATCATTTGGCTTACTTTACTTCTCTCTCTACATCTTGTCTGTTGCTCTGAACTAAGTTGTCAACAAATATGCTCATAACTCTTGTTAAATCAAATGCATAGGAAGCCGTTGGTTTGGACTGAGTTCCTGCACTTAGTCCCAACAGACCAAACCAAAATGGAAGCACTCATGCTAAAGTTCCACAACCCAAGCCAAAACTGACTTCACATCTGATGTTCTGAGAAACCAGAAGCATGAGAGATAATAGTCAAAACCCCAAACCAACCAGTTTTAACTGGCATGATGAGAAAGCCCTCCCTGCTTTTAATCTCTACAAGCAAAGTAACTTTGAAACAACCAATCTACTTTTTGTTTCTGATGAAAGCAGAAGCATTTACATTACCTTACATTTCTCTCACAAAACCAATCTCCTCTACTAAACCCATTGTGACACTCATTCTATTTTATAGAATAAGGTGTTTTTAACTCTAGAATCACAAAAGCCAATTAAGATCTTGAAACTAAATTTATTGTCATTTTATCTATTATAGTTCTGGCAACCATGAAGGGACCCCAATGACATGTTCCTTGAGGAACACAAGAGAGGCACTGCTGACCCCTTTTGAGGTTCTCTGTCTTCACAGAGTCTGGGGATTGCAAGTTTCTCTCAGGTCAAACTCTGCTCTTTTTTCATTGAGCCATTTGATCTTATGGTTTTCAAATCCAGGGTTAGCTTGTGTTGTGAGAGGGTATTTGACCTTTGGGTTTGCAGGAGCTGATGAGTTACTGGCAAGAACTGCAGTTTTAAAGGTAAGCGACAGCAACTGCAGTAAGTGGTTTTTACTTCAGGAGGCACAAGTTCCAGCTCTTGGAATTTGCAGGCATTTGCAGGTTGATATGATTTGGCTCTGTGTCCCCACTCAAATCTTATCCCAAATTGTAATCTCTGTGTGTCAAGGGAGGAACCTGGTGGGAGGTGATTGGATCATGGGGGTGGTTTCCCCCATGCTGTTCTCATGATACTGAGGGAATTCTCATTAGATAAGATGGTTTTAAAAGTGGCACTCCTCATCCCCACTGCAGCACGTGCTCTGTCTCCTGCTGCCATGTAAGAAGGTGCTTGCCTCTCCTTCACCTTATGCTATGATTGTAAGTTTCCTGAGGCTTCCCCGGCCACGTGGAACTGTGAGTCAATTAAACCTCTTTTGTAATTAAATTAGCCAGTCTCAGGTAGTATCTTTATAGCACTGTGAAAATGGACTAATACAGGTTTATCCTGTTTGCTTCTTTTTATTGCACACTTAGGTAAGGGAGTCTTCAGGTGTCTGACTGGGTCAGATGGAAACTGAAAAATTACTGGCTAAGTGGATCAAGGGGGTCTCAGAGCCAAAACCACAACTTAACTGGTAGGCATGAGTTGGGCACTTAATAGCTATAGAGTGCTTACCACCAAAAAATAAATCTCCCGTTTTAGGATAAACTGGACACAGAATGGGGTACTGCCTGTGAGGCTCAAGAAATGCCCTTGAAACAAATTACATTGTAAAAGCATTACACAACCCAACCCAGTGGGGTTTTCCTCTCAGATTTTTATCTTGGCTTTGATAGATCCAAGATTTAATGAAAAATTAGGATCCTTAATTTCTAAAGAACTGAGTACTATACTTTCCAGCTATTCCTGCCTTTACATATATAAGTATTAGACACCAGAAGGTGCAAATACTTACAAAAATGATGAAATTTTACTAAAGATAATTTAAAATTTCAATGGACATTAGGTGGAATGTTCCAGATGAAGAACACTGCACTTAAAGAAGTGCCTCTAAAAATTAGGGTTCCCAAATTAGGTCCATCTGGGGTCACGCCTATTGATGAGCAGAAGCTTCTGAAAAGATTTCCAAATATTTTATTGCCTCTTTTAAAGGATGCTTTTCAAAAGCAAATGAAAAGCTTAAGTGACTGATTGATAACAAAAATGGAATTGGCTAATCTTTTGCTTAGTTACTATCCTATCGAAGAAGAAGGCCAAAAGAATGCTAAAGTGTTTATAAAGGTTAGGCTGTCAGGTCAAGTGGGTTTGCTTCTTTATCAGAGCTATCCATGCTGAGTCCAGGCATAAAGAATGCTTTCTTTATCCTGTTTGTTAATGGGCTCCTCCCTGGAGTCATTAATCTAGTTAAGAAATAAGCTAAATTGAAAAGACCACTCATGAAACTCAGTCAGTCTCCAAAATACACCTTTTTGGCATTTGGCTGGCTGTTTTGAAGGTTTTCGTAAAAATTTGCATCTATAAAGGAAAATTCCTGGAAATTTTTATATTAAAGAGAGAGCCTGGATCTAAACAAGCCTCAATTTTGACCAGTTTGCCTTAACCAGGCTTTCTACCTACACCTTCCTTTGCTTAGGATAAATGGGCTCTTCAAAGAATAGATGATAATTTTTAACAAGTCTTGTGTGAGTATGATTAAGTCTCCTGTCCTGTGATAAAAGTTACTCTTCTCTGGTTCCTGTTACTCTCTGGGGAAAGGGTTGATGACAATGGAGGCCCTTTGGGAAAATCTGTCTTTAGGCAGATAAGGGAAATTCAAAAAGAGCCATCTTGCATTGTACTATTTTCAAGCATATTTAGCTCAAAATAATATATCAAAGAAATATATTTTGGGATGGCATGTCCTGTGCCCTGAGCTCCTTCAATGGCTAGTTTTGTTTAAGAAGCAATTCAAGTATAATTATTAAGAATGAGGAAATTAGGTGGACATTATGGGATACATTAGTCCTCCTTTAGCCAAGGTTTTGCTTTCTGTGGTTTTAGTTACCCAAGGCCAACTGCAATCTGAAAATATTAAATAAAAGATTCCAAAAATAAACAAATTATACATTTTAAACACCCTGCCATTTTGAGTAGCATGATGAAACCTCATGCTGTTCTGTTCCAGCCCACCCAGGATGTAAATCACCCCTTTGTTCAGCATAAACAGGCTGTATGCATTACCTACTGGTGAGTGACTTTGTAGTCATTTCAACGATCAAATCAACTGTTCTCATATCACAGTGCCTGTGTTCAAGTAACCATTATTTTACTTAATAGTGGCCCCAAAGTGCAAGACTAGTGATGTCGGCAATTCAGGTATGCCAATGAGAAGCATATCTCTTTGAAAGATCAGAAGGTAAAAGTTTTTTACTTAATAAAGAAAGAAAAATGTGTGTGAGGTTGCTAAGACCTATGAAAATAATAAATCTCCTATTTATGAAATTGTGAAGAAGAAAAAAGAAATGTATGTATAGTGTACATAGGGTTCAGTACTATCTGTGGTTTCAAGCATCTACTGAGGGTCTTAAAACATATCTCTTGCGGATAAGTGGGGGCTACTGAAACAACCCTTACAAAGATTATAACAGTGAGAGAGAGAGGTCTAGCATAGCTGACTCTATCTTGATTTCAGCCTCACAGACTGGCTGTCCTTTCTCATTCCTGGACATAGGCCAAGCTAACCATGGGAGGAATTTAGCTTATAGTTTAACTTTGAAACAAGGATGATCATAGTCCCTCCCTAAAACTGATCTCCTCATTGTCTGGGGACTGAAACTGCCTTTGTAAGACTAATGAAAGGCCACAAGATTAAGATTATGCAAGGAGCCTGAATTCTGATAAATGTAGGTGTGTGTAGTCAAATGATAACCAGCCATTGTTCCATGCCCTGCTTTCCTATAATCCTTTACTGCTCAAGAGTCATGAAGCCTGAGGTCACAGATTTGTAACTTCCCCACTTGCTCCTATAGATAACATTGCTATTGTAAAACCTAAGATTGGTCTTCTGAGATGTTTTCCAGACTTTTGCATTCCAAGACCCACAACTGACTCCACCTGGACAGTTGACTCATAACTTAACAGGTCCTGTGACCCCCACCCAGAGGCTGACTCAGCACACGAGGACCATTTTCCACATTCTTATAATTTCATCCCCAATGAATTAGCAGCAACCATTCCCTAGCCCCCTGCCCACTAAATTATCCATAAAAACCCAAGCCTTTGAGTTCTCAGAGAAGCTGATTTTAATAATAATAAATTATTGTTCTTCCACTTAACCAGCACTGAAATTATTAAACTCATTCTTGGCTGTAAAAATCTGCTGCTCTCAGTGCATCGGCTTTTCTGGGCAGTGGGCAAGATGAACCCATCAGACAATTACACTATTGTAAAAGTTTATAGATGAACTTGTAGTAATTTCAAAAATATTTTTCAGTCACTTGAAATCTTAATATCATGTCATGCAAAATAAAAAACATACATGAAATTTCTGGGTCATTTCTAAGTAAAATACTGAAACACTAATTCCTGAATATAAATTTTGGCATCTTGTTTTTATATGATATAAAAAAGCTAAGTATTTTTAATTCTGTTAATTAACATGTAAAAATAGTATTATAAGAAAACATATTTGTAAAAATTATGAAATGGTGCCCATCTAAAAAAATCCTGATATAAAATGTTCAAATTTGCTTATTCGCTAGTTTTCACTGAAATTAAGGTCACTGAGTGTTAAAAATTTTACTTAGTATTGGTAAGTAAACCTAGGGATAATAAGGAAACAACTCTGTCTGTGAGGAAAGTAAGGCATGTTTATACAGCATGTTATAAAGTATAAGAATGTGTTCTTGCTAAGGGAGAAAGAGAGTAGTTTTTTTTCCTAAAGTAGAGTAACTAGCTGTTTCAAAATTTAAAAAGGGGAAAGGCAAAGAACAAAAATTGAATGAATCAGAATGCTGTAGGTTTTTAGAAGATTAATCCTGTAAAATGAATTTTATTTGGGATCAAGCTGGCAAAAATGACAAAGACATGTATGTAAGTTTTTCTAAAAATTGACCATTAGTATCAAATGCTAATGCAAAACTAGAATTTCATTCTCTGAGTTAAAGCAATAAAGTTTTCTTGGAGTATTGATGTGTTCTTAATAGGAAACAGCAGAAGGTCTTTCTTTACCTTTTAGATAATTGGCCTAGGAAACAAAGATTCTGTGTTTTATCAAGATGATTCCTTATTCTTCATGTTGAATTTACTGAGCCTTTGCTTATTTAAGAAAACTGAGTCTTCTTTACTAAAAAGCTAAGGTTTTCTACAATCATCTAACTTTTTAAAATTGCCTTTAGAAGCTTTTAAAATTGTCACTCTGGTTAAATGAATGTTATTTCACATTAACCTAAAATCCTGTTTTGATCAACTGTTTTAAAGCTTTTAATATTTTGACAAATCTCCCAAAATCAAATTCTAACTTAGGTCTTTTAAATCTTGAATAACTTTGGAATTTTCCAGTTGTACCCCTGAAAAACCTTAAAGGATGTTTCTCTCACTTTGCAAAAGAGAGATATTGGACTAATTAGGTTTGTTTGATATGAAAAGCACTGTAAAATAATACATGATGCTAAACCTTAGGTTATATTTATGGATGCATTATTGATATGACTGTCTCAAAAGTTGTCTGAAATTCCTAAATACGTGATATATAAATCTAAAGTACTATATTTTCAAATAGATTCATGAAAAGGTTAGAATGGAATTATAAGTGCAGGTTTTTAATAACTTTAAGATCATACCATTGGACTGGGTAAGAATTTCTAGAACTCTAGTGAAGAAACTGGTAAGTTTGGAAAACTGCTAAGAACAAAATTAATTGCAGAACAAAAATTAATTACATGAGATTGAATGAGAAAATGAAGAATTATGGGGTTTTATGTTGTTAATTTGAAACACTGCTCATTCTTGCTGGAAAATAAAAAAAATTCCAGATCTAAATAAACATTTTTTTTTTCTCTTAAGTTATCTATCTATACCTTAGAATAATTTGGCAAATTATACTTCTGTAAACAGAATAAAACATTTACTTTTCCCTCTCCTTTTGACCCTTCCTTCCAAGATTTGGAAACAATCAGTGAGTATTTTACTTTTATGGCAATATAGTTATTTGCATAAGTTCAATAAGAATATGTTCTCTTTTTAACAGGATAAAATTGGAAATATTGATTATATTAAAGCTTAGGCTGGAATGACATATTTGTGAATGTGGCTGGAATGAATTTACAGATACTACAGGTGAAGTCTGAAGTTTGGCTTCCTAATCTCTAGAGGTTAGGAAGCCAAATCCTAGTCCTAATTGGACTTCTCAATTTTGTAATCAGGCCAAGTTTAGTCAACTAGATATATTTTGTAAACACATTTGTCTTATTCTGATTATCTTTGGTAGAAATAAGGGTGACTACAGAGAAAAAAATATTTTTCTAAATAAAAATTATAGTTCACCTTTAAAAAATTCTAGCTGTTAATTGTTTGCAAGTTTTTAACATCTACCTATAGGATGAACTAGATTCTGAATTATTTTTGTTTTCTCTACTGTCTGGCTACAACTCTTCAACTAAGAACAAGAACTGCTATGTTCCTGAAGCCCTGTAAGCTGAAGCTGGACAACTCAATGCAAATTTCAAGGAACTAGTCTCATGCCTGATGTATGGCATACACAGACAGTTCATCAAAATGCCTGATGCCTTAACCGGAGACATTTAAACTGCAACCCAGAATGAGAAGTTGATGACTTCATGCAGTGGACAGCTTTTCTCAAGATGTTGAACTAAGACTTCCTATCAATAATGAAACCCTTACCTCTCTTAGTTTTGCCTTGCTTATGCCTACCTTTCTCACTTGGCAGTATAATGCTGTGATTAAAATTTCGAAATCAGTAGTTTATGTAGGCAATTTGACAAAATGTCAGATCTGTCATGCCAAACCCAGATCTGTACATGACCTAAGCGACTTTTTATCCCACTCAGTGGGTAAACTGTAGCAATATCTCTAATGCAATTATCTTTTGACTTGTACCAATGGCCCCATTTTATAGAGTCAGACCTCTAGACCCACTTGTTCTGACTCCCTGCTTTAATGTAACCCAGTCGTGGGATACTAGATAATGGAATCGCTACCTATTGGCTGAAAAGGAAGGAATCTGCACAGTAGCTGACACTTCTTGTTGCACATGAATAAGTAGAACAGACAGGCTGCTTGACTAAAATGGGTAGATTCCTCATCTGGTTCATTCTTTCACCTATTTGATTTTTGTTGGTTTAGTTTATGGGGATCCTAGCTAAGTTACAAACTCCAAACTCCTAGTATTATTACCCAGACAGTCATAATAGTATTCTCCCTGTTGTGCTGTATTCTCTCAAATATTTTAAATGTTTGTATACAGTCATATGTCTAATGTCAAATGATCTCTCTTTAGCTGGAACAACAAAAATTCTAAGAAATGAATGATCATAAGGATACCGTAATCTATAGGCATGTTGAGTATGGAAACTCAGAATTTTGAAAACTGAGAGTAGCAATAATGCCCTAAGCTTTGGTCACACTCTCACCTCGGTCCAACAGACCAAACCAAAATGGAGGCACTCATGCTAAAGTTCTACATCTCCATGCCAAAACTAAGTTGTTTATATGACCTGAGAAATCAGAAGAATGAGAGAAAATAGCCAAATCCCCAAACAGGCCATTTTAGCCAGTGTGATAAAGAAGTCCCCTCTGCTTTAACCTTTACAAGGAAAGTAACTTTGAAACAACCAATCCACTTTTTGTTATCTGTTTCTGCTTTCCTCAGCCTTTTTCTGTCTATAAACCAATCTCTGGTCAGCTCATTGGAACGCTCATTCTATTTTATATAATGAGGTGTTTTATGATTCTGGAATTGCATAAAAAAGCCAATTAAGATCTTTAAACCAAATTTGTAGTAATTGTTGTAATCATTGTTACAACAATTATTGCAATTGTTTCTTTTCACACTCCCACATTTATATCTCCATTTTGAGTGCCATATCTCAAACTCTCTGCCTAACATCTAGACGTGAATGTCTTAGGAACATTTCAAACTAAATATAACCTCAAATCTCATGGTTTCTTCCCCCTGAAATACATGATTCCTTCTGTACCTCTTTTTTTTTTTTTTTTTTTTTTTTTTTTTGGAGACAGGGTCTCACTCTGTCACTTAGGCTGGAGTGTAATCAATGGCATGACCACAGCTCATTGTAGACTCAGCTTCCTGGGCTCAAGCAATCTCCCTGCCTCAACCTCCAAAATGGAGCTGGAACCAAAGGCAGGTCATCAGGTTCAACTAATTAAAAAAAAATTGTCGAGATGGTGTACTAGCCCATTCTCACACTGCTATAAAGACCTACCCGAGACTGGGTAATTCAGAAAGAAAAGAGATTTAATTGGCTCATGGTTCCACAGGCTGTACAGGAAGCATGGCTGGGTAGGCCTCAGGAAACTTCCAATCACGGCAGAAGGTGAAGGAGAAGCAGGCACAATCTTCACATGGCAGAGTAGGAGACAGAGAGAGTGAAGGGGGAAATGCTACATACTTTTAAACAACCAGATCTTGTAAGAACTCACTATCATGAGAACAGCAAGGGGGAATCCACCCCCACAGTCCAGTCACCTTCCACCAGGCCCCTCCCTCCAGCATTGAGGATTATAATTCGATATGAGATTTGGGTGGTGACACAGAATCAAACTGTATGAGATGTGGTTTCACCATGTTGCCCAGGCTGGTCTTGAATTCCTGGGCTCAAGTGATCCTCCTGCCTCAGCCTCCCAAAGTGTTATGACAGAAACATCAACTTAGTAATTCAAGCCAGAAAACTGGGAATCTTTTTAAGTTTCTTATTTTCCTATCTCTCTACATCTACTTTGCTTTTCCATTTAACACTAATTATTGAGAAAATACTTTGTGCCAGGCTCTGTGTTTCATGCTGTGGATGAAAGATTAATCACATGCTGAATATTGGTTCCTTTATATTTGTCTATATTCCCCCTGTTACACCCTAAGCATCTTGTTGAGATTATAATAATAGTCTTCTAACTGTGAAGTGGATTCAACCAAACTTTATTTATTCATGTGTGGAACCACTTACATCGGCAGAAGATAATCACAATAGCCATGACTTATTAAATTCCAAACACCGTTCTAAGCACTTTATCTGTGTTATCTCATTTAATCCTTGTTTATTACCTTCTGGTAGGCATTAGGATTATTACCTCTATCGTACAGGTGGGGAAATTGTGCCAAGAGATGTTAAATGACTTGTCCAATGTCACATGGTGCAGTAAGTGGGAGAGCTGCTACAGGGCGTGGTCATTTAAAAAAAAAGAGTAGGTTCAAGTGATTCTCCTGCCTCAGCCTCCCGAGTAGCTGGGACTACAGGCGTGTGCCATCATGCCCAGTTAATTTTTGTATTTTTAGTAGAGATGGGATTTCACTGTGTTGGCCAGGATGGTCTCAATCTCTTGACCTTGTGATCCGCCCGCCTCGGCCTCCCAAAGTGTTGGGATTATAGACGTGAGCCACCGCGCCCAGCCCGACAGTTATTTTCTAACTATAGTATTGTATTTTTTATTCCTATAGTATTATAGTTTTATTTTACTGGAGAATGTTCCACAATGTCTCAAAATATAAAGTCACAAATATGGTTAAAGAACTAATAGGGGTGAAAAAAAAAACAGAATTGAAAACAATGAGGCTCTGGGCAAGTTATAAAATGCCCATATTAACTGAGAAATCATATCAGATGATTCTACTTGAGAGCTTAAAGACCAGAGAAATACACAAATAAATAGCAGCCTTAAAAGGAAAGCACCCCTATCCCAATATTCCAGCAAAATTATCAAACATTTGCTGAAAAGAAAGAGAATTGCTGAATGGTTAGAAAAGCCCTGGGAAAATTTAAGCCACATTTCTCCTTCTAGTATCATTAAGGAATTTATTGACATTCTGTAGTAGCCAGAGGAATATTTAGAAATCATTTGTCTAATTATCTGCCACAAATACAAGAATTACAGATTCTCCAATTTATCTCTCTATACAACCTTGCTCCTAAACTCCATCTGTACTACAAGTCTACTATGCATGCTAAAGTTGAGGTATCAACACAGTTTTTGATTCCGCTTACCCTTTCCCCCAACTTGCTCCTCTTCTTGTTTCCTCCATCTCTCTGAATGATACCTCTGAGTACTGAATTTCTCATGCAAAAATGGTGGCATCATTCTAGATTACTCTCCTTCCCTTGCTTCCCATGTGCAGTGCCAGAGAAAATCACTAGCTCTACCTTCATGATATATATGCTAAATACAGATTCTTTTCAGTCTCCATTGCCATCCCATAACCCAATCCACTTCCATTTTTTCCCTGGACTACTTTGACAGCTCACTATGTCAGAAGGACACAGTCTTTGGTATTTCTGTTGCTGGTAAAGAGAATGGTTTGCACCAATCCACCTTTTCTTTTCAATACAGTCCCTTTGAAAGACATTGAGCTGGAAGAGGAGCGATGTCCATGGCTGTGGGAGAGAGAAAAATTTTTCACTCTGTATAGGAGGTGGCCAGTATGAGACCCAACTTTTGGCTGCACTGGCAAATGTCCTGTTTTAGCCAGCTGAACAAGCTTCTAGAAGGAAGGCTGCACTCATAGAGACCACGATAGGTAGGCTGCAGTTCAGGAGGATTTCAGATCTTTTTTTTTCTGTTGTTTGGGTTGTGGCAGAAAGCGTGCAGGAAGATGCAGCACTGGAGAAAGAAGAATGAGGAGGCTGGCACAATGGAAGAGAGGCATTCCCATCCTCCAAATGTAGAGAAGTAGAGAAAAAAATTACATGTTAGCTGAGAAAGAAAAATAGAACAAAAATGAAAAAGTAGAAAGCCTAACTTCCATTTTATCAAATTTCCACACTGTTGATGTCCATTAACCTCTTCATCTCTCATCATGTGATCCAAATTCCCTTCCAGAGCTAGAAGTAACTGACTATTCTGTGGATGCTGAGCAGACAACATAAAGTTTGCCTGAAAACTTGGTGCTGTTTGCTGATCCATTGCTTGGAAGTAATTGTTTCATAAGGACAGCTTGCTTCTGGCATTCTATGCTAAAATTGAGATGCTTGACTTTTCACCCTCCAAAGCCTAAATATATGGCATGAATATAGAAATCTGGCATTTTTCAATGCTCATATGTCCCAAAGCTGGAGAGCTGAAAATCACTAGGAGTACCAAACTGGTGTCCACTTTGGAACACTTGGCCCAAGAAAATGTATATTCTCATGCCGTAGGAAGTTGGTTTTGCAAAACGAAGGCTGAATTGGGGCCAAAAAGAAAGCACCATTTGCCAGAGTGCAGATGAAATGTGATAGTTTGCTGCACAAAGTTTCTTTTTAATAGTTATTTGCAGCTGCCATGACACATCTTTAACGTTGTAATATGCAGAACTGTTATTTAGAAATTCCAACAGAGAGAAACAAATCTCAATTGTTTACATTTAAACATGATGTAGTAAGATACTAAAGGATAAATGTAAACATTATAGTTTGGACAAAGAAATGCATGTGAAACATGGCTCAAATCACGGCATAGACTGAAATGGTCTAGGGTGAAAAAATTGTTATTTTCATGGAAAAGCTATATTTACAACTATCTTAGTTAACAGACCTGCTTATGATGTGCTGTGAGAAAACATATTATTTTAGAAAGTATTTAAGTATTTTTAATTAATATGATGAAGGAACTCCATTGCTTTTAATAGAAGGGTTTAATTCTTCACAGATAATAGTAACTTTAATTACACTTGTTATTCCTTCTGAAGACATAAACACAATTATAAAAACTCATTATGTGGGATTTACGGGTTTGACAAAATTCATTAAAGATTTGATTTAAAAGTCAGAAACTACGTGCAATCAACACTAAACTATTAAAATAGACTAAAATTTGGCAAGCACATAGGAAACACAGTGTTAGCAAAAATGAAGACTTCAGGGAAAGGAAGAAAGGAAAGGAAGGAAGGAGTGAGGGAAGGAGGGAAGGAGGAAAGAAGGGAGGAAAGAAGGGAGAAAAGGAGGAAGGAAGGAAGGAAGGAAGGAAGGAAGGAAGGAAGGAAGGAAGGAAGGAAGGAAGGAAGGAAGGAAAGAAAGACGGAAGGGAAAGAGGGAGAGAAGGAAGAAGGAAGGGAGGGAAGAAAGAAGGAAGGAAGGAAGAAGAGGTAGGGGGAGGGGGAGATGGAGGGAGGAAGGAAAGAAAAGAAAGAGAGGAGGAAGGAAGAAAGGAGAGGGGAGGGAAGGAGAGGGGAGGGAAGGGAAGGGGAGAAAGGGGAGTGGAAAAAAGGGAGGGGAGGGGAGCGGAGAGAAGGGGAGGGAAAAGAAGGGGAGGAAAAGGAAGGAAGAAAAAGATCACTGAATAAAGAGTGAAATACAGAGGACCAAAGGTATAGGTTTTTAACTTTATTTTCATTTTGTTCTATTCAACAGTAACTTTGAGAGTGTCAAGATGCAGTTTCTGATGCTAAATTTTTATTCTCTAATGACATTGGAAATAATTTAAGGTGTAATGCATACAGTAAAGTGTGTACAAAAAGTTGTTTCTGAGTTCCTAGTTCTTATTTGGAGAGATGACAGTTAATGGTGGAGACAGTTGTAATGTGTTCTTCATTCCCTTTTTACCATCCACAAAACTTGTCCACTGATTTGCTGCTGTTTTTATAAGATGCTGTTAATTGCAGAAATGGCAAGTTTTTAGTGAGAATAAAGTCACTGACCTGGGCTGATTTGCTTTTTGGTGGCTCTCTATTACTCTTCACCTTAAAACACAAAAAGCAAAACACCTAGCTCAGGAGCCAGATTTCCTGAATTCAAAATTGGCTCTCCCACTTACTCCACCATGTGAGATTGGATAACTCATTTAACATCTCCTGGCGCAATTTCCCCACCTGTACAATAGAGATAATAATCCTAATGCCTACCAGAAGGTAATAAATAAGGATTGAATGAGATAACACAGGTAAAGTGCTTAGAACGGTGTTTGGAATTTAGTAAGTCATGGCTATTGTTATGATTTTCTTCCATAGAAGTGGTTGGAGAACACATATGAATAAATAAAGTTTGCTTGAATCTGCTTCCCCATATTAATAAAGCACAACATTGTCTTACTATCTAATTGCAGTCTGTATGCCAGAGATGTTTCATGCAATAGACCAAATGTATTCCCTATATTTCCCAGCCTCCCTTCTAGTTAGATTGAGACTATGTAGCTGTGATCTGGTCACTGAACAAAAGGAAGTGATGAATGACACTTGTAGGCTAACCTGTAAAACCTTCAGCTCTCTCTTCCTCAGCCACCGCAGCCCTGAAGGCAATGTGTAGCGAGTGATGAAGTGACCATATGAAGGAGCGCCCTCCACCCTGCATCAGAATTCTCATAAATGCGAAATAAAGTCTTCCTTGTGTTAAGCCACTGATAATGTGTAGTTTGTTACTGTAATATTGCCTAGCGTCATCCTCATTACTGCAGTGACCAAAGTGATGCATAGCTCCTTGGTAATGGGAATAAAATCATGTTATTCCAATTCCTTAACACAGCAGTGAGGTCTGCTCTCTCAATTTAAAAATATTTCATTCCTCTTTTGTCTTAATTTTCCAGCCTCGCACCATGGTGTTTCTTAGCCGTAGTACTTGTATTTTATGTCCAATTTGGCATTATATTTATTTTAATCTGAAGGGTATATTCACTCTATGGTCTTAACACTCTGGACTGTTTGCTGGAGCTAAACATTTAAATATAAACACAATGAGTAAATTTCTGCTGATTCTTCTCTTTAGAGGATGCAGAACACAAAAAGACCCTTTGAAATAACAACTACGATGCAGGTAGGAATGGCGACGCCACCATGTGACACCTGCACACTTCAGGGGTCTTCTCTTAGTGATGCCTCAATGTTTAAGATTTATCTCAGTATTGTTTTTCCTTTTATAATTATAATGCAATATATGATCCTATTATTTCGTGTTTACTTGAGTCACTAGTGGTTTTAAGTTGAGTGGAAAGATAAATGCACTGTGATTAGGCTATATTGTTAATTTTATTTGAAAAATTCTTTAAGGATGTTTTACACTTTAGACATCTAAAAGGTAGTGATAAAATCCAAACACAAAATTATCAAAAGAACCGAAGACCTTAGTTGTCCTGTCCAAACGCCTGAGCACATATTTAAAATCAAAACAAACCACTGGACTAGAAAATGAGAAGTCAAGGACTAAAGTCATAATGATGACATACAAGTTGATTTGTATATCTTGAGGTTTTTAGGAGCAGACATTGAAATATCAAAGATCTGCATTAGGGACTACAATGGTCCTATAATCTAAAGTACAGAAACGCCTTTGGGGGAAGAGAAATATAAAAGAATTGATGCTGAAAGTCTCAATGGATAAGGTGATTTTAGTGTTCGAGACTAAATTTTTTGAAAATAAGTATCGGCTGCCAGGTGTATTTTTATGACACTATTCAATTAAAGTTTTAAGAGCCATATTTGCTAAGTTATTTATATACTATAATAGGACTCCAGGAAGCTAAGAGTCCTGGCCCTGATATTTTAGTGAAAAGCCCAAGGTACCATTATTTATGTAAAATTTGGGTTTTATAGACAGAAATAAAAAACAAAGGACAAAACATATTAATACTTTAGAGAGTAACACATTTTGAATAATAAAAACACTGCTCCGTGCTAAGTATGTATACTGCTCAATAGAAGTAGGAAAACATGCCACTAAAGAATTTTTACAGTCCTTTTCTACCTGAATAACAATGATCTACTTAAAAAAAAAAAGTGTATAAAAGGAATTGTTACTTTTTTTAAAGTTAAATATGCTCTGGTATAATAACAACAAGAGATATATTAGCAAATGATGTGAAGGAATTGTGTGATTGCGTACATAATTTTGTGTTTATAATAACTATTTTCACCTAAAATATTAAAGTAATTCAGTCTCAAATATTTTAAAAACACCTTTGCAAAATGAATTGCAGAGCTAAGTTCAGCTGTTACCTGGACAGAAGAGATCTGTGTGATAAGCTATCACAAAACTTAGGATGGGGGTGCTGGTGTAAATTATCTAGTTTGCCTGCTGACAGCTTCTTTTCATTTTATCTCTGACAATGCAAGTTACAGGAAATTATAGCTCTTTGGAGATTTTCTCACTACTGTGATTTACTCATGAGGTATACTTCTCTTATGAGTTCTCTCTGTTTAGGTATTTCTTATCTTTGAAATCCCCCAGAAGAATATTCTATACTAGAGCACTCTTTGTAAAATAAGTAATTCATTTTACATTTGATTTCTCTTCCGAATGTGTATCTGGCAAAGAAAATTATCCTGAAGTTTTCTTGGGCATGGTGATGGTTAACTTTATGTTTTACTTGCCTGGGCCACACGATGCCTAGTTATTGGGTTAAACATTATTCTGGATGTTTCTGTGAGGGTATTTTTGTATAAGATTAATACTTAAATTGGGGGACTTTGAGTAAAGCAGATTGCCCTCCATAACATGAGTGGGCCACCTTCAATCAGTTGAAGGTCTTAAGAAAACAAAGGGACTGGCCTCTCTCAAGCAAGAGAGAATTCTACAACTGACAGCATTTAGATTTGAACCTCAACACTGGCTTTCCTGGGTCTCCAGCCTGACAGTCCACTTGAACATTTTGGACTTGCCAGCCTCCATAATCATGTGAGCAATTTTTTTTCTTCAGGTCTCACAATTTGTTCTCAAGTAATGTCTTATAATAAATATTTTTATAATGAGTACGTGTGTATATATACATATATACACATTACAGATATATATGCCATTATTTTCAATGGCAAAAACCACAATTAATTTTGAACCAACCTAATATATGTGTATATATGTGTGTATATATACATGTGTATATATGTCTATATGTGTATACACACATACTCATACATCATTGTAAAAATACATAGATATCATGGAATCATGACAGGCCCATGTTATCTTGAAAGATTTCACAATGGCAATCCAGGGAATATTATAAATATCTTACTGGTCCTGTTTCCCTGAGAACCCTGACTAATATAAGCACTAAATACAAACCTACAGACAGGTTGTTCTCACTTATCCCTTGAAAAGAATATATTAACAAGATAATTCAGATGAGCATGAATTATGCTCAGCAGCCTCCCCATGGCATTATTATATTTTTATAAGGAAAGCCAGGTCATCTAAATTGTCTGTGATTCTTTTTTCTTTTTTTTTGAGACAGAGTCTCGCTCTGTCACCCAGGCTAGAGTGCAGTGGCACGATCTCAGCTCACTGCAACCTCTGCCTCCCGGGTTCAAGCGATTCTCCTGCCTCAGCCTCCAGGGCAGCTGGGATTATAGGCACGTGCCATCACGCCCAGCTATTTTTTTTGTATTTTTAGTAGAGACGGGGTTGTCTGTCATTCTTAAAAAGTGCCATGAGGTCTTCTTACAAGGTTATGTTCTCTTAGGTTATGTTCTTTCCTAGCCATGGAGAGCATTTTCTTAATTTGCTTATAATTCCAGAACTGAGGAGAATGGTAAGAAAATAAGATTTCATCCTAAATTTCTGATTAATCATCAAAGAATATATTGCTAGAGGATGAGTCTAACTCTCTAGAGGATGAGTCTATTTAGCTCTTGGAAATGAGCCCCATCTACAACTGACATGAGAGCAGGTCCTTAATAGATCCTCCCAAGGACACAAAGTTGAGAGTAAAAAAGCAATCAACTAACTGTTCATCTTCACAGCATGCATTTTCCCTTCTGTGGAGTTAAAGTCAGGAGAAGATAGGAGACAGAGTTAGAAGGCTGGGTTCTATAGCATTCGTTGAAGAAACATTGTAAAAATACATAGAGATCATGGAATCGTGACAGGCCCATGTTATCTTGACAAGCTTCACAATGCCAACCCAAGGAATATTTCAAAGGTGGGACTCAAACCAACAAAAATCTTTATGATATGAGATAAAATGAATGGGGTAGCCAAATATGCTAGAAATGGAAGAAAAATTCTAGAGTTAAAAGTTGTATGTATTCTCTCAAAGTTACACGTATTCTCTCAATAGATGTTTATTAGACATGGACTATGCGTCAACTACTATGTTAAATGATAAACTATACCAGTTTTGAGCTTAGATTGGCAAGCCTGATGGTAGGCAAAATAAGTATCAACAACATATATATTAGCAAATGATGTAAAGGAATTAAGTGATTGTATGGATAATTTTGTGTTTATAACAACTGTTTTCACCTAAAATATTAAAGTAAAATACCAACAAGAGATATATTTGGAGTTTATCTTCATTTGCTACCAGCATATTTTCTAGTCACTACCATTTAAACATTTAAAAGCACATACTTTGTTCAGATTTGTGCAAGTAACAGTGAGTGACATGTGTTTTAAAAGTTTTTTTTTTTTTGCATCTGATTTTTTGTTTTTAAGTGAACAGCAATTTATGCCACAGAGAATAATTAGAAAAGAATCAGAACATTGGAGGAAGGAAAAAGGAAGTGGAGAAGTGAGAAAAAGATACGGAAAAAGAGGGAAGAGAGAAAGATTATGGAAGAATATTTAGATCTTCCAATTCTCCTTAAACATATGCAGTGCATACTCAGCAATTCTACCCAAAAAGGCCAGAAGTCACTAGGATAAGCATCCTATATTTACTGTGAAACATTTGCCTAAGCAATTGTTTTTGTTTTTTGTTTGCTTTTCCATTTTATGTGTGCATGTGTGCCTAAGTTTTGACTTTGTTTAAAGCGATCTAGCCAGACAAACTAAATTTTAGTAAGACATTTCTTTTAAAAAATGACCAGTTTCCCTATTTTAACTGTTTACAGGTAAATAAAGATGTGATAATTACTCAATTGACTGAGCATCATTCAATTTGCTGAGGACTCAAATAGAACAAAAGGTGGGGGAATGAAAACTTAATCTTGATATTGAGCTGGGACATCCATCTTCAGACATCAGTGCTCTGGAACTTAACACCATTGCCCCATCCCCCTACCCTAGGTATCAGGCCTTCAGACCTGAAATAAATTACAATGCAGACTTTCCTCTTTCTCCAGCTTGCAACTTCTCAGCCACCATAATTCCATGAACCAATTCCATATATATAATACAAACATATTAGCATATACACACACACTAGATAGATAGATAGATAGATAGATAGATAGATAGATAGATAGATAGATAGATCGATCAATCCTACTGGGTCAGTTATTCTGGAGAACCATGACTAACTCAGATTTTGGTACTAAGAGTGGTTTTAGAGGAACAGAATTTTAAAGACGACTTTTCTGAATTTCTTCTAGGGTTTCCGGAATTGGCACTCTAATTTGATTCAATTTAAATGTGCTAATGACTCTGAGAAATAGAAGTATAAATAACATGACAAATAATTCAAAATAACTGCCATAAAAATGTTCAATGATCTCATGAAAGCAATTAATCAGAAAATGAGAAATTAACATGAGAAAACATTGAAACAAATTTTGGGGTAGACAAATACAATAACTGAATTGAAATATTTACTAGAGAGGTTCAACACAGACTCAGTTATGCAGAAGAAAGAATCAGAAACCTTGAAGACAGGTCACTTGAAATTAGCCAGTAAGAGGAGCAAAGGGAAAAACATAAATAAAGCCTAAGGGACTTACAGAATACAGTCAAGTGAACTGTTACAGGATTCTACTTAACACTTAAAGAAGAACTAACATCAGTGTTTTTTAAATTATTCAAACAATTGAAGAAGAGGGAAGACAAAACTTATGAGGCCAATTTAGAATTCTGATTCCAAAGCCAACAAATATTACAAGAAAATGATATTATGGACCAATATCCTTGATAAATGTAGATGCAAAAATAATCAAAAAACAGTAGCAAACCAAATTTAATATCAAATGTAATGGCACATTAAGAGGATATACACCATGGCCAAGTAGAATTTATCCTTGGAATGTAAGGCTAGTTTGCCATGTGAAAAGCAAACAATATGAAACGTCACATTATCAGAACAAGTGATAAAAATCAGATGATCCTATCAGTAGATGCAGAAAAAGCACTTGAACAAATTTAATACCTCTTCAACCAAAAACACTGAACAAACTAGGAATAAAAAGAAATTACCTCAACATAAAAAAGCCATATTTGAAAAACTCACAGCTAATATCATAATCAATGCTTCAAAAAATTCCTGGAAGCTTTTTTACTAAGATCAGGAACAAGTCAAGGATACGCATCACACCACTTCTATTCAGTACTATTTCTAGTACTGAAAGTCATAGCCAGAGCAATTAGGCAAGACAAACAAACAAATTGCACCCAAATTGTAAAAGAAGAAACAAAATTGTCCTTATTAACACATGACATGATCTTATATACATAAACCATGAAGAAGTCCACCAAAACAAACCTGTTAGAGCTAATGAACACATTCAGCAAAGTTGCAGAATACAAACTTAGTATACAAAAATCAGTTGCATTTCTATTCATTAATAATAAACATCCAAAAAGGACATAAGGAAAACAATCTCATTTATAATATTGTTAAGAAGAATAAAATACTTAGGTAAAACTAAGGAATACTTAGGTAAAACAAGGAAATGAAAGATGTGTACACTGAAAAATACAAGTTATTGATGAAAAAATTAAAGAAGATTCAGATAAGGGAAAAGATATCCCATGTTCATGGAATAAAAAATTTAAAGTTTTAAAATTGCCCATTGTACCCAAAGTGATCTATAGACTCAAAGCAACTGCATAAAAATCCCAATAGTATTTTTTGCAGAAATAGAAAAAATAATTATAAAATTTATATGAAACCATAAAAAAAGAAAACCCAGATAGCTAAAAACACCTCACACTTTCTGACTTCAAAACATATTACAAAGGTAGAGTAATCATAATAGGATGGTACTGGCATAAAGACAAACCTATAGACAACAGAGGAAAATAGAGAGTAAAGAAATAAACCCTTACACACTAGGTCAAATGATCTTTGGTAAGGATACCAAGACCATAGATGGGAAAATGATAGTCTGTTTTACAAATGAGTTTAGGAAACCTGGATGCCCACATGCAAACAAATGAAACTGGACTCATCTTTCACATTACACAAAAATCAACTCAAAATGTATTAAATCCTTAAGTGTAATATCTAAAACTATAAAACTCAGAGAAAAAAACATAGGAAGAAAGCTTCATAACCTTGGTCTTAGAAATGATTTCCTGGATATAACACTAAAAGCAGAGGCAACAAAAGCAAAACACACAAGCCAGATTAAATCAAACTAAAAAGCTTGCATAAAGCAAAGGAAACAACAGAATGAAAAGGGAACATATAGAATGGGAGAAAATATCTATAGACCATATATTTGATGAGGGGTTAATATCCAGTCATGTGAGGAACTCCTACAACTAAATAATAAGAAAAAAATGAAATATTTGATTTTTAAAATAAACAAAGAACTCAAAGAGACCTTTCCCCAAAGAAGACATACAAGTATTCAACATGTACATGAAAAGACTCTCAATATCACTAATATTCAGGAAAATGCAATTTAAAACCATAATGAGATATTACCTCTTAAGATGACCATATTTCTTAAGATGACCATTATCAAAGAAAGGACAAAAACGAAACAGAGAGCAACAAGAAATAACAAGTTTAAGCAAGGGTGTGAAGAAAAGGGAACCCTTGTACACTATTGGTACAGATGCAACTTGTGTAATCGTTATGAAAAACAATAAGGAGGTTTCTCATCATTGAAAGTAGAACTATCATATGATCCAGCAATCCCACTTCAGGTATTTATTTAAATAATTCAAAACAGGATCTTGAAATAACATGTGCACTTTCACTTTCATGTTCATTTTGGCACTATTCACAATAGCCTAGATGTAAAAACAACTAAAATCCTTTGATGGATGACTGGATAAAGAAAATTTGGCATAATCATGCAATGGGATACTTTTCAGCCTTGAAAAAGAAAAAAAAATTATCCTATGCCATAATATGGATGAACTATGAGGATATTATGTTAAGTGAAATCAGCTAGTTATAGAAGGACAAATACCACATGATTCTACTTATATGAGGTATCAGAGGTAGTAAAAACTCATAGAAATAGAAAGTTTAATGTTAGCTGCCAGTGACTCAGGGTGGGGGAAATGGAGATTTGCTATGCAATGAATCTATAGTTTCAGTCATGTAAGATGAAAGCTCTAGAGATGTGTTGTACAACAATGCACATGAAAATGTGTTAACAGAGTAGGTGTCATCCTATGTGTTTTTTTTTACCACAATAAAGAAAAACAATAAATCATATAAAGTATGACTTTGGCCACAACAAAATTAAACTAAAATTAAATAATGTGAATTCATCCTGAAAATACTAAAATAAATGAAAATAAAGCAACATCTTTTTTTTTTGAGATGAGTTTCACTCTTGTTGCCCAGGCTGGAATGCAATGGTGCGATCTTGGCTCACCGCAACCTCCGCCTCCCAGGTTCAAGCAATTCTCCTGCCTCAGCCTCCTGAGTACCTGGGATTACAGGCATCCACCACCACGCCTAGCTAATTTTGTATTTTTCAGTATAGACAGGTTTCTCCCTGTTAGTCAGGCTGGTCTTGAACTCCTGACCTCAGATGATCCACCCTCCCTGGCCTCCCAAATTGCTGGGATTACAGGTGTGAGCCACCACACCTGGCCCAACATATTTCTTAATAACCTCTGGGTCAAAGAAGGAGTCATAAGGGAAATTAGAAAATATTTTGAACTAAAAGTAAATAAAAACACAAGTTAGTCCAGTTCTAATCAGTAGACAGAAACCACAGCAAAATGTTCAACATGAACATTTTAGGGTGAAGAACTATTAACTAGTAAAGGGTTAATAAAATAGGTAACTAGTGGAATGTAGGAGTAATAAATGCAAAAATCATCTATTATTTCTGGTGAGTAAGAATACAGATGAAAGGAGTTTAGAAGTTGGAAGATATTCCCCTCCCCTCGCTTGTCTAAGTTACAGACTTTATTAGAGAGAGTATAGCTACTACAAGCAACTACACCCTACCTATGGCCAACAAACTTGCCAGAGGTTGCAGCCAGAGTGCATTCATAAGAGGAATCCACTGGGTATCTGGAAAATTCAGTAGAGGGTCAGGTTGGCTGGAGCTGTTCTATGGAAACTCCCTGCAGGGTGTCCATGAAGTAACAGGCTGGTCAAAGGTGGTCCGAAGAAACAATCCATTGCTGAAATAATGGAGGGCCACGGCCACTATGCAGAAAAAGGCCCTCATGGTGGGTGCCTGTAATCTCAGCTATTTGGAAGCTGAGATAGGAGAATCGCTTGAACTCAGAAGGCGGAGGTTGCAGTGAGCCGAGATCAAACCATTGCACTCCAGCCTGGGCAACAGAGTCAGACTCTGTTTCAAAACAAACAGACAAACAAAAATTACTAACATTTCCATATTATCCTCATGTAGTGCTGTCTCCCTGGAGCTCTTCCACCAGAAGCAGCCCTCTGAACTGCTGGAGAAACTCATTGATGACTGAGTATTGTTGAGCCACCTGCACATCACTGGTTACTACGGGAGAAAAAGAAAAATCACACCAGAAAGAAACCTCTTCCTTTGCTTTGTCTTGCAGTGATACCCGAGCACCCACTAAAGCTAACATTGAGCAGCTGTCTAAAGGGAAATTTTTACAGGGTTCGTTTTCAGTTTCCCAAGCAGGACAAAAATGGATGGGTGTGAGATGAGAATCAATTAATAACCAGCATAATAACATATCAAAATTCATAGACTGAAGCAAGAAAGTAGGATTTAGAGTAAAATTTATAGCATAAAATGCTTGTATCAGGAAGAAAAACAAGGTCTCAAATCTGTAATATATCATCCTTAAGTTCTCAAAAAAAACCTGTGATATATTCTTCCACCTTAGAAAAAAAGGAAATTTAACTAAAATATGCAATAAAATAGAAAAAAATAAAAATAAGTATAGGAATAATTGAAAATGGAAACAGAAAAACAAGTGAAAAATGGATAAAACCAAAAGATGTTTCTTTGAGAGGGTCAATAAAATTGATAAACAACTAGTCAGTCTGAACATACCAACAAAGGGTATCAGGAATGAAAGAGGGAACATTAATACTGATCCTACAGGAATTAAAAAGATAATAGGGAAATGTTAGTAATATAGTCCTATGCTAGTAATGAAATTAAATTCATGGATAAAAATCTTCCCACAAGGAAAACTCTAGGTCCAAATGATTTCATTGGGGAATTTAAAGAAATATATTTAAGTATATTTAAGTAGAAAATTGATACTAGGACTTCTCAAACTTCCGGAAAATAGATGAGAAAGACAAGCTTCCCAACTCCTTTTATGAGGCAAGCAGTACCCTGATGTCAAAAATGTCAAAGATATTACAAAAAATAATAAATTGTTGACCAGTAACCCTCGTTAACACAGACACAACAATTGTTACTTTCGAAAAATTAAATTAAGGAAAATATTTTAAAAAGATAACACATCGTTACCAACTGGCTTTATCTCAAGAATGCAAGGTTGATATTACATTTGAAAATCAATCCATGTAACTCATTGTTTATTACAATAAAGGAGAAAAGCCATGTTAAATCAAGGTTGGCCTAAAGCTGCCTCCTTACATGTTTTAAGTTAGGCCTAAAGACTTCTCTGTACCTCTTGAACTGTAACAAGCGGAGGTATAAACAGACCCTAGCCTACTCTTGTGCCAGTCACCGAGTTTTGGCCAATCAAATGTAGCCAACTGTTTGAACCATTTTCAAATAAGGCAAACTCTGAGTTGTAACCAATCCAGCTGTTTCTGTACCTCACTTTCCTTTTTCTTTCCATAAAATCTTCTTCTGCCACATGGTTGCACTAGAGTCTCTGAGTCTACTCTGACGCAGGAGGCTGCCAATTTGTTAATCATTCACTGCTCAATTAAACTTTTTAAAATTTAATTTGGCTGAAGTTTTTCTTTTATCAGCCATAATAGATGCAGGGAATGTATCTGACAAATTTTATTTACCCATTTATGCTAAAAACTCTCAGCAAACTAAAACAAGAAGGAAATTTCCTCAATTTAAACAAATTTTATATATATTTTTTGTTTTTTTTGAGTGTGTGTGTGTGTGTTTATACAAGTAACACAATAGTTAATGGTGAAAAACTGAAAGCTTCCCCTCAAATATCAACACTCACTCATAATATAAAAATTCTCAGCAAACCAAAAATTGAAGGCAACTTATATATTCTGAAAAAAATATCTACAAAAAAACGACTACTGACATTATATTTAGGGGTGGAACACTAAGTGATCATGAACATGGCAAGAATAACTGTTCGCACCAGCTCTTTTTGACATTATCCTGACAGTTGTAGCCAAAGCAAAAGGCAAGTAAAAGAAAGGAAAGGCATACAAATTGGAAAGGGAAAAATAAATGTCTTTATGAATAGATGCCGTGGCTGTTTATGGTGAAAATCTTAAGTCTAACAAAAACCCACTAGAACTAATAAACGAGCTAAAACTTGTATCTTAAAAGATACTTGTATTTTAAAATAATTAAATTAGGACATTAACAATAGCATAAAATATGAATTATGGATAAATTCGACCAAATATATGCAATTCTTCTACACTTAAAACTATAAATATATACTAAGACAAATTAAAGAAGACTTAATAAATGGTGGTATATGCCATATTTGTTGATTGGAAAACATAATATTGTTGATATGTCTCTCCAAATTCTCTCCTCAAATTCATCTCCTCAAATTGATCAATGAACTTATTCATTAAAATTGGAAATCACAAAATTCTAACAAGTTTATTTGTTGATTCTGACAAGTTGATGTTAATTGTATGTGGAAATGCAAAAGACTTAGAATAGTTAAAACAATTTTGAAAAAGGAAAACAAATTTGGAAGAGTTACGCTATTTTACTTCAGACTTTAAAGCTACAGCTATCAAGATATTGGTTATTGGTATGAACAAAGACATACAGATCAATGGGCCAGAATACAGAAAAGAGATATAGACACACAAATATGGCCAATTAATTTCAACGAAGGTGTCAAGGCAGTTCAAAGGGGAAAATATAGTCTTTTCAATGAATGTTTCAGGACAACTGTGGATATTCATATGCAAGAAAATAAATAAACCTCCCTTACCTAATACTATATGTAAAAATTAATTTCAAATGTATGCTGATCTAAATAGAATAGCTAAAATTTTAAAATTTTTAGAATAAAGCAGAAAATTCCTCTGAGCAGGGAATAGAAAAAATTTCTCAGATAGGAATGAAAAGCACAAATCATGAAATGATAAACTGAGCTTCATCAAAATATTTATAAATTGTTATTTAGGGAGTACTGTTTCAAAAACGAAAGGGTAAGTTACATGCTAAGAGGTAGTATGTTCATGACATAATATGATAAAGGAGGTATATATTAAATACATAAAGAACTCTCACAACTCTGTAATAAAAAATATGCAATTTAAAAAGGGAGAAATATATGGACATATTACCAAAGAAGACATACAAATAGCAAATAAGCACACAAAAAAATACTTGATGTCAGTAATGTTTAGAAAAATGAAAGTTAAAAGAACAATGACATATCCTACATGACCACTAAAAGGGCTACAGTTTTAAAAGCTGATAATCCCCAGGGTTGAAAAGGATATGAAGTGACTGGAGATTGTATATATGCATATATTGCTAGTATATTGCAGAATATTGCATCTACTTTAGAAAGCAATACGGCAGTTTTTTAGAAAAGTATTATAAGTTCTAGCAATCCTACTTCTAGGTATTACTTTTTTTAAAAAAGGAAAGCATATAGCCACAAAAAATGTGTGCTTGGAATTTTCATAGAACTTTATTCTTAATATAGGTCCAAACCAGAAACAAACAAAATATCCATCATATGGTGAATGGATAAACTCATTTTACTATAATCATATAATAGGCTCAAGAATTAAAAAAAAAAAGTTTAAAAGAAGTTAAACTTTTAATATATGAATCTCAAAAGCATTATGCCAAATGAAAGGAACCCAGTACCAAAGACTGCCTCGTGACATATTACATGACCTATGAACCTCCATTTATATGAAATTCTGACAGAACTAGAGTAAAAGGAGGAGATCAGTGTTTGCTGAAAAAGAATTGAGGGTGTAAAGACTGCAAGGGTCATGAAGGAAAATTTGGATTGATGGAAACGTTTTATGTCATGGTTGTGATGGTGGTTACACAACTTAATTTGTCAAAATTAATCAAATGTTACCTTTTAAGATTGGTACATTCTTTGTATACATATTATACTTCAATAAAAGTTAGTTACATGAACAAATTAGGGGAAAATCACTACTCTGTCATGTCCTGTTTACTTTAAAATCCCCCCAAATCCCCCAAAATTACCATGTAAGAGGAGTATTTTAATACTCTTCTCGGCAAGGAAGTCTTATGTGTGTGCTCTGGAGTTGAGTTAAAATCTTGAGGTGTTTCTGATAACTTTTGACTGCACAATCTCCCTTCAACCCTCAGAATGCAGCCTTCAAAAAATAAGAGGAGCTGCTAGGGTACAAATAGATTCCTAATATGGTTATGTATAGGGTAATTTCACAAAAAGATTCCCAATATTACAATTTTGTAGATAGAAAATGTATTGTCACACATAATGTTTAAAAATAAAATATCAATTGTTTTTTGTTGATATACTTAATTCTTGGTCTCTGGTTTCCCTGAAAAAGCACTTGGTTTTCCAGTTATTTTCAATCTTTTTCACTGGGGATACTTGAAAATTATTCAGTTGGTTAACACTAAGAAGTCTAATCTCTGTATCTATCTACTATAGCTTAGAATTTTTCATATTATAAAATGTTACATATCATAGGTATTTTTCCTGCCATGCTGATTTAAGCATTATATTTTAATCTGTTTTGTGGTTAGTATAAAATTTCAAATCATATACCACACTGGTTTTAGATTTTGTGACTTAAAAATCTATAATTAAATTCCATTTTTTGAGTTTTTAAAAATGATTTGCAAGACACTTAAGCTGTATAAGTTTTAGTTTCTAAATTTGTGTTAAAATTTAAACAGAATTCATCAAAAACCATTTAGAGTAATTCTGATGTAATTTAAATTAAATTACATCAGAGTTTCTGTTTCTTTCATTTTATTTTTCTAATACAAGAAGGGAAGTGTTCTAAGACTCTAGATGAAAACATGTACTGAAAGAAAACTTCTATACAATTAGGCAAGTATACTTAATTAAAATTGCTACTTGGCTAATATGATTTCCATAATCCCATACACTGTAATATTGTAAATATTATTTATGCCCAAAGTGTGCATCTTTGTGAAGAAAATTAATGGGTTATGAGGAGAAATAAAACAGATTTTATTATTCTTTGGTGTTTTAACCATCTACCCTTATCTTTCTCTTAAATGTCTGACAGCACTTTAGTACAGGAAGTCTGATATAAAGGGAATATCTGTAGCTAAAGCTATAGACAGATGCTCAAATTATGAAATTAAAACATGAGGACAGTTTTGTTCCCATAATTAAGGTCTGTCCCTCACTTTCCTGCTTAGAAATTGAATTGCTCAAGTTCTCTCTTTTAGGCAGAGTTGTCTACATTCATCACATTTACAGATCTCTGACTGAGAAAAGTTTTAGCATTATATTCAGCTTTGTTGCAAAAATGTCAGCATTGTCTTGTACTTGGGATGGCTGGTTGTGTGTATTGGCCAAGGTCTACTCAGGGAAGGGTACTCTTTGTTTGACTGAATCACCTGAGACCACAGAAAAGGTGCCCTGGGAATAATTAGAACTGGCTGATCAGAGGAGAAGCAGAAATGCGGAGCTGTCCAAAAGAGAGAGGTGGAGAACTAGTTTGAAGTCAAAACCAAGCCAAAAGAACTGATGAGGTTAAGAAACCAGCAGGAAGGCACACTTGAAGTGTAAGCAAGTGATGCTTAAGACTGAAGGTGTGGAATTGGGCTCAAGCTGCCCAAAACAACAGTGATATTTTCTTTGCTTCTCTTGGTGAAAGAGCAGTGTCAAGACCTAAACATTGTATAAGAACCATTTTGCCATTTTAAACAAATCAACATGTGCAAGCCATGTCCCTCCCTGCCCTATGGTTACTCCGTGTAAGCTTTTGGTTACTAAAAGCCCTCAGAACAAGAAATGCAGGCCAGTTGTAAAGCCTTCATTCACGAAGGCCCAGCCTCAGGGCTAAATGGGAGAGTTCTGCCAGCCATCAAACTTAACAGCCTTTAAACATGTGCAACATTTCTCTAAGCAAATTGGTTCCTTAATATGGTAAAATGTGCAGCACCCAAGGGGAAATACTGGTGATCTCATTGCCCAAAACTGATGGAGTCACAGCACTGTATTCCTGAAAAGCACTCATATTTTCCACTTTGATAAAACCAGAAGCAAATATGAGAGTCAGTAGGTTTTGACATCCATTGTTCATTCTCACTTAACTTTTCCTCCTATATAGCAGAGCACAGTGGTTTAATTCATAGCTTATGGGATTTTTTTAATATAAACCATTCAAATTTTTTCTATATTAATCAGTGGTTTCTAAAGATCCACAGGGATAAATAAACCCTGCAAGCTGGCAGGGGTTTCTTGTGGCACAACCACTGGTAGTTATAAACAGTAAACAAAACATAGTAACCATTCTAAGCACAAGAGATTGCTGTATCACACAGGGCATAAATCATTAGCTTAATAATTTCAGCAGCAGTGTCTCCAAAGCAAAATTAAGCCAACAGTTCCCCCTGTGGCAATAATGAAGTACTGTAACGATAAAATAAAAAAACAAAACAAAACAAGAGAAGGCATGATTATACCTCAGAAATGATTGAAAATTCAAGTTCAATAAATAACTATAGGACTCTCATCTCTGTGCTGCTCTTTGGAGAGGTGGGAGAGGGCTTGTCTCCAACCCCCATGTCCATTCTTGTAGGCAGTTTGACATGCACAAGTGCACTTTCCCTTAAGCCCCCACAATTCACATGCGCTGTAGGTAGGGCATGAAAGTGATGACATATAACAACTGAGAAGATGACAAACTTCTCTCAGCTGTATAGACAGACATTATTCAGAGATTGAGAGAGCCAAAAGAGTGCTAGGCCTAAGACAGTTCAATGTTGAGCTGGGCCATAAAGACCTGGATACATGTCTTCCTCAAAAATTTGCCAAGTGTCAAAGTTCATTTTTTAAAAGCTTGCTAACAATTTGGTGATTTGGGGTAAGTGCTATGGAACGTTATCAGATAAAAGGAGTTCAGGGAGACCATCTTGATTCCTCTGCTGTCAAGTCAATACTATAAAATCTTCATTTTTTACTCTTTATTCATCCATTTTATTAAATCAGTATAGTCTTATTATTGTCACCAATAATTTTTTTTTTAAAAAAGCTTTGAGTGGACACAGTATCTCTTTGAATTTTCTCAATAATACTATGTATTTAAAGTAACATTTTACCTTTAAAAACATATTCTATGTTTTTGACTACCTATTATGAACACATCTATCTCCTCAGAATGTATTTCGTCTAAAAATTCTATGATTTAGTCAAGCAAAAAATATATTATTTGCACAAAGCTAACTACCAGTTTGACTATCTTATTAATGGATTGAGAGATGATTTGATTTGATAATACAGGGATAGAGATTAAACTAGAGTGTGTAGAGTCAGTGCCACTTTTACAGGATGGGCAGACCACAGGTACCTAAGAAATAATCAATAAATGTCAACAAATGTCAATTTCCCTTCTTTCTTTTTCTCTTTCTTTCTTTCTTTCTTTTTCTTTCTTTTCTTTCTTTTTCTTTTCTTTCTTTCTTTTTCTTTTCTTTCTTTCTTTCCTTTCTTTCTTTCCTTCTTTCCTTTTCTTTCCTTCCTTCCTTCCTTCCTTCCTTCCTTCCTTCCTTCCTTCCTTCCTTTCTTTCTTTCTTTCTTTCTTTCTTTCTTTCTTTCTTTCTTTCTTTCTTTCTTTCTTTCTTTTTCTTGTCTTTCTTTCTTTCTCTCTCTCTCTTTCTCTCTTCTTTCTCCTCCCTCCCTCCCTTCCTTCCTTCCTTCCTTCCTTCCTTCCTTCCTTCCTTCCTTCCCTTTTTCTTTGTTTTTGACACAGTCTCACTCTGTTACAGGATGGGCAGACCCCATGTACCTAAGAAATAATCAACAAATGTCAACAAATGTCAATTTCCTCTCCTTCCTTCCTTCCTTCCTTCCTTCCTTCCTTCCTTCCTTCCTTCC
>NC_045434.1:75906532-75942843 GCF_002776525.5 Piliocolobus tephrosceles
TCCTTCCTTCCTTCCTTCCTTCCTTCCTTCCTTCCTTCCTTCCTTCCCTCCTTTTCTTTTGTCTTCTGACAGAGTCTCACCCTTCCCTTTCTTTTCCCCTTCCTCCTTTCCCTTCCTTTCCTTTTCTTTCCTTTCCTTTTGACAGAGTCTTACTCTGTTATCCAGGCCAGAGTGCAGTGGGGTGATCCTGGCTCACTGCAACTTCTGCAGCCTTTCTTCAAGCGATTCTTCTGCCTCAGCCTCCTGTGTAGCTGGGATTATAGGTGCCTTCCACCGCGCCTGGCTAATTTTCGTAGTTTTAGTAGAGATGAGGTTTTACTCTTTTTGCCAGGCTGGTCTTGAACTCTTGACCTCCACCCGCCTTGGCCTCCCAAAGTGCTGGGATTACAGGCATGAGCCACTGTGCCTGGCCCATTTCCCCATTTTCGTTGTGCTTTGTTTTTAACTATGACACTCAGGAAAAATCGTCTTAAAGACTCTAATGTCTATGTTTATTAGGTTAAATTGTAGATACATATTTGGATATACATACTCTGCTTTATTAATCTGAAATAAGAATATTAGATGGGAAATGAAAACCATTTCCCATTCTCTGCACCTATAAGAAAATACTTTTCTCCATGAATGAAATAAATTATTACATCTTTCAGCTCTCTGTAAAAAAAGACATACATATAATCGTAATACCATACATTTTAAGTGTGGCATGGAAGTAATTTTGCAAACAAAGTCGTGAATAGTGGATCTAATTTATGGTCAAAGAAAGGTTAAAGCTGCATCCTAAGTAAACATATAAGGGAAATATGGTTTGTCTTTATTGCTGCTCTTTCCTCCCTTCTCTTTGCCCTGTTCTGTCTTTAACTCCTTTCTGCTCCACCTTACCTGTCCAAAATGCTATTTATTAATGTCATCATTCACATTTAAATTTGGTGGCCTCCAAAGTTTTCTCACACTTGTGATCAGGACAAAGCCAACGATAATAGAATATATGCAGTCATGTGTTGTTTAATGATGGAAAAAATTCTGTGAAATGCATTGTTAGGCGATTTCGTCCTCCTGCAAACATCATAAAGTGTACTTACACAAACTTAGATTGTACAGTCTGCTACATACTTAGGCTGTATGGTATAGCCTATTGCTCTGAGTCTACAAACTTGTACAGCATGTTATTACAATGAATACTTCAGGCAACTGTGACACAATAGTATTTGTGTATCTAAACATAGAAAGGGTACAGTAAAAATACAGTTTTATGATCTTTTGGGACCACTGTCTTATATGTGGTTAGTCAATGAATGAAATGTCCTTATTTGGTGCATGACAGTATTTGGATATGGCTTATCAGACATATGAATTGAAATATGTTCTGGCATTCTATGTGTGCAACTAGTGAATTTTGATGAGGATTCAGCTTGGGAAATCCTTTTGACCTGTTAGAGTACAGCACTGAAAATCTACCCTCACTAATTGACTTTAGGTAGATTCATTCTTAGCCAATTCTTCCACTTTGTGCCAATTATATCTTGTATATATTTGTACCTCTGGGTACCCGGAGTGGAGATTTTTATAAAATTGATTAAAAATATATATATGATATATATACATATAAAATATACATGTATACATATATCTTATATATATTTATATGTATAGGACATATAAAAAAATCTTACAATGCATTAATAAAAAGACAACCAATTCAAAAATGGACAAGGAATTTGAATAGACATTTTTACAAAGATATACAAATAGCCAACATGTACATGAAAATGTGTTCCACATCATTAGTCATTAAGCATATTAAAAACCACTATCAGATGCACTTCACACCTACTAGGAAGGCTATAATCAAGAGACAAACAATATCAAGGTTTGAGGAGGGTGTGGAGAAATTTCAACTTCAATACATTGCAGTCGGGATTGTAAATGTTGCACCTGCTTTTGGAAAAGTTTGGCAAATCTTCAAAAAGTTAAACGTAACAGTTACCATATGACCCAACAATTCCATTCCTAGCAATATACCTAAGAGAATTGAAAACAAATATACAACAAAAACTTGTACACGGATTTTCATTCCACCATTCTTCATAATAACCAAAAAGTAAAAACAAACTTCCATCAACTGCTGAATGGATAAACAAAATATGATACATCCATATAATGGAATAAAATCCATAAAAAGAAATGTAGCACTAATACATGCTGTAATATGAATGGACTTTGAAAACATTATTAATATGGTTTGGCTGTGTCCCCACTCAAATTCCATCTTGAATTCCCACATGTTGTGGGAGGAACCCTTTGGGAGGTAATTGAATCATGGGGACAGGTCTTCCCATGCTGTTCTCATGATAGCAGATAGATCTCATGAGATCTGATGGTACTATAAGGTGGAGTGTCCCTGAACAAGCTCTCTCTTTTGCCTACTGCCATACATGTAAGACGTGACTGCTCCTCCTTGCCTTCTGCCATGATTGTGAGGCCTCCCCAGTCACTTGGAATTGTAACTCCATAAAACCTCTTTCTTTTTTAAATTGTCCAGTCTCAGGTATGTCTTTATCAGCAGCATGAAAACTGACTAATGCTGTAAATTGGTACCAGTAGAGTGGGGCACTGCTGAAAAGATAACCAAAAATGTGGAAGTGACTTTGGAACTGGGTAACAGGCAGAGGTTGGAACAGTGTGGAGGACTCAGAAGAAGAAAGAAAAATGTGGGAAAGTTTAGAACACCCTGGAGACTTGTTGAATGGCTTTGACCAAAACATTGCTAATGATATGGACAATGAAATCCAAGCTGAGATAGTCTCAGATGGAGGTGAGGAACTTGTTGGGAACTGGAGCAAAGGTGACTCTTCTTATGTTTTAGCAAAGAAACTGGTGGCATTTCTCCTTGACCTAGAGATTTGTGGAACCTTGAACTTGAGAGAGATGATTTAGGGTATCTGGCAGAAAAAATTTCCAAGCAGTAAAGCATTCAAGAGGTGACTGGGGTGCTGTTAAAGGCATTCAGTTTTATAAGGGCAGGAGAGCATAAAAGTTTGGAAAATTTGTATCCCGACAATGTGATAGAAAAGAAAATCCCATTTTCTGAGGAGAAATTCAAGCTTGCTATAGAAATTTACATAAGTAACAAGGATGTTACTTATGTTACATCCCCAAGACGACTGGGAAAATGTCTCCAGGCATGACAGAGGTCTTCATGGCAGCCTCTCCCATCACAGGCCCAGTAGCCTAGGTGGAAAGAACGGTTTCATGGGCTGGGCCCGGGGTCCCCATGCTGTGTGCAGTCTAGGGAGTTGGTGCTCTTTGTCTCAGCTGCTCCAGCCATGGCTGAAAAGGCCAATATAGAGCTTGGGCTGTGGCTTCAGAGCATGCACGTCTTAAGCCTTGGCTGCTTCCATGTGGTATTGAGCATTCCAATGCACAGAAGTCAAGAATTGGGGTTTAGGAACCTCATCCTAGATTTCAGAGGATGTATGGAAATGCCTGAATGTTCAGGCAGAAGTTTGCTGCAGGGGTGGGGCCCTCATGGAGAACCTCTGCTAGGGCAGTGCAGAAGGGAAATGTGAGGTTGCAGTCCCAACACAGAGTCCAGACTAGAGTACCACCTAGTGGAGCTATGAGAAGAGGGCCACCGTCCTCCAGATCCCAGAATGGTAGATTCACCAACGGCTTCCACCATGCACCTGGAAAAGCCACAGACACTCAATGCCAGCCTGTGAAAGTAGCCAGGAAGCAGGCTGTACCCTGCAAAGCCACAAAGGTGGAGCTGCCCAAGACCATGAGAATCCACCTTTTGCATCATCATGACCTAGATGTGAGACATGGAGTCAAAGGAGATCATTTTGGCACTTTAAGATTTGACTGCCCTGCTGGATTTTGGACTTGAATGGGGCCTGTAGTCCCTTAGTTTTGGCCAATTTCTCCCATTTGGAATGGCTGTACTTACCCAATGCCTGTACCCCCATTGCATATAGGAAGTAACTATCTTGCTTTTGATTTTACAGACTCATAGCCAGAAGGGACTTTGGACTATGGACTTTTAAGTGAATGCTAAAATGAGTTAAGACTTTTGGGGACTGTTGGAAAGCCATGTTTTGAAAGGTGAGGACATGAGATTTGGAGGGGTCAAGTGTGGAATGATATGGTTAGACCATGTTCCCACCAAAATCTCATCTTGAATTCCCATATATTGTGGGAGGGATCCAGTGGGAGGTAACTGAATTCTGGAGGCAGATCTTTCCTGTGCTGTTCTCATAATAGCAAATGAGTCTCATGAGATCTGATGGTATTATACGGGGGAGTTTCCCTAAACAAGCTCTGTCTTTTTGCCTGTTGCTATCCATGTAAGGCATGACTTGCTCCTCCTTGCTTTCCACCATGATGGCAAGGCCTACCCAGCCACTTGGAACTGCAAGTTCATTAAACCTCTTTCTTCTTTAAATTGCCCAGTCTCGGATATGTCTTTATCAGAAATTTGAAAAGTCACTAATACAATTATACTAAATGAAAAAAAGCCATACATAGAAGGCCAAATAATGTATAATTCCATTGATATGAGAAAAATACATACAGAAAGAAAGTAGATTAGTAGTTGCTAGGAGATGAGGGGAGAGGATGTTGGAGTGTGACTGCTAATGAGTATAGAATTTTTGTAGGGGTACTGGAATTAGTAATGATCATTGCACAACTTTGTAAATATGCTTAAAACCAAAGCAATGTACACATTTTATGATATGTGAATTAAGAATTTTATTTTATTTCAATAGCTTTTAATGTATAAGTGGTTTTTGGTTACAGGGATGAATTATGTAGTGGTGAATTCTGAGATTTTAGTGCACCTGTCACCTGAGCAGTGTACATTTTACCCAATATTTAGTTTTCTTAGCCCTTGCCCAAATCCCACCTTCCCCCTTCCAAGTCTCCGAAGTCCATTTTATCACTCTTATGGCTTTGCATACACATAGCTTAGCTCCCATTTATAAGTAAGAATATACAATATTTTGTTTTCCATTCCTGAGTTATTTGAGTTACTTCACTTTGAATAATGGCCTCCAGCTCCATCCAAGTTGTTGTTGCAAAAGACATATTCATTCCTTTATATGGCTGAGTAGTATTCATATATATATATATACACACACATCACATTTGCTTTATCCACTCATTGGTCAATGGCATTTAGGTTGGTTCCATATCCATGCAATTGCAAATTGGGCTGCAATAAACATGTGTGTCCATGTGTCTTTTTCATATAGTGGCTTCTTATCCTTTGGGTAGACACCCAGTAGTGGGATTGCTGGATTGAATGGTAGATCTAATTTTAGTTCTTTTAGGAATATCCCTGCTACTTTCCATAAAAGTTGTAGTAATTTATGTTCCCACTAGCAGTGTGTAAGACCACAATTTTTTAAAGTATTTGAAAAAATACTAGTTGCCATTTCCATGTCTCAACCCATCTAGACCAAAACTAGCAATTCCCTCTTCAACCAGGTTTGATTCAATGCAAAATAAGGATTCAATTGAGTGATACATTTATCTGTTGCTGTATCTAGAAATGCCTTGTGTACCTAGTAGGTCAAAATGGTTCCCAGAAAAACTTTCTGGATACAATCTGAATAGTACATAACAATGTACACAATCACCATTTTCCAAATTAACAGTCACCTTTCTAGGTACACAACCCTTTACTCTTCCTTGAATTACTCCTCCTGATTTTTCTTCTATAAAAATGAGACACATCATGTGTCTTTTCATTTTTATTTGATTGTCTATTGCCTATCTCCCTGTTTAGAGTTTAAGTCCCACAGGACAGGAAAGGTGGTTTTGTTCCTTGCTGTTTTCCTATCACCTAGAACAATACTTGGTGCAGGGCAAGGGAGGCACCAAAGAAAAACTCATTAAGTAAGAAAAATTTGAGTATGTGCTTTTCCTCAGTGGGAGAGGGGAAGGAATAAAAATAATAGAGCTATGCAATAATTAAAGCCAAGAGTGTCAAGTTCTACCCTAAGCCCTCTCATTTCTGACAGAGACTTGCACATATTCCTGTGGCCTCTGAAACTGAGCTCTTATACATGCCTGGCCCTATGTGCTCTAAATGTCAGTGTTCCCACCTCCATCTTCTGCTTTCTGTATCCACTTCACTCAAAGATCTCGTCAAGTGTTTCCAAAAACCTAGAAATATAACCCTTATTCCCAATTGAAATGTATGCTGGATAGTTTGGCTTGGGAATCTAGGCTCTAACCTGGAAATAAATTCTGATTATGAGTGCTGTAGTGACTAAATCAAAGGCTAAAGGTCTTTCTCTTATCTACTGCTGTTCATTCCAAATACATATTTTGGCCAAACCAAATATTCTAGGGATATGCAAGTCACAGCCTGTGGTCTCAGGAAAACTAGTCATAGAGATCTCTAAAAAAAGAGAAATCTGTCACCTCATTTCTGAGGGTGTACTTATTTTCCTTGTGTTTGACCATAAGATTTATTTTTAATTATCACATTGTATAGGCCTATGTTGAACTATTTCAAATAATTCCATTCGTTTACAGCTGCTTTCCTGTATTTCTGTTGACATTATATATTGGATAAACCTATTTAATTGTCTTTCAGACAATAGGCTTAAATTACTAGATAACATTCATATTTAAAAATGAATTATTCAACCATTTCTAATGTACCATATCTGATTCTATCACTAGACTCTAACAATTTGAAACCCTGATATGGTTATTAGGGCCCCTAAGGCATTAAGAGGAATTACTACTCCCTACCTTTACATAAGCTCTTTGTAGATTGAATATGCAGAGCTCTTTGATGCCTTAGTTTTATTTAAGCCTCCATTTCAGGATGATTTCAACTGAATACAAATATCTGGGCTGGGGGGAGTGTGGAAAGACTATGTGCCTTAACCCCAAATACCCCTAGTGATGGCCCTGATGACAACACACATCGGGATGTTTTGAATCATCCTGATGATTGATTTGATTTTTCCACTCCTCACCTAGACTTTTGGCATTGCCTAGACAGAGCTATAGCACTTTGGGCTGTAGTCAGCCACTTGCTTCCAGCTGCATGTTTTGTTCCACACTCTGCTTCACCTTTCTTTTTGGCTACACTCACCCTTGACTCCATATGTTTTTCTCCATGTGTCATCACAGCCTAACTGAGCACAAAGTCTCTAGCTGTTCCCTGTCCAAGACACACATCTTCCTTGAATCTCGCTCAGTAACAAGTCAGTGTGTTTAATCAATCCTTTATAGTTTTACAAGATATAGCAATGCGTAAAATTGATGTAGTTAGAAAACCCCATCCTCCTAGTTCAGAAATCAATAAGCATTTACTGTGTTTCCTTTATGTTTAGCATGCAACTAGATCTGGAGAACCTAAATTAGGAATTTCCACTCTCTAATCTTATGTCTGACCAGGGCAAACTAACTGTGGAAGAAATCAATTCCATTTAGCAAATGCTGTATTTCTTGAGAGGCAGAGTGCTAAGATGCCTCAGGGATTACAAAGATAAATAGCATACATTCCCTATGCTCGGACCATTTTCACGATACATAGAAGTAAGATTGTAAATTATGAAACTGTGGGATTAAAGAAATGTTCATGCCAAATTTGAACTGATGAGAAATCCAATTTATGTAATTATTGCAAGATAGCATAATTTGAAAACATAGTTAATTGCAAACTGTGTTTATGTTATTGTCATCACCCACACCACTAGGAAAATGAAACACAAACTCTCCTTTGTCAATATTAGGAGAATCATTATTGATTACTTTTTGCATCAGAATTTCTGCAAGTAAGTCTTGGTTTCAGAATCTAAGCAAGCACTGTTATTATCATTTCTAAACTTGTTTTTCATATCCTTGCACAATGTTACTCAAGCTCATTAAACGGTGCTACTAAAGTTAGTGCTGAGAAAAAAAGAGTAAAGTTAATAACTCTGGAATAGACATATGATGTGGTAAAGCACTATGATGGAACACAAACCACCACCAATACTAATGTAGGAAAGAGTCCTCAGCAAAATAATAAAGAAAATGTATAAAGCAATTTCAAAGCAAATATATACTAAAGAATCAGAAATTCGTAAGTTCCAAAAATGTATTCCCCCTTTGGGAAAATTTGTTTTGAATTATTTGAGTTTTAAGTTATGCAAAGTATCCAGGAATAACACTTCTCTCATATGAAAAGCAAGTGCCCTGCACTTAAATTTTATTTCCCACAGCTCTACCTTACAATCCCTGCAGTTTAGTTAGAAAAGTCTCTTTATTATTCCACACATCCTCTGCCAAGGAAACCAGTATTATTCCTTTCACTATTTCTTTTATTATGCTCTTCTTCCTGTTTTAAATATCTTCACTCTTCCTACCCACTAATCCAAATATATGGCCTAGTTTCAAAGGCCCACTCAAGCGCCACTTCATCTGCAAAGCTGTACCTGACTTAGTAGAGTCATAGGATTTTATACTTGGAATAGCTCTTAGAGATTATCTAGTTCAAATATTTTCCAACTGTGCAACATAGAGACACTTAGAAGGCTTTTGAAAAAGAGGTAGAAATGGGAAGGGAAGTAAAGTGGGCAACAGAGTTCTGGAGCTCTCACCTACTTTAATCCAGCACTGCTTTCATCATTTTAATTATTTACCTTTCCCAGAAAGACATTGTTTGAACAAAAATTTCCAGAGCTTTAGATCATAAAAATCCACAGTTCAACACGATGAATGAAGAAACTAAGGCTGAGTTGAATATTTTATCCCGATTACAAACAATCTAACAAACTAAGCTAAAACCCTAGGATCTCTGGACTGCCAGCCCAGCTACACTGATATCCCTATTTTGTTTATCACCAAAATACTTACAATTTCCCGTTTATGATTCTATAGTGTCTTTTGTTATTTACATGTATGTGTCTTGTCTAATACACTGAGTGTGGCTGTTCCATGGCTGGGTGTAATTTACGCTCTTCCACTCTTCTCTGAGCAGAGAACTGGGTTCACAGTATGATTGCTGACTTTTCTTCCCAGGATAGACACTCTTGATTCATATACAAAATTAGACAAGCCAGTACTTAGACAATCAACTCCATGTATTGACTGAAATAACATAAACTGCATCCTTCACAGAAACTATTTATTAATGTTGACATTAATGGTAGTCAGTACAGCTACATTTTTCATAAAAATTAATATCTCTGCCTCATTTGTACTCTTTCCCTCATGTATACAAATCTAGGCTTAATCAATTAAACTCCTTATTCTAAATGACACCTGGTTTTTAACCCTTTAATCTCATTTTTGGGTAGCTTTCACTATTGCAACAGACATTCTAACAAGAAAAACTAACCCTTTATTATTATTTTTTAAAAATCCCTAATTCTTGATTCTTTGTAAGTTCTTCCTGTAGCTGCTTCTTTCTTCTGATACATTTCTTGTAAGGGTACACTGCACTTGCTATCTTTGTTCCCTTCCCTCCCAGCTCCATCTTTGTGTACTACATAATCTATTTCTTAAAGGTGGTAATGTCAACCACTGCGGAAGACAGTATGGCAATTCCTCAAAGGTCTAGAACCAAAAATACCATTTGACTCAGCAATCTCATTACTGGATATATACCCAAAGGAATATAAATCATTCTATTACAAAGATACATGCACATGTGTGTTCACTGCAGCACTGTTCACAATAGCAAACACATGAAATCAACCCAAATGCCCATCAATGATACACTAGATAAAGAAAATATGGTACAGCTACATCACGGAATACTATGAAGCCATAAAAAGGAATGAGATCATTTCCTTTGCAGGGACACGGATGGAGCTGGAAGCCATTATCCTCAGCAAACAAATACAGGAACAGAAAAACCAAACACCGCATGTTCTCACTCATAAGTGAGAACTGAACAATGAGATCACGTGGACACAGGGAGGGGAACAACACATACTGGGGCTTGCTGGGGGAAAGTGGGAGGAAGAGCATTAGGAAAAATAGCTAATGCATGCTGGGCTTAATACCTAGCTGGTAGGTTAATAGGTGCAGCAAACCACCATGGCACGTGTATACCTATGTAACAAACCTGCACATCCTACACCTGCACATGTACCCCAGAACTTAAAATTAAAACAAGTGGTAATGATCTTTTATTTGTAATTTAAATTAACTTTTAATACTCTATCTTTTCTATTCCTCTACGCTTTCTTTATTTCATTCACTCCCATAAATATTTGATTGTCAAATCTACTTTGCTAGGAGTGTCTTCTCATCAACCCTTTTGGACTAGGGCAAGAGAAGTTCCCTTCTAGACTCCAAGCTTTAGACACCTGATCTACCTCCCATCCTCCCCTTCCAGGGCTAGTTGTCTCCCAGCCCACATCCTCCCTTCTGATTCAGACGCTGGGTACCTGGGACCACCATAATTCCTATTCATATTCTCTATCTCCTTAAATCTACTTCCAGGGCCGAGTGGCTTCTTGACTTCAGGACTATACTTCTAAACCTCCAGTGTATCCCAAGATCCAAGTGGTGACTAAGGAGTGGTTGTCTGTGAGAAGCGGGGGTGAAATGGAGGTATTATCATGTTCACATTCCTTCCCTGCCCCTATCCCTGCCCCATTTTCTATAGAATAGAAAACAAATTTCTTCTCATAGTTTCAAGATCTTCACAATGGCTTCGCATAGCTCCTAAGCGTGGGATTTCCCATGACTGACCCTGAGGCCTGTGCATGGATAGGGCTAGTGGGAAGGGGGGTAAAGTGGGAGGAGAAGAGGTCCTTTCTGAGTTACTGCCACCATATTTTATCATGGAACTGTAATTCAAACTTGGTCTTTGAGGTTGATATAAAAGCATATTTGTCATGGTAGGAGGTTAGATATTTTATTTAACAGTTTGTGGCTTGATTTATAACTTTTAAATATTTAACATATGGTACACAGTCCTCCATTTGCAGTCTTGCCTTAGGACCTACAAATCTTAGAGAAAGAGCTGGGTCTTTTTTCTCTGAGGCCAGATTAATCTCTGAGTTCCTACTGGCCTTCTCTTTAAGGGTGCCTCATTTACATATCTAACTTAAAATATCAAAAGCTGAGTTGATATTCTCCTCCTCATCTTAAACCTACTTGCCTATGTTTGTGTCTTCTCTTTTATTTTATTTTTCATTTTTGAGATGGAGTCTCACTCTGTCGCCCAGGCTGGAGTGCAGTGGCGCGATCTCGGCTCACTGCAAGCTCCGCCTCCCGGGTTCACGCTATTCTCCTGCCTCAGCCCCCCCCCGAGTAGCTGGGACTACAGGCGCCCGCCACATCGCCCGGCTAGTTTTTTGTATTTTTTTAGTAGAGACGGGGTTTCACCATATTAGCCAGGATGATCTCGATCTCCTGACCTCGTGTGTCTTCTCTTAGTTAACGCTATCACTATCCACTCGGTCCCTAGCTATGGGTCTTGGAGTTATTCTTAACTTTTCTCTTCCCTAAACCTCAGTATTTAATCAGAGATAAAATATATTCTGTGTCTGAAATATCTTGACTCCATCTTCTCCTTTCAAGCCCCATCTGTCAGCTGATTCATTTTAATAGCCATTTTACTAGCCTCTTCCTTCCCCTCCTTAATTCACTGTCCACATTTCCACCAGAATTATTATGTTCACATTCCTCTCCTATACCTGATCCCTGCCCCCTTTTCTATAGAAAACACATTCCTATTCATAGTTTCAGAGTCTTCACAATATGACCAGAGCCTACCCCGACAATCATGCTTACTTCCCACATTCTTATCTCTTCTTTTTCACACTCATCTACACAGCCATACATGCATGCACTATAATCTAGATGATACAGACTTGTTAGATACTTGTTAATCCCAGACTGTTTGAACATTTATAAACTTGTCATAAACTTTCACATGCATATACTTTTACCTAAGCCACTGTTTCTGTCTGGACCATTCTCTCCTTATTTACACTTCTGTAAAAACGTGATTAACTATACTATTGTCATTTACTCTGTGAAAGTCTTCCACAATTACTCCACCAAAATCACTGTCTTCCATGATTACCTAACATTTGTTTATGCCAGTATTATTCTACTTAAAAATGTTGGCCCATAGCCATGTTATAAATGAATGCCTCTCTAGCCCATAAATATAAATTTATTATATGCAGGGACGAATCTCTACTCATTTTTGTATATTACTTGTACCTTGTGTATTTTCCCAAAGTAGGTGCTTTGTAAATGTTTGTTTAATTTCTGAGTGAAATTTTAAAAGAGATCAGCTTTCATTAAAAAAAAGAAAAAAAGAAACAAAGAAACCATACAACGTATTTCCTTAAAGGGGGCTATCAGGATTTCTTTGTTCTATTATAGCCCACTCTGCAACCTTCATTTACTTTATCATAGAATTCTAAGATTTCTCTCTCCAAAATGGGTTTAACATCCTGTCTAAAAGCTGTAGTGGTATGTCTGCAAAACCTGTCAAGAAGCCCTGATGAAAGGCAGTGCAGAATTACAAGCATTATTACAAAGACAGGTGTGGTGTTCAATTCAAAACCAGCCACCTGTGCATCCTCCGTTTTCAGAGATGACTCGCACATGTTCATCACAGGTTCCCCAAGTCACTTATTGCCCGTGCACTACTTAGAGGGAGACCATCTGGAATTGCAGAGTTTTCTAGCAGTGCTTTCTCTCCTTAAGCTCTTTTAATTTTTCAATCACGTTCCCTGACATAAGACGGGTTCATTTTCTGTTTATAGTATGTCTCACGGGCAGTTTATGGATCTGTTTCTGGCATTTTCCCTCCAATCATCTTGGGAATCACAGCATGAAGTTGGTGGGCAGTGGGGTAGGTGGAATCCAGGTTAGACTATTTAATTTTCTGTTACGGGAATTCTGTATGCTTTTGAGTTTTGGAACTGGTAATACCAAAATGCTGCTTCTTTACTCAGTATATAGGCAAAGGCAAATCATTTAAGTCTACCAAACATAATAGTGACAGTATTAACAAATTACTTGACAATTCAGAAGTGATTTTCATGTATATCATCTAATTTAATTCTCATTACAATTCTGTGAAGTACATTTCGTGTTTCACAGATAAAAAAAAATAGTTCACATTTTTTTTTTTTCTTTTGCAAGATCACAGAAATAATAAGAGCTAGGAAGTAAGTTTTCTGAATCTACATCCCATGATCTTTGGTAGAGTATAACATACAGGGAATAGCCAAATAATTAAGAAACAAATACCAGCTATATTTCAGATAAGCGATATATTATTTACAGAATTAAGAGTTATCTATAACATAGTAAAGTCTCATTCATATGTAATAACGTGTGCTTGTAAAAACATAAAGTTCCATTAGAAAAAGGGTCAAAATTGTAATATTGTAAGACAGTTTTAGTACTAGTAAACATGGTGTGTAGCATAAACTAAAAAGTAAATGTACAAGAACTAAAATACCAGTGAGATTATGCTGGGTCAAATCCAAAGCCAGCACAGCACTGGCTCTCTTGCCTAAGGTCCATGGTGACCACTCCTTGGCTATTGCCAAAGTTCATTCAACGCCCAAGCACTCTTTATTCAGCTGGTGGCAAATTCAGCCAGGCTTGTGTTTTTCCCTTCATGATGACGAGCTTCCCCTAGCCCAGGGCAGGTCCTAAAATGTCATCTGGGAGCCAGGGCCTGGAATCAGGATCCTTAGGAATTTACTTGGTGCTGTATTCTACTATGGCTGAGTTGGCAATCAAGTGCAAGGTTAAGCCCTTTACTTTCTTCGTTCTCCATTTCTCAAGCAGATGGATGATCTCTCTGTGGTCACCCAGGCCCTAGGCCTGAGGCAAGTACTGAGACAAGTACTGCCTGGCTACCACCAATGTTCACTCAAGGCCCAGTGGCTGCTCAGTCAGCTTACGGTAAATGCTGCCAGTCCTGTGTTTCCGTCTTCAAAGAAGTGGGCTCCCCTCTGGCCCAGGGTGGGTTCAAGAATGCCATCCAGGAGGCAAGGCCTGGAACAAAAGAAGCCCGTTGTTTTTTTGTTTGTTTGTTTATTTACTGACCTGATACCCAAACTGCAAGACAAACTCGTCTTTACTCTTCCCTCTCCTTTCCTCAAGCAGGAGTCTGACTGCGTGGCCACCACAGCTGGGAATATACTAGGTCACACCTGAAGCCAACATGGCATTGGGTATCACCCAAGGCCTGTGGTGAGTCCTGCCTGGTTACCACTCATGTTTTTACAAGGCTCAAATGCTGTGTAGTCAGCAGGTGATGTATCCTGCAAGTACAGGGTCTTTCCCTTCAATGCAGCGGGTTCCTTTCTGGCACAGGGTGTGTCTAGAAATGTCATTTGGAAGTTAGCACCTAAAATAGGGGCCTCAGGAATTTGTCTGATGCCCTATTCTGTAGCTGAGCTGATATCCAAGTTGCAGACAATGTCCTCTTTACTTTCTTCCCTCTTCCCTCTTCTCTCTTCAAGTGGAAAGAAGGAGCTGTGAGCTGCACTTCCTGGGGTTGTGGGAGGGTGACACAAGCACTCCCTTAGCCACCCTAGCTGGTGTCTCACTAGGTTGTGTGCATCCCAAGTTCACTGGCTCTGAGCCAAGCACAGCACCAAAACTTGCACAGGAATTGCAGTCCTTGTGGCCTAGATTGCTTTTCAAGTTTATTTAGTACCTCAGAGAGCGTTAGCCCGCAGTGGTGGTAATAGCAGGAACCCAGGTTCCAAACGTTGGCATGGATTATTTTCTTTTGGCTAGGGTTAGTCTAAATGTTCTCTCTGTGGTTGCTGGTTGAATTCTGCATGTGTTGCTTTCCATGGTGGCAGGCAGCACTGAATTCCAATGCAAAGTCCCACAATCACTGAGCTCTCTCTCCTGCAAGCACACATACTCTCTCTCCATTCCATGTAGCTGCTGCTGATGGATGGAGTTGGGGTGGTGCTGGCCATTCGAGATTGTCTTTCCTACCCTCTTCAGTGCCTCTTTCCTTGATAAGATGTCAAAATTACATACAATGATCACTCATCTGATTCTTCGTTCTTATGAAGATGTTTTCTTGTGCAGATGATTGTTTAATTTGGTGTTCCCGTGGGGAAGACAACTGCTGGAGGGTCCCATTTGGCCATCTTGCTCCGCCTCCTCCCCAGGGTTTTGTTTTAGCAATGACTATATTACTTTTATTTATAATACTTCCATTTTGTTCTTTAGTGTTTTTGCTCTGTCATTACATTAGGTTATTATTTCTTCTTCAAATATTTTGATAATTTTATATTTTGTTAAATAACTATGAACACACTTATTAATCTCTTCCAAATTGTTCTATTATCACTGTTTTTAGCATGTGATTTTCATGCTTTTCTCTGCCTACTCTCTCTCTCAAAATTGTGTCTCTGTAAAAAAAAAGTGTGTGTGTCTGTATATGTATACATATGACATATTATCTTTAGTTGGTGACTGCTTTCCTCTGTTAATTCTCTGTACAGATTGTGTCTTTGTAAAAAATAAATAAGTTGTATATGCACAAAGAGAGATCACTTTCAGTGGGTGATTTACTTTTTCCTTTGTGTGTCCCATACATCCAGGGATGCAGAATTTTCTTTACAGGGTTATTGAGATTTTATTGCTTATGCCTCAGTACAGAAGATTCCCCTGGTATCAGACCAGTTTTTTAAAATGAATTTCAAAGCTTATTATTCCTGCTTTATGTATTACTACAAATTTTGACCACATACTTTTGGTGCAGCTTGGGTTCTTGACTTTTCTCTCAGGAGATGATTTATAGCTACTTCCAGAGCCTGGGAAGCCAGTAAGATTGTTTTTGCATTTAGCTAGGGCTGTCTTCAAAATCTTCAAAGACATTTTTTCTAATCCCCTATCCTGGAGAGACTCAAGGCTGCATCTGACAGTCTTATGAACTGCTAGGGTATCACGTCAAGGTTCCTTTTGGAACTGAGTTCTTTATTTGTTTCTGGCACTTAGTGATTTCCTTCCTTTCTTTTGAGAGTCACTATATTTTTTCTTAATTAATTTACATGGTATTTCATGAGGCATTTTTCTGTGTTTATATTTGAAGAGTGATCATACAAAAGGCTTCATGCAAAAATAAGTTCTGCTTGTAATTAGTAGTGATTTAAGTTAGAACATTAAATAAGAGGACTGGCTTGAGTAATTATTTGACTGTCTGATTTTATATTTTAACATACATTTTCCAGAGTGCCTAACCCCCTATTATACCAAAATATGCAGAGATACATACACCACTTTTTTCCCCATGGCAGACAGGCATAGTGATTCTCTTAAAATTTAAATCAGATCATGTCACCCTCAATGGCTTTCCATCTCATTAAGTACAGAACCCAGTTCTTCACATGAACCTAAAAGGGCCTGCAAATCTGACCCCCTGATAACTCTTTGTCCTCGTCTCTTACTATTAATACTTTCCACTTAGCTCACTTCACTCCAGTCATATTAGGCTGCTTATTGTTCCTTGGTATAGTAAGCAAGATATTACCACAGACACTTCACTCTTGCTATTTCCTCCATTTTCAGTGCATTACATGAACCATTCACTCTCTAATTTGCCTTAGTACTCTGTTACCTTCCATGGCAACCCAACAAAACAGAAAACAAACAAACAAACAAACAAAACAACACGTACACATTCCCTATTCCTCTAACCCTGCTGAGTTCTCCTGCTTTCACAGTACTCATTAGCATCTGACATAATATCCATATACTTGTTTATTTATTTCTCAGCCTGCCCCATTTGTCATAGACTTCCAGGAGAACAGATATTTAACATGGTCTTTGTTTTTAATCTGCTGATGTATCCCAGTATGAGAAAATTACCTGGTACATAAAAGGCATTCATCTGAGAGACTAAAATAATACTATAATATAATTTATACTTTAAAAATCTGTATAAATATAAACAAAATTTTTATTGAAATTATTTAAGGAATATATACATAAACCATACTTTATTTTTTAATTTTAATTATTTAATTTTAATTTTTAAAATTTTGAATTTAAAGTATGCAAACTTTTAAGAAAGTTTTGAAATATGGGCTTTAAAATCCAACTGATAAAAATTTCTGTTAAGTTAAATAGTATTGGAGAAAACTGTGTTCTTTCTTCCTCACAATTTCTCCAAAGAACATTCCATCTTCACCCAATCCACAGACGATACAAAAATAGCCTGAATAAAGTTTCTTTATCTGAACCATGCCTGATACTCTATTAAAATACAGAAGACTATGACTCAGGGCAGTGATCTCAATATAATTAATCCCAGAAAAGATAAGCTAGAGGAAGAAAATGTTACTGCAGTGATTACCCTGTAAATTCTGTTCATGCTGTCTGTGACTCAGAATAAGAATTAAAATAACAATAAGGCACTAAATATTCCAAAGATTAAATGTGAAGTGTTGAAGGTTGAGAAAAACGTTTTCTCTTTATATGCATGTGCTCAAGCTTTTAATACATATTTCAGTTATGAGTTAGGATTAAGCATTAGAGGAAAGTGCTGTTGAAATACCAGCTGTACTCTCAAAGCACTAAAACTTAAATAATAATAAATAGCAGAAAATCCAGGGAGAAAATGAAGAAATGAAGTTATTTATAAATCTCTGGTTAGCTAAGTGTACATTTTATTTATTTAGCATTAATTAGGAAATAGTAATTTAAAATAAATAGTATTTGAATAAGAAAGAAGATGGAAACAAACAGGCACTTTTTGATAATTAATTTCCCTAATTCAGGTGGAATATCAGTGGTACAGGATGGAAAGAACAAAGAACTTGGAGATGGAGGCAAACCATTTGCTAACTTAGGGACTTTAATTTCTAATATTATCACATAATATATCAGATAAATATATTTGGCCTCAACCACGAAACATATCAGGTGGACGGGCAATGGGTCTTTTTTTTTTTTTAAGTTATTTTCATATAAACATATCAGCAACTTCCCACATTAATTTGGCTGCTGACATTAGCCAAAGAATGGCCAATCAGTCTACCATTTCATTTATCTGTCACAAATAGAGTGTAAGACAGAGTGAAATAAAGCATAAACATTCAGGTTCCCTTCAGAGGGCAATTTTAAGAAAAATAATTGAAGGAAGGTTATTTCAGCTTCCTCTTCTGCAATATCAACTCCTCATCCTTCCCTATTTCACTTTCTACATTTTAGGGATAGATAAAGGACACCACAGGCAAGTCTAACAATTTGCTCTAGTCTCTGAGTGAGTAATAACAGAAGCAGTCCAAATGAGGAATTCCTGTTGTTCATCCCCAAATGGATTTCCCTTGGCCACTCCTTGTCCACATCTCCCCTGATTTCTACAGATTTTTATGTTGTATGCTAATTTCCATGACTCTTTTACTCACCTGGAAAACAACAGTATCACTATCAGAATTGTTCAACTGGTATGTGACAGCTAAAATCAACACTTCTTCCTTAACTCTGTTTTACTCTACTCCTCTCAAAAAGCAAACTCCTATTCACAGAGATAGTTTAATTTCATTTGTGTATCTGGCTACTACTTGCGAGACCCTAATTATTTCCATTTTTTGGCAGATTTTGATCTGCTATGGCACAAGAAATTATCACGATCAGCAAGAAGATAGATGAATGCAACGGTTAGTACTTACCTAGATCACTTCCCTCAAAATGTCCTCACAGCTCTATTTCATTCAAGTTTGGATGTACCACTTAAGACATCAAAGTGTTCTGCAAATGGGGGAAAAAGAAAAAAACAAACAAGAAATACCTTAAAATGCCAGATATGTGTGATTTGAAACAAAAAATATTTAAGATGAGGTTAAAAGTTATAAACATTTATGTACATTATTAGCTCTACATCAACAAAAGAGCACAGTTTTTCCACTGCAAATTAATAGATTATAAAATCAATAGGTTTTTCATGAAAGTAATTAAGAAAAATGGGGGTAGAATCAATCTTTTAAGAATGTTTTGCCTTTAAAATAACTTTCTCTAAAATCACCTAAAATGAAATATAAGTTAACTCTCATTCTATGAGTTCAGTGGAGTTAAATTTAACTTGAAAACATCTTTCATTTCTATAGCTACTTTATTATATTTATACAAGATGGCAAAAAGTTAATTGGGTGATTTAAGTGAGTCAACTGTCACATATATTATGAGCTCTGCATGTGTGTATTATGAAGCAATACTGACTATGAGTTCAGCCTTTTACCAACTTATTTAGCCAAGGTTGCTAGAAGTTACTTAATGAGCATGAACACACAAACTTTCAATAAACTACAAGAAGAAAAGTGGCCCATGACCTAAAAGAACCCCTCTGTTATGCCTGGGGGATGACAAAGTATGTTAAGTCACCAGCCCCTCTGTGTTATGGTGGTTCATGTTGCCAAAGCACGTGTAGCAAATTTGCAGAGTTGGGGCAGTGAATAAGAGAAGGTCAGTTTCTAAAGATTCATCTCACAGAGTTTATGAAGTAAAAAGCCTAGGAGAAGTACTTTTCCCAATTAAAACTTAAGAATATATGAATATTTGTGACTTCTAGAGTTTGACCTCTCAGTACCTAAGCTATTTCTGATTTACACTTGGCAATCTGTATTTATTCTTCAGTTCATAGAATATTAGAGTCAGGAAGAAAGGTTTAAAATCACCCATTGAATATCTGGAAGGCTTAAGGAGTAGCAGTTCAAGAATCAGGCAGAGCTGGCTTGAATTCTGGTTTCACAGTTTACAGGCTGTGTGGTATTGAATAAAGTGCTTCAAATATTGAATCCCCAGTTTTCCTATCTGTTAAATGAGGATAACAAATAACACTTACTGAGGAGAGAACAGAAGACTAAATAAAATAAAGCAAAAAGTAATATACTGTAATTCCCTCAGAAGCATTGTGTTTCACACTTGTCAGAATTCTGAGTTCTAAGCAACAGAAACTGACTTTGTTACATTAATCAGAAAAGGAATGTATTGGCAAGATATCAATAACTTAGAGAATTAATCAAGAGTTGAGAATGAGATTCTGGCAGAAAAACAAGGAAAGCAGGTTATGAGCCTGAAGTCTGCTCAGGACACAGGAATTGATACTGCTGCTACTGGATTCTTGCTGCCACACCAATAGTCTCTCAAACCTTCCACACTGGCTGGGAAAAATCTCTAACCCTCATTATTCAAAGCTACAGGCAAGAGAATCTTACTAAGTAAACTTGACACATATATCTATATGCTATTGTCTAGAGGATAAATAAGAACCCTTGTGCTATACATTGAAAGAGAGGGTCTGTCCCTCACCTTATGATTCCTCCACATAGGAATAGAATGGGATATTAGGCATATTACTAGGCTTTAAAGCAAATCTCAATAAATTTCAAAGACTTAGTGTCAAACCTAATACATTCTCTGACCACAGTTTCAATTCTGTTAAATTAGAACTCAGTAAATAAAGGATAAGTTTTAACTCCCCTAACATTTCTATAAAGTATAAAAAGTAAATTTGAATGTAACTCAGTCAAAAAGAACCTATAGGGGAAGACACAGAGCAGGTTGGCCTAATAGAACTCTCCAACAATAGTCCTCCTACAGGAACACTAAATTGAACAACTATCCACACAAGAAAGCACTTTTATGAGAACTGAAAATCAAGTGAGTGATCACAGTACCTGGTTCTAATATCATATCAAAGAAAGAGGCATTGAAGAGGTTAGGAAAGATAGTCTTGAATTGCTGATGCTGCAGAGAGGATCTGTGTGCTTGTAGGGGAGACAGGGCAGTGATGTGGGACTTTGCACTGGAACTCAGTGCAGCCCAGCCACAGTAGAAAACAACATATGGCAGAACACAGCCAGTGCCCATGGAGGGAGCCCTTATATCAGTCTCAGCAAGAGAGGAATTGTCCTTCCCAGTGGTTAGAACCAGAGTTCTGGCTAGCCTATCACCACAGGCCAAAGCACTGTGGGATCCTACATAAACTTCAAAGGCAGTCTAGGCCATAAGGTCGGCAATTCCTGGGCAAGTGCTGGTGCTGTGCTGGGCTAGGAGGCAGTAGACTTGGGTTGACCTAATGAGACACCAGCCAGGTAGACAAGGGAGTGCTTGCATCACCCCTCCCCCAACCCAGGCAGTGCAGCTCAGTAACCTGGGGGAGACTCATTCCTTCTACTGGCAGTAACCAGGCAGTGGTTACCATGGGTCTTGAGCAAGACCCAGTGCTGTGCTATCTTTGGGTGTGACCCAGCACAGTCTCAGTGTGGTAGTCACAGTGGAGCTTGCATCACCCCTCTACAAGACGAGTACAAGCAAATGCAGACTGCAAATATTATAATAAATATCTAACTATTCAATGCCCAGACACTGACAAACATCCAGAAGCATCAGGACCATTCACGAAATCATGACCTCACCAAACAAACTGAAAAAGTCACCACTGATCAATCCAAGAGTGACACAAAATTCAAAATATATATTTTGAGGAAGCTCAATGAAATGTAAGATAACACAGAGAAGGAATTCAGATTCCTATCAGATAAATTTAGCAAAGATACTGAAATAATTTTTGAAACATGCAGAAATTCTGAGCTGAAAAATTCAATTGACATACAGAATAATGCATCAGAGTCTCCCAACAGCAGAACTGATCAAGCAGAAGAAAGAATCAAGCTATTTGAAAATATACAGTCAGAAGAAACAAAAGAATAAAAAAGCATGAAGCTTGCCTATAAGTTCTAGAAAATATCTCAAAAGGGCAAATTAACAGTTACTGGCCTTAAAGAAGAGGTACAGAGATCAAGGTATACATTTTTTTCAAAGGGATAATAAAAGATAACTTTTCAAACCTAGAGAAATATATCAAAATTCAAGTATGGGTGGGTTGTAGAACACCAAGTAGATTTCATCCAAATAAAACTACCTCAAGACATTCAATAATCAAACTTCCAAAGGACAAGGATAAAGAAAGGATTCTGAAAGCAGCAAGAGAAAAGAAACAGATAACATACCTTACAATATAGGAGAAGGTGGCATTACATATTTAAAGTGCTGAAGGAAAAATGACTTTTATCCTAGAAGAGTATATCCAGTGAAAATACCCATCAAACATGAAGAAGAAATAGGCTTTCCTAGACAAACAAAAGCTGAGGGATTTCATCAACACCAGAACTGCCCTACAAGAAATGCTAAAGGGAGCTGTTCAATCTAAAAAGAAAGGACACTAATGAGCAATAGGAAGTCATCTGAAGGTATAAAACTCACTGGTAATGGTAAGTACACAAACAAACACACAATATTATAACACTGTAATTGTGGTATGTGAACTATTGATATCTTGAATAGAAAGACTAAAAGACAAACCTATCAAAAATAATAACTACAACTTTTAAGACATAGTATAATAAGATGTAGACGGAAGCAACAAAAAGTTAGAAAGCAGGGAGATTAAGTTAAAGTGCAGAGGTTTTATTAGTTTCCTCTTTGCTTGTTGTTAGTTTGATTGCCTTTGTATCCAGTGCTAAGTTATAATTGGTTTAAAATAATGGGTTCTAAGATGTTATTTCCAAGCCTCATGGTCACCTCGAACCATAAAACCTACAACAGATACACAAAAAACTAAAAATCAAGAAATTAAAACAACCCAACAAACAAAATTAACATCCCAAAAAGGAATACAGGGAAGAAGGAAGGAAGAAAGAGAAGAGTACACATAAAACACCCAGAAAACAATTAACAAAATGGCAGTAGTAAGTCTTTACTTACTAATAATAACACTGAATGTAAATGGACTAAACTCTCCAATCACAAGACATAGAGAGCCTGAACAATAATACTAATAAAAAAACAAGATCCAACAATCTGGTCCTTATAAGAAACACACTTCCCTTATAAAGACTAACTTAGACTGAAAATACAGGAACTGAAAAATATTGCAAGAAAATGGAAACAAAAAAAGCAGAAGTAGCTATATTTACATCAGACAAAATAGATTTCAAAACAAAAACTATAAACAGAGACAAAGAAGGTCATTATATAATGATAAAGAGGTCAACTTAGCAAGAGGTTATAACAATTGTAAATATGTATACATCCAACACTGGAACACTCAAATATATTAAGTAAATATTATTAGAGTTGAAGAGTAATACAATACAATAATAGCTGGAGACTTCAATACCCCACTTTCAGCATTGGACAGAAGCTCTAAACAGAAAACCACCACCAACAACAAAATTGGACTTAATCTGCACTATAGACCAAATGGACCTAATATATATTTACACAACCTTTCATTTAAGAGCTGCAGAATACACATTCTCCTCAGGGCATGGCTCATTCTTAAGGATAGATCATCTATTAGAACAAATAACAAGTCTTAAAACAATTCTAAAATTGAAAAAAATAACAAATGTCTCATCTTTCTAGTTTTATTCTCAATGGAAGAAAACTAGAAATAAATAATTAGAAAAATTTTGGAAACTATACAAACACATGCAAAATAAACAACATGCTCTAGAGTGACCAATGGGTCAATGAAGAAATTAAGAATAAAACTTAAAAATTCCTTGAAACAAACAAAAATGGAAACAGTATATCATAACTTATGGAATGCAGCAAAAGCAATACTAAGAAGAAAGCTTATAGCAATAAGCACTCCACATCAAAAAAGCAGAAAATCCTCAAATTAACAACCTAATGATGTATCTTAAAGAACTAGAAAACAAAGAGCAATAATAAAAATCAAAGCAGAAGTAAATGAACCTGAAACAAAACAAACAATACAAAATATCAATTAAACAAAAAGGTGGCTTATTTCAAAAAAATAAACAAAATTGATAAACATTTAGCCAAAGACATAAAGATAGAAAACCCAAATAAATAAAATCAGTGATAAAAGAGATATTACAACTGATACTGCAGTTCAGAGAATCATTAGAGACTACTATGAGCAACAACATGCCAGTAAATTGGAAAACCTGAAAGAAATAGATTAAATCCTAGACACATACAACCTACCAAGACCAAATCATGATGATTTCCAAAATCCAAATAGACCAACAACAAGGAATGAGTTCAACACCATAATAAAAAGTATCCCAGCAAAGAAAAGTCAGAGACCCAAAGCCTTCAACTGCCAAATTTCATCCAAACTTTAAAGAACTAATATTAAGATAATTCTATTCAAACGATTCCAAAAAAATAAAGAAGCAAATATTTCCCTACTCATTCTATGAGGGCAGTATTACCCTGATACCAAAATCAGACAAAGAGACAACAAATAAGAAAACTACAGGCCAGTATTCTAGATGAATACTGGTGCAAAAATCCTCAACAAAATACTCACAAACCAAATTCAACAACAAATTTAAAAGATAATTCATCATGACCAAGAGGGATTTATGCCAGTGATGCAAGAATGATTCAGCATATGCAAATAAATCAATGTGATATATCATATCAAAAGAATGAAGGACAAAAACATGCAATCATTATTTCAATTGATGGTAAAAAGCATTAGATAAAATTCAACCTCCGTTCGTAATAAATGCCCTAAAAAATGAGGTATAGAAGTATATATCTCAAAACAATAAAAACTGTATATGACAGACACACAGCTAGCATCATACTGAATGCAGAAAAACTGAAAACTTTTTCTATAAGATCTGGAACAAACCAAATTGTCCACTTTCACCACTATTATTCAACATAGTACTGACATTCTAGTTAGAGCAATCAGACAAGAAAAAGATATAAAGAACATCCAAATTGAAAAGAAGTAAGTCATCTTTGTTTGCAGATAATATGATCTTATATCTGAAAAATACCTAAAGACTCTACCAAAAATCTGTTAGAACAAATAAACAAATTCAGCAAAGTTGAGGGATACAAAATCAACATACAAAAATCAATAGTATTTACATATTACAACAGTTAACAATATTCAAAAGAAATCAAGAAGGTAATCCCAGTTACAATAGCTACAAATAAAATAATATACCTAGAAATGAATTTAACTAAAGAATTGAAAGATACATACAATGCATTCTATAAAACATTGATGCAAGACATTGAGGAGAACACAAAACAATGAAAAGATACTTTATGCTCATGGATTGGAAGAATCAATATTGTTAAAGTGTCTACACTATTCAAAGTAATCTGCAGATTCAACGCAATCATTATTAAAATACCAATACATTCTTCACATGAATAGAAAAAAATCATTGCAAAATTCATGTGAAACCACAAAAGACCCAGAATAGCCAAAGTCATTCTGAGTAAAAATAACAAAATGAGAGGAAGCACATTCTCTGATTTTAAATTATTCTGTAGAGCGATAGTAACCAAAACAGCATGGTACTGGCATAAAAACAGACATGTAGACCAAAGAAACAGGATAAATCAGAAATAAATCCATACAGTTATGTTGAATTTATTTTTGACAAAGGTGCCAAGAACATACATTGGAGAAAGACAATCTCTTAAACAAATTGTGCTGTGAAAACCGGATGTCTATAGGCAGAAGAATGAAGCTAGAACCCTATTTTTCATCATCTACAAAAATGATGTCAAAATGTATTAAAGAGTTAAGTTTAATACCTCAGACTATGAAACTATTAAAAGAAAACATTGGGAAAACTCCACAGGACATTGGTCTGGGCAAAGGTTTCTTGAATAACACCTCAAAAACAGAGATATCCATAGCAAAAATGGGCAAATGTGATCACATCAAGTTAAAAAGCGTCTGCACAGAAAAAAAAAAAATTAACAAAGTGAAGAGACAACCCACAGAATGGGAGAAAAATTTTCAAACTATCCAACTGTCAAGGGATTTACAACCAGAGTATATAAGGAGCTTGAACAATTGGGAAAAAATCTAATAATCTAATTTAAAAATGGGCAAAATGTCCAAATAGTCATTTCTCAAAAGAAGACATATAAATGGCAAATAGGTATGTGAAAAGATGCTCAACATCGCTGATCATCAAATGAATGCAAATCAAATATCATCTCATCCTGCTTAAAATGGCTTTTATCCAAAATAAAGGCAACAATGATTGTTGGCAATAATGTGGAGAAAAGGGAATCCTCAAACACTATTGGTGGGAATGTACATGAGTTTAGCCACTATAGAGAACAGTATGGAGGTTCTTCAAAAAACTAAATATAGAACTACTAAATGATCCAGCAATTCCCCTACTGAATATTTATCCAAAGAAAATGAAACCAGTGTGTTGAAGATATTTCTGTAGTCCCATACGTATTGCTGCACTATTTGCAATATTCAAATTTAGAAGCAACCTAAGTTTCTATCAACAGGCAAATGGACATAGAAAATGTGGTACATATACACAATGAAGTATAATTCAGCTTTAAAAAAATAAGATCCTGTCATTTGCCATGATATGTATGGCACATTATGTTAAATGAAATAAGCCAGGCACCAAAAGACAAACTTCACATGTTCTCCTTATTTTTGGTAGCTGAAACTTAAAACAATTGAACTCATTGTAATGGAGAGTAGAATAATCGTTACCAGAGGCTGGGAAGGGTGGTAGGTAAGGGGGAGTGGAAATGAGTACAAAAATACAGTTAGAATGAATCAGATCTACTATTTGATAGCACAACATGGTGACTATGGTCAACAATTTGTAGATTTTCAAATATCATAAGAGTACAGCTGGAATGTTTGTAAAACAGCAAAGTAATAAATGCTTGAGGTGATGATACTCCATTTACCGTGATGTGATTATTACCCATTGTATGTCTTTATCAAAATGTCTCATATGCCCCCTAAACATATATATATATATACTATGCATTCCTAAAAAATAAAAATAGAAAACAGAAAACCATTGATAAGTTAAGATACCTCATAAAAAAAAACCATAATAGGAATTATAAAATACTTAGATAAGAACAAAAATATCAAAGCAAGAGATAAAGCAGAATTGATATTTTGAGGGAAATTTATAGCTTTAAAGTGCTTATTTTTTGAAACAGATAAATGCTGAAAATTAATGAAGTAACTGTCATGTTAAAAAGAAAAAATAGAATGAATGTATCAATGCCAATCAATGAACAGAAAACAAATAAAATAGGAAATATATATAAACCAGAAGTTGGTTACATTGAAATAAGAAAGACAAACCTCTGATAACTTAATCAAAAAGATAAAGAAATCTCCTCAATGAAAAATTTTAGAAATAAGAATGTGGGTCTATCACAAACATAACAGGGAATTTTTAAATATGAAAGCAAAATAAAAGACATAAAAACAATAAATTTCAATTTAGATAAATAAAATTTTTAAAATTAAATACCATACCAAACTTACTGAAGACACAAATTGAGCCTATATTAATCTTGTGTATACTGAAGAGAATGAATTGGGGCTTGAAAATCTTCCTAAAAAGAAAATATCACACTAAGATTATTTAGTTGATTTACAAGGAGCAGCCATTCTATTGTATTGCAATTCTAGAATATGGAAAAAGAGGGGCTATACAATGAGTCGAGACTCATTGTATAAGGTCAGTATTCCCCTAGTATCAAAACCACACAAACACAATAGAGAAGATAATTGTTGGTGAGTCTCACAAAGAGATTCAACTTTTGTTAAAAATACAACCAAACTAAATTTAACAAGCTAAAAAATACAAGCACATATAACCAAGTTGGGGTTTATCACAAACTTGCAAGGCAGTTTAAATCAGAAAATCAACAAATGCCATTTACCAAATAAACAGCATAAATTTTGAAATGTTTTATTCTATATGAAGAACATAATTCATAAAATTTAACCTAACTTCATGATGATACCTCTTACCAAACAGTAGCAACAAAGGACTTCCTTAGTCTTATAATGTATGTCTACCAAAAACGAGACATCTTTCAGTATGGAGAAGCATTAGAAGAGTTCCCTTTAGAATTAATACAAGTATATTTCATATTACAATTTTTACTCAACATTCTTCTTTAAGTTTAGTTAGCATGTAATTCAATAAAATGCAAATAAATGCATAAGGATTAGAAAGGAAAAAATTCAAAATTATCATAATTTTCAAGTGATATCAGTTGCTTTCAAAATCTCAAATTATCCAATGATATGGTTTGGCAATGTCCCCACCCAAATTTCTTCTTGAATTGTAGCTCCCAGAATCCCCACATGGCATGGGAGAGACCTGGTGGGAGGTAATTGAATAATGGGGGCTGGTTTCTCCATGCTGTTGTTGTGATAGTGAAACAGTCTTATGAGATCTCATGGTTTTATAAAGGGCAGTTCCCCTGCACACACTCTCTTGCTTGCCATCATGTAAGATGTGGTTGCTTCTCCTTTGCCTTCTGCCATGATTGTGAGGCATCCCAAGCCATGTGGAACTATGAGTCTATTAAACTTATTTTTATTTAGAAATTACCCAATCTTAGATATTTCTTCATAGCAGTATGAAAATGGACTAATACAGCAAATTGGTACTGGTAGAATGGGGTACTGCTATTAAGATACTGTAAAATGTGGAAGCAACTTTGGAACAGGCAGAGGTTGGAACAGTTTGGAGGGCTCAGAAGAAGACAGGGAGATGTGGGAAAGTTTGAAGCTTCCTAGAGACTTGTTGAATGGTTTTGACCAAAATACTGATAGTGATACGGCCAATGAAGTCCAGGCTGAGGTGGTCTTAGTTAGACATGAGGAACTTACTGGGAACTGAAGCAAATCTGATACTTCTCATGCTTTAGCAAAGTAACTGGTGGCATTTTGTCCCTGTCTTAGAGATCTGTAGAATTTCAAACTTGAGAGGGATGATTTAGGGTATCTGGTGGAAGAAATTTCTAAGCAGCAAAGCATGCAAGAGGTGACTTTGGTGCTCTTAAAAGCAACTATTAATTGCCAAGGCACTGCGGAAAATGTCTCTAAGGCATGTCAGAAGTCTTCACAGCATCCCCTCCCATCACAGGTCTGTAGGCCTAAGAGGAAAAAATGGTTTCATGTGCCAGGCCCAGGGCCTTGCTGGTTTGTACAGTCTCAAGACTTGGTGCCCTGTGTCCCACCCATGCCTTAAGGGGACAAATGTACAGCTCAGGCTGTTGCTTCAGAGGGTGCAGGCCCCAAGCCTTGGTGGCTTACAAGTGATGTTGGCCCTGTGGGTACACAAAAATCAAGAGCTTAGGTATGGGAACCTCCTCCAAGATTTCAGAGCATGTATAGAAACGGCTGGATGTCCAGGCAAAGGTGTGTTGCACAAGAGGAGCCCTCAGGGAGAACCTCTGCTAGGACAGTGAGGAAGGGAAATGTGGGGTGGGAGCCCCCACACAGAGTCCACTTGTGCACTGCCTAGTGAAGCTGTAAGAAGAGGGTCACCATTCTCCAGACCTCACAATGGTAGATTCACCAACAGCTTGCACCATGCACCTGCAGACACTCAATGCCAGCTTGCGAAATCAGCCAGGAGTAGGGTTATAATCTGTAAAGCCACAGGGTGGAGCTTCCCAAGGCCATGGGACCCCACCTCTTACATCAGTGTGACCTGGATGTGAGACACAGAGTCAAAGTAGATCATTTTGAAGCTTTAAGATCTGACTGCCCAGCTGGATTTTGGACTTGCATTGATCCTGTCGCCTCTTTGGTTTGGCCAATTTCTTCCATTTGGTACAGTTCTATCTACTCAATACCTGTACCCCCGCTGTATCTAGGAAGTAACTAATTTGCTTTTGATTTTACAATCTTTGGACTTGGACTTTGGAGTTAACGCTGAAATGACTTTGGGGGACTGCTGGAAGGGCGTAATTGCATTTGAATCATGAAGACTTGAGATTTGGGAGAGGCAAGGGGTATAATGATATGGTTTGGCTGTGTCTCCAACCAAATCTCATCTTGAATTGTAGCTTTCATAATCCACAGGTATCATGGGAAAGACCCAGTGGGAAGTAACTGAATCATAGGGGTGGGTTTTCTTGTGCCATTCTCAAGATAGTAAATAAGTCTCATGACATCTATTGGTTTTATAAAAAGAAGTTCATCTGCATATGCTCCCTTGCCTGCTGCCATGTAAGACATGCCTTTCTTCTCCTTTGCCTTCCACCATGATTGTGAGGCCTCCCTACCCATGTGGGACTCTTAAGTCCATTAAACCTCTTTTTCTTTATAAATTACCCAGTCTCAGGTGTTTCTTCATAGCAGTATGAAAATGGACTAATACTTCCAAAGACAAATAATCAGAAATCATAAGGGTGTTCAGTAAGAGAGCTAGGTATAAAATCAATAGGCAAAAATCAATATAAGTCCTCAGTAGGAAATATAATTTTAAAAAGTGACATTTTCATAGCAGCAGTGAAAACTATATAAAACCTGATAATAAAACTAATGAAATATAGACAGTACCTATATGAAGAAAATTATAAAAATATGCTAAAGACATGTAAAAAAAAAAAAAAAGAACTTGGAGAGAGACATGAGTTCTGGGATAAGAAGACTTAAAACTGTAAAGACATTAATGCTTGCCAAATCTAGAGTGGAGTCAAGTGGAACTTGACAGGCTAATAATAAAGTTTATGTGAAAGAGCAAAGGATCAAGAATAACCAAGACATTCTGAAACAAAAGAAGAAAATAAGTAAATTACCCTGCAGATATTCAGACGTATTAGTTTAAAACTACAAAGTAGGACACTGAGTGAGTTAGATAAAGAAAACTTTACCAATGAAATGAAACTAAATACAAGACAGACCCAATATTTATGAAACATTCACATATGACAAATATGTGTTGCAGGTCAGTAGAGAAAGGGACTCATCAGTAAATTGTACTATGATTGTCATTATCCAGAAAGGAAAATATTTTTTAAAAATCTAGGTAGGTAAGAAATTCAATGTGGAAAACAGCATTAAGTTGAAAATATAGGAGAATGCCTTTCTGACCTTTGGTTAAGGAAGGTTTTTTACATAAAACACAAAAATCACTAATCAAAAGAATATGATAGACTTAACTACATTAAAATTAAGAACATATGTTCAGCAAAAGATAGATCAGTGAAAGAAAGATTTTAAAAAACTAGCCATAAACCAAGAGAAAATATTTGTAACATACATTCTTAACAAAGAGTTCAAATTAAGTATTTGTAAAGAACTCCCACAAATTAATAATAAAAACAAATAAGTTAATAGATAAACTGACACAAATATATATTTCATGGATAAGGAATTACTAGATATACAAGATGCTTCATCTCATTTGCAATCAGATAAATGAATATTAAGACCAGAATGAGAAACTTTATATCTGAGAGATAGGCAAAAATTAAGAAGTCTGACTACATCTAGTGTTGGACTGAGTAATTTATACACATTGCTTTTGAAAGTATAAATTTGTACAACTGCACTGGTAAACTGTGTATTATTATGTTCCAAAGTTGAGCATTGTATATACCATAACTCAGAAATTCCACTCCTAGGTATATATCCTAGAAAAACTATTCAAGTGACTGCAAGATATGTACAATGTTTATAGCGGTAGTCTTTATATTATCAGAAAACTGAAAGTCACCCAGAGCCTAACACAAAATTAATGAAAAATTGTGATGCCATCACATATTTGAATATTGTATGACAGTGAAAATAAAAAAAAAATCTACTGTATGCAATAACATATATAAACCATAGAAGCATATGTTGAATAAAAGTCATCAAGACACAGAAGGCTACATACAATATAATGCTGAAATCAACCCAATAGTCCCATAGATCGTTGTTTGGATAAACACAGAAGTTGACTCATGGTCTTAAAGCTTGAACCTTACATCTGTTTGCTCTGAGTTCCTCCCTCAGGAAATGACCTTCAGGCCTCCCAAAGTACCAAAGAACTGAAATTCACCAGAGCACCACATCCAGACAATGAGATGTCAGATCCCTCATTCATTATGATTGCTTGCTTGCCCCTCCCTAGTTCTTGTTTCTTGCCTATTGTTGCATTTATTCCCTACTATATAAACCCGTAGTTTTAGTCAGTCAGGCAGATGGATTTGAGACGGAGCTCCCATCTCCTCAGCTGCAGCATCCAATTAAGGCCTTCTTCCTTGGCAATAATTGGCATCTCAGTGAATGGCTTTCTTTATGGTAAGCGGCAGGACCTAGACTGAACCTCTGCTTTTTCAGTAACAATATTATGTGTATAGAAATGTAAAACAAGCTCAACTAAATATATAGCTACTTTAAGCATACATGCATTTGTGATAACACTACTTTTTAAAGAGGATGAAGAGGCTGGGCATGGTGGCCCATGTGTATAATCCCAGAACTTTGGGAGGCTGAGGCAGGAGGACTGCTTGAGGCCAGGAGTGGAGACCAGCCTGGGCAACAGTGTGAGATCCTGTTTCTACATTTTGTTTTTTAATTAGCTGGTTGTGGTGGTGTGTGCTTGTAGTCCCAGCTACTCAGGAGGCTGAGGCTGGAGGATCACTTGAGTCCAGGAGTTGGGGGTTAAAGTGAGCTATGGTCATGTTTCTGCACTTTGGCTTAGGTGACAGAGCAAGACCCTGTCTCTAAAGAAAACAAACAACTCAAAAGGAAGAAGAAACAAAAAACTCACAGGGAATGTGGGGAAAGTGCAGAGACTGTGAAAGAGATCCAGATATGTGTAAGACACAATTTTAAAGCCCTCATTGGTATTTTTCTAAATTAAGCAGTATTATTCAGTAAAAAAATGTTTTTTAATCAAGCAATATTCTTTTATAATATATTCTTCTCATGCACCCCAATGTCCTCTTCTCACTCCTCTTCTGGCTACAGTTGCATCAGGAAGCTGAGGCAAAGACAAAGTGAACATAACCATAAATTGTAAAAAAAAGAATAAAAAAAAAAAAAACAAATACTTCAAAGAGAGTTAGCAAATAAACCATCCCACGTTTGATTGACTTTTGGAGAATTATCCTAGAACTAGGGAAAAGCAAAAGCAGAGATTACAGTCTGGCAGCTACTGCAATGTTCCAGGTAAGAGATGATGGTGGCCTGGAGTAGAATAAAATGGTAAATGTGGAGGAAATAACAGATTTAAGAGGTATTTTGTAATTGTCATCATCTCTGTCCTTAGAGTCACAGCAGTTTCAGTAATAATAGCAGAAATATTTTAAGCATAGTGATCATCCAATCCAACTGACAGTTTCTCCGGTTGCCAACAGAGAGGTGAACAGGCACTGGCATCACTCCATCCCAGAGTAATTACATAATTTGGCCATCAGCTACTGTACTCATCTCCTCAAAGGTGTGATCTCAAACCTTATTCTACATGTTTTCTTTATTTCATTTAACTGACTTTTCTTACCCTTGATCCAGTTCTTATTTCTCCACTCAATTCTGAAACTCTTGAATCTTCTCCTTTGCAGTCAGGCAACTCTCTTAATCCCCTACTATTGTTCAGAATGTTCCCTTTATTTTAATAGGTTTATTAAGGTGTAATTGTTATGCACAAAAAGCTGCACATAATTAATGTATAAAATTTGATAGGTTTTAACATAAGGTGTTTTTCCATTTATTTGGTCTTCTTCAATTTCTTTTAGCATTTTTTTTTTTTTTTGTAGTCTTCAATGTACAGGTCTTTCACTTCTTTAAGTTTATGCCTAAGTATTTTATTGTTCTTCATGCTATCATAAATGGAATTATAAACCAAAAGTAAAAATTTAAGCCCCCCCAAATGACTGAATGGGCCCTTCCTCTTGGCTAAGAAGATTCCAAAAAAAATTTGAAAAACTATTTCAGGCCATGATGGGAAGGGGGTTCAGTTTTGCCTCATTATACTCTCCTTCCTTTGGAATTCAGGCACAACTGACCAGCATTAACATTAAAACAGAGATCTTTACACTGACAAAACTGATTCTTTGTAGCAGTATGATACCAAATTTAATCCGATCCTAGCAGAGCATCACATGGCAAATAGCAGGCCCTAAAGGAAATTGAAGTATTTAATCTCAAAATATACTTATTTGACATATGTTGAAGTGGCCTGGCAAAGTTGGCTCTTGTGGGGGAAAGTTACATTCTGTAGAGAATTGCCTTCCTTTCAGGTCTCTTTCTGAGCCTAAGGAGATTAGTTGAGAGTCTACCACCTTACAAAGAACTGAATTAGAAAATATTTGCCATCTATTGCCTCTAAGGGTGGCTGCCTTTGAGACTTCATCTACATAATAAGAACCTTCATCTCCACAACCACTCATCTTAACCCAGACACTCCTTTCTGTTGATTCCAGATCTTTAAATAATGACTCCTTCAACCAATTACCAATCAGAAAATCTTTGAGTCCACCTATGACCTGAAGTCCCTGCTTTGAGCTGTTCCACATTTCTCAACTAAACAAATGTATACCCTACATGTATTGATTGATGTCTTATGTCTCCATGAAACATATAAAATTAAGCTGTAACTCAACCACCTTGGGCACATATTTTCAGGACCTCTTAAGACTATGTCTTGGGCCTTGTTCACTCATATTTGGCTCAGAATAAATCTCTTTAGATATTTTACAGAGTTTGACTTTTTCATCAACATAATCATTTTCTTAATTTCCTTTTCAGAGAGTTTAATGTCAGTATATATAAATGCAAATAATTTTTGTATGTTGATTTTCTTTCCTGTAACCTTTATAAGTTTTTTAACTTGAACACCATCCAAATTATTGGTGTACAATTGTTACTTGGAGTCTCTTGTGATCCTTTTTATATCTATGACATTAGTTGTAATGTCTCTTCTTTCAGTTCTGATTTTTTTATTTGAGTATTCTGTTTTATAATGAATATAACTAAAGGTTTGACAGTTTTATCTTTTAAAAAAATCAACTTAATTCCATTGATGTTTTCTATTGTTTTTCTTTCATTTATTTCACTTATTTCTGTTCTAAACTATACTGCTTCCTTCCTTATGCTAACTTTGGGCTTAGTTCATTTTTCTTTTTCTAATTTATTGAGGTATATAGTTACATTCTTTATTTGAGATCCTTCTTATTTCCTAATGTAGGTATTTCTTACTATAAAGTTCCCTCTTAGTATTGTCTTTTGTGTGTCCCACTATTTTGGTATGTTGTGTTTTTGTTTTCATTTGTCTCAGGATATTTCATCTCTGTTTTGATTTCTTGTTTTATTTATTGGTTTTTCAGAAGTGTATTATTTAATTTCCACATATTTGTGAATTTTCCAATACTTCTGCTACTATTGATTTCTAGTTTTATTTCATTGTGGTTGAAAAATGTACTTGGAGTGATTTCAATACTCTTAAATTTGTTAACACTTATTTAGTGACCTAACATCTAATCCATCCTACAGAATCTTTTATGTGTGCTTGAAAAGAATGCGTATTCTGCTCTTGTTGGATGGAATATTACCTATATTTCTGAAAGGTTCACTTGAGTTATGGTTTTGTTCAAGTCCACTATTTCCTTATTGCTTTTACTTTCAGGATGTTCTATTAATTACTGGAAGAGGAATATTAAAGCCTCTTACCATTATCTATTGTTTTTTTTTTCTTCCATCTATCAATGTTTGCTTTATATAGTTAGGTACACTAATGTTGGGTGCATACATATTTATAATTGTTATACCTTCTTCATTATTTGATTCTTTTATCACTATATAATGTTATTCTTCATCTCCTGTGACTTTTATTAACTTAAAGTATATTTTGTCTTATATAAATATAAGGCATAGGTCCTGAAAACATGTGCCCAACATGATTGGGTTACAGCTTAATTTTATATGTTTCATGGAGACATAAGACATCAGTTCTTTCATTTTTCTTTTCTTCTCTTGCTGTATTCTTTTGTGTTTCATTGGTGGTTTTTTAGTGATAGCCTTTGATTCCTTTCCCTATTTTCCTTCTTTCCTTTCTCTCTCTCTTTCACTTGCTTTCTTTCTTTTTCTTTCTTTCTTTCTTTCTTTCTTTCTTTCTTTCTTTCTTTCTTTTCTTCTTTCTTTTTTTATTTTTTTTAATTTTTGAGACAGAGTCTCACTCTGTCACCCAAGCTGGAGTGTAGTGACACGATCTCTGCTCACTGCAAGCTCTGTCTCCTGGGTTCAGGCCATTCTCCTGCCTCAGCCTCCCGAGTAGCTGGGACTACAGGCATATGCCACCATGCTTGGCTAATTTTTTTTTTTTTTTTTTTTTTTGTACTTTTAGTAGAGACAGGGTTTCACTGCGTTAGCCAGGATGGTCTCGATCTCCTGACCTTGTGATTCATCCACCTTGGCCTCCCAAAGTGCTGGGATTACAGGCCTGAGTCACCGTGCCCAGTCTCTCTCTCTCCCTCCCTCCCTTCCCTTTCTTTCTTTCTTTCTTTCTTTCTTTCTTTCTTTCTTTCTT
>NC_045434.1:75942943-76039299 GCF_002776525.5 Piliocolobus tephrosceles
CAGTCTCAGCTCACTGCAACCTCCGCCTCCCAGGTTCAAGTGATTCTCCTTCCCCAGCCTCCTAAGTAGCTGGGATTACAGGCTCATGCCACCACACCCAGTTAATTATTTTGTTTATTATCTACAGATATTTTCTTTGTGGTTACCATGAAGCTTACATAAAACATCTTACAGGTATAACAGTCTAAGCTGATTAGAAACATAACTATTAGGTTTGTGCAAATGTAATTGCAGTTTTTGCATTGTTGAAATTTGCCATTTGATATTGAAATACATTTTTAAGTAAATGTGGTTACGTTATATGTCATTTTAGTGTGCATTTCTTGCTTTCCTTTTTTGTTAATGAGTTATTACTTGCTGTTTATTTTATATTTAATTTAGACCATGGAAATGATGTTAGACAAAAAGCAAATTTGAGCAATTTTCTTATTCGAGTTCAAAATGGTCCGTAAAGCAGCAGAGACAACACGCGACATCAACAATGCATTTGGCCCAGGAACTGCTAAGAAATGTAAAATGAAGTGGTGGTTCAAGAAGTTTGGCAAACGACATGACAGCCTTGAAGATGAGAAGCATAGTGGCTGGCCATTGGAAGTTGACAACACCAACAGAGACCAATCATCTAAGCTGATCCTCTTACAACTACATGAGAAGTTGCTGAAGAACTCAATATCGACTATTCTATGGGTTGTTCAGCATTTGAAGGAAATTGGAAAGGTGAAAAAGTTCAATAAGTGGATGCCTCATGAGCTGAATGAAAATGAAAAAAAATTGTCCTATTGAAGTGTTATCGTCTCTTATTCTATGCAACAACAAGGCACCATTTCTTGGTTGGATTGTGATGTGTGATGAAACGTGGATTTTCTACAACCAGCAGTAACCAGCTCAGCGGCTGAACCGAGAAGAAGCTCCAAAGCATTTCTTAAAGCCAAACTTGCACCAAAAAAAGTTATGGTCACTGGTTGCTGGTCTGCTGCTAGTCTGATGCACTACAGGTTTCTGAACTCTGGCAAAACTATAACATCTGAGAAATATCCTCAGCAAATCAATGAGATGCACCAAAAACTGCAATGCTTGCAGCCAGCACTGGTCAACAGAAAGGGCCCAATTCTCCTCCATGACAATGCCTGACCACACATTGCACAGCCAACATTTCAAAAGTTGAAAGAATTGGGCTATGAAGTTTTGCCCCATCCACCATGTTCACCTGACCTCTTGTCGACCAACTACCACTTCTTCAAGCCTCTCTACAACATTTTGCAGGGAAAACATTTCCACAACCAGCAGGATGCAGAAAATGCTTTCCAAGAGTTCATCAAGTCCCAAAGCACAGATTTTTATGCTACAGGAATAAACAAACTTATTTCTCATTGTCAAAAATGTGTTGATTGTAATGGTTCCTATTTTGATTAATAAAGATGTGTCTGAGCCTAGTTATAATGATTTAAAATCCACGGTCCAAAACCACAATTACTTTTGAATCAACCTAATATAATGGAATACAAAAGAGCTACACTTTAGCAACCCCCTACACTTTATGTTATAAATGAAACAATTTGTATCATTTTTTATGTATATCCATTAACAAATTTTGTACTTATAGTTATTTTTAATACTTCTGTCTTTTGTTTTTAAAGTTAAAAGCGATACCAATAGTATACTATGATATTCTGTATTTGTCCATATATTTACCTTTACTGTAAGTTTTACATTTTCTTATGTTTCTGTGTTACTATTTAGCATCCTTTCATTTCAACTTGAATAATTCCCTTTTGTATTTCTTATAAGACAGTGATAGTAGTGAGGAACTCTCAAGTTTTATTTGCCTCAAAAAGTCTTTATATTTTCCTCATTTTGGAAGGGTAGTTTTGCTTAATATGGTATTCTGGTTGATAGATTTTTGTTTGTTTTTTCTTTTAGTTACTTGAATATATCATCTTACTCTCTTCTGGCCTGCAAGGCTTCTGTTGGTAAATCTGCTACTAGTCTTGGGGATGTTTCCATTGTACATGGCAAGTCAATTTTCTTTTGTTCCCTTCATAATTCTCCTTGTGTTTGAATCTTGATAATTTGATTCCTATGTGTCTCTGTGTACACTTCTTTGGGTCTGTGTACACTTCTTTGGGTTCACTATTTTTTGCATTCTTTTGGCTTCATGAATTTGGTTGTCCATTTACATTTCCAGATATTGGAAATTTTCAGACATTATTTCTTTTTTTGTTTGTTTGTTTTGTTTTGTTTTGATTTCCTAGATCTCTTACTAAAACATGTCATTTTTTTAAATATTTTTTTTCTTCTTTCTGTTCTTCTTCTTCTGGGTCCCCCATAATGCATATTGGTTCTCTTTATAGTCTCTTGTAAGTCTCTTAGGCTTTCTTTACTCTTTTGCATTTCATTTTCTGTTTTTGATTCTCTGACAGATAATTTTAAATGATTTGTCTTTGGGTTTGCTATTATTTTATTTCATGAAGTCTGCTTTTGAAACTATTTAATTTTTCAATTCAATTTTTACATTCTTTAGCTCTTGAATTTCTGTTTGGTTTTCTATTTATGGTTTTTATCTCCTTGTTAATAGTCTCATTTTGTTCACGTGTTGGTTTCCTGATTTTGTTTAGTTGTCTGTCTGTATTCTTTTGTAACTTAATGAGTTTATTTAGAAACGATTATTTTTAATTCTTTGTTAGGCTATTCATAGATCTCCACTTCTTAAGAGATGCTTATTGAAGATTTATTTTGTTCCTTTAGTCATGGTACATTTCCTTGATTGATCATGATCCTTGTAGCTTTGCTTTGGTGCCTGCACATTAGAGTTATCAGCCACCTTTCCCAGTGTTTATAGACTAACTTAGATGAGATAAGATTTTCATCAACCAGATTTTATTGCTAGAGATTCTGGGAGCCTCTTAAACTGTTTCCATAGATGTTCATGTACTCTGCTTCTTCCTTCCTACTGTGGAAAACTCAGTTCTGCACTTTCTCTCAATCTCACAGAGCTGTACCAGTCATAGCAAGAAGCTCCCCACTTTTCTTTGTTCTTAACTTCCCAAAGGCATCTGAGCTATGGCAGATCCATAAACACTACATATGAGGTGAGACAAAAACCAGATTCTTTGACAGCACACTGAAAGAAGAGTGACATGAAGCCTCACTATTTCCCCTCAAGAGAGAAGTCATAGGCCAGATGAGCTCTCTTGACACTGAACTGTGCTGTCTTGTGGGAGGGACTGGCATGGGTAGAGTGAAACTGTTCTTCTTACCCATTTTGGTAGGTTCTCAGGTTTGGAATACTGCAACTTTTAACTGTATTCTAAATCTCTTATAAAGGAATTTTGTTTAGTATTTTGTTGTTAAATGTGGGAGAATGAGTTCTGAGACTTCTTATTCCATGATCTTGCTGAGGTAACTCCAGAATATTCCTTTATCTTTTTGTTTCAACTCAATAATACTCAATCCTGGTTACATATATGAATTGTCTGGAGAAATTTAAAATACTAATGCCTGCATTTGATTCATAGATATTATAGTTAAATTTATCAGGGGTGGGGTCCATCTAGGCAGGCACTGGGATTTGGCTAAAGCACACTAGAAATTTCCAATGAGCAACTATAAGTGGTAGCTGTTCTCTTCACTTAAAACTAGATTTCTATTAAAACCTCTAAATTGAGGATTATTGATCCTGTCATGCCTTTGTATCTCAGGGTTGTGTTCTTGACCTTCTTGCTTTCCATTGCCTCTTTGAAACCAATACTGCTTATCGAAAACATCTTTGCTGCCATGAGACTCACCACATTCAAATATTTCTTAAACATGACATCAAAAGCATAATCCATGAAAAAAACAAAAATGATAATTTGGACTTCATCAAAACTTAAAATATCTGCTTCTCAAAGGCACTGTGAAGTACATACAAAGACAAGACACAAATGAGGACAGAATATTTGCAAATCAAATATCTGATAAAAGCCTTATATTCAGAGTCTATAAAGATCTCTCAAAATTGAATAACAAAAAGAAAACTCAGTTTTTTGAATGGGCAAAGGATCATAACAAACATCTCACCAAAGAAGACATATATTTGTCAAGTAAAATTATAAAAATATGCTCAACATCATTATTTGTTAGGAAAATGCAAATCAGAACCTCCATGAGATACCACTACATACCTATTAAAATGGCTGAAATTAAAGAGACTGACCAACCAAATATTGGTAAGGTCATGGAAGAACTTGTAGAAATGTAAAATGGTACAATATGATCTAGCCATTTTACTCCTACACATTTGTCCAAGAGAAAAGAAGAAATATATTCATGCAAAGACTGGTATAAGATGTTGATAGCAGCTTTACCCATAATAACTCAAAACTGGAAATAATTGTACGTTTATAAACAGGTGAATGAATGAACAAATTATGAATGATCCACACAATCAAATATTAATTAGTAATAAGAAGGAATAACATGTACAACAACATGGATACCTGCAACAACATGGGTAAATTATTGATACACACAACAACATGGATAAATCTCTAACTAAGGTGAGTGAAAATAATCAGAGAGAAAAAAGAATAGATACTGAATGACTCACTTATATAAAACTATAAGAAATGCAAACTGATCTATAGTGATAGAAAGCAGAGCAATGATTGCCTGGGGAGTGTGGGACAGGAGAGAAAGGATAAAGAAATTACATAAGGGCACAAGGCAACATTTGGGGATAATGAATACATTATGTTCACCATCCTGCTTGTGGTGATGGTTTCACAGGTGTATACATATGACAAAACTTATAAAATTTCACTTTAAATCTCTTTAGTTTATTGTATTTTTACTATACTTCAATGATGCCGTTAAAAATAATTGAGAAGGAGGGCAAGATGGCTGACTAGAGACAACCAAGTGGAACAGCTCCCACTGAGGGACTGAGACAACTGTCATGCTCCTAACAGATCTTCAGAAGGAAGGACCTGCGAGTGGCTAGAGGGAAGACACAGAAGCTGAGTTGAAGGGGGAGAAAGCTGGGAACACTGCATGGGCCTACCATACATGAGGATTTATTCCCAGTCCCTAATGGCTCCAGAGGAACGGGTGAGTTGAAATGACAAGAAAAAACTCCCTCTCACCATGGGCTTCTTATATCCCAGCAGGAGAAGTCCCCTTAACCACGACAGACACTCAAGTTGGCAGAGAGCTGCTTAGTGAAGTGGTGGGGCAGGAAACTAGCAGATGTACAGCCCAGAGAGTTTGGTGTGGGAGCATCTGTAGCAGAGGACAGCCAGGGGCAGCCATCCCCCTAAGCTTGACTTGTTCCTACAGGAGGCTTTAGACCTAGGGCAACTATCTGACCTGAACTCTGCAGGGTGTTCTTGCCCATCAGACAGGGCCAGTCTGATCTGAGCATTCTTTGGTGTGCTGGCCTCTCCCAGGCCCCACCCTGGCCATGCCTGCTTGCAGGGCAGTCTTAGGTGCCTGAGAGGCCCACGCCATAGCTTTTGCACTTGCAGACTCTGCCTGACCAGCAGAGAGCTCTAGCAAGGCAGCCCCTATGGCCACTCACCAGCCCACCTGTTCCTTCCCCACACTGCAGCTTCCTCCCAGCTCATGGCAACTCCCCACATCACTTTGCTGGTGCATATTTGCGCAGGTGGGTTTTGCTTTCCTTGCCCTACCACTGGGCAGAAATGCAGTTCATTCCCACATCCCCCACAGATTTCCACTGGAGACTGAGCCTTGGTAGGCACAGAGCCAGCCAGCCCCACTTCCGCCTGTGCTCCGCCCTGGCACTAACACTACACAGAGTGAACTGTGAGTGAGTTCACCCTACGCTGAGTGAACACCCCTTCCTGCAGGGTACAGAGAAGGAACCCAGACCTATGCCTACCAGTACCCTGCCCCTGAGTCAACACCACCTCCAATCTGACTGCATACACAGTTGCCAGCAGGGGTCCCCCAACCACAAACAGCTGCATTGCCTCTATCACTGTGGCGAATGCCCACAGAGAGGAGGGCACCCTGGCACCTGCTAGCATTCTGCCTCAGCTGCCGCTACTGCTGCTATTGGCACAGGCTAATGTAGACAGAGCCTGCTGTTACTGCACTATGAAACACTTTGCCTGACACCACCCATTAGAGTGTAGCAACCAACCCAACTCTGGGAACACCTTAGTTCCCCAAGTGCAGTGGATTCTGCATCTCAAGGAGTAAGATAACAAAGTCGAGGCCCAAGACAAGTCTCCCAGAGTAAGAACACTTAGTCCAGGAGTTAGGAGCTGAGGGTTGGCCCCTAAAATTTTCCAGAAATAAAATCTGTCAGCTGAATCCGTCTTATACTACAATCAAATCCTGAGGGTCATCAGACAGGATAAAAGATTTTTTAAAAATCCAAAGGTCAGCAACCTCAAAGATTGAAGGTAGATAAGTCCACAAGTTGAGAAAGAATCAGCGCAAGGACCTTGAAAACTCAGCTATAATGCCTTCTTTCCTTAAAACAACTACATCACCTCTCCAACAAGGATTCTGAACTGGGCTGAGATGGTGGAAATGACAGAAATAACATTCAGAATATGGATAAGAATAAAGATCACTGAGCTACAGGAGTACATTGAAATCCAATTCAAGGAAGGTAAAAATCATGATAAAACAATTCAGGAGCTGACAGACAAAATAGCTGATATAGGAAAAAAATGTAACTGACCTGATGAGCTGAAAAGCACACTACAGGAATTTCATAATGCAATCACAAGTATTAATAGAATAGACCAAGTGGAAGAAAGAATTTCAGAATTTGAAGACTGGCATTCAAAAATAAGACAATTATATAAGAATAGAGAAAAAATAAAAAAGAATGAAGAAAACCTCTGAGAAATATGGGATTACGTAAAGAGACCAAATCTACGACTCACTAGTATCTTTGAAAGAGATGAGGACAGCATAAGCAACTTGGAAAACATATTTCAATGAATAAAACCTCTGAGAAATATGGGATTATATAAAGAGACCAAATCTATGACTCACTGGTGTCTTTGAAAAAGATTAGGACAGCATAAGCAACTTGGAAAACGTATTTCAGGATATCATCCATGAAAACTTCCCCAAACTAGCTAGAGAGGCCAACCTTCAAATTCAGGAAATGCAGAGAACTCAAGCAAGAAACTTCTCAAGAAGATTATCTCCAAGACATATAATCATCAGAATCTCTGAGGTTCAAATGAAAGAAAAAATGCTAAAGGCAGACAGATAGAAAGACCAGGTCACTTACAAAGGGAAGCCCATCAGACTAACAGTGGACCTTTCAGGAGAAAACCTATAAGCCAGAAGGTATCGGGGGCCAGTATTCAATTCTTAAACAAAATATATTCCAACTCAGAATTTCATATCCATCCAAACTAAGCTTTATTAAGTGAAGAAGAAATAAGATCCTTTTCAGACAAGCAAATTCTCAGGCAATTTGTTACCACCAGATGTGGCAGCATACAAGAACTCCTGAAGGAAGCACTTAACTATGAAAAGGAAAGACTGTTACCAGCCACTACAACAGCACCCTGAAGTACACAGATTAGTGATACTATAAAGCAACCACATAAACAAGTCTGCAAAATAACCAGTTAAAATCATGATGACAGAATCAAATCCACACATATCAATACTAACCTTGAATGTAAATGGGCTAACTGCTCCAATTAAAAGACACAGAATGGCAAGCAAGCTGGATAAAGAACAAAAACCTGTTGGCATGCTGTCTTCAAGAGACTCATCTCACATGCAATGACATGTATAGGCTCAAAACAAAGGGATGGAGAAAAGTCTAACAAGCAGATGGAAAACAGAAAAAAGCAGGGGTTGAAACCCTAGTTTCAGACAAAACAGACTTTAAAACAACAAAGATCAAAGAAGACAAAGAAGGGCACATTACATAGGATAAAGGGTTCAATTCAACAAGAAGATTTTACTATCCTAAATATACATGCACCCAACACAGGAGCACCCAGATTCATAAAGCAAGTTCTTAGATACCTTCAAAAAGACATAGACTCCTATACAACAATAGTGGGAGACTTTAACATCCCACTGGCAATTTTAGACAGATCATCAAGACAGAAAATTAACAAAGATATTCAGGACATGAACTCAGCACTGGATCAAATAAATTTGATAGACATCTACAGAACTCTCCACCCCAAAACAACAGAATATACATTCTTTTCATAGCCACATGACACATATTCTAAAATAGATCACATACTATAAAACTGATCACATAATCAGAAGTAAAATACTCTTCAGCAAGCACAAAAGAATTGAAATCATAATAAATAATCTTATGGATCACAGCACAATCGAATTAGAAATCTAGACTAAGAAATTCACTCAAAATCCTCAATACCATACAATTACATAGAAATTGAATAACCTGCCACTGAATGACTTCTGGGTAAATAATAAAATTATGGCAGAAATTAAGTTCTTTGAACCTAATGAGAACAAAGATATAACATACCAGAATCTCTGGGACACAGCGAAGGCAGTGCTAAGAATGAAATTTATAGCACTAAATGCCCACATCAATAAGTTAGAAAAATCTCAAGTTAAACCTAACACCCCAACTAAAAGAACTAGAGAACCAAGAGCAAACAAATCTCAAAGCTACCAGAAGACAAGAAATGACCAAAATCAGAGCTGAACTGAAGGAGACTGAGATATGAAAAACTATTCAAAAGATCAACAAATTCAGAAGCTGTTTTTTTAAAAAATACTAAAATAGATAGACTGCCAGCTCAACCAATAAAGAAGAAAAGAGAGATGATCCAAACAAATACAATCCAAAATGACAAAGGGGATACTACCACTGACCCCAGAGAAATAAAAACAAACATCAGAGAATATAATGAACATTTCTATGAAAATGAACTACAAAATCTAGGAGAAATGGGTAAAATCCTGGACACACATACCCTCCCAAGACTGAGCCAGGAAGAAATTGAATCCTTAAACAGACCAACAACCAGCTCTGAAATTGATTCAGAAATGAATAGCCTACCAACCAAAAAATGCCCAAGACCAGACAAATTCACAGCTGAATTCTACCAGAGGTACAAAGAGCTGGTACCATTCCTGCTGAAACTATTCCAGACAACTAAAAAGGAGAGACTCCTCCCTAACTCATTCTATGAGACCAGCATCATTCTAATACCAAAACCTGGCAGAGACACAACAAAAAAGGAAACTTTAAGCCAATATCCTTGATGAACATCAATGCAAAAATCCTCAACAAAATACTAGCAAACCAAATCCAGCAGCACATCAAAAAGTTTATCAACCACAATCAAGTAGGCTTTATCTCTGAGATGCAAGGTTGGTTTAACATAGGCAAATCAATAAATGTGATTAATCACATAAACAGAACTAAAGACAAAAACCACACGATTATCTCAATAAATGTAGAGAAGGCTTTCTATAAAATTCAAGACCCTTTCATGTTAAAAACTCTCTATGATGAACACACAGCCAACCTCATACTGAATGGGCAAAAGCTGGAAGCATTCCCTTTAAAAACTGGCACAAGACAATGATGCCCTCTCTCACCACTCCTATTTAACATAGTATTGTAAGTCCTGCCCAGGGCAATCAGGCAAAAGAAAACAATAAAGGTCATCCAAATAGGAAGAGAGGAAGTCAAACTACCCATGTTTGCAGATGACATGATTCTATATCTAGAAAACCCCATAGTCTTGGCCCAAAAGCTCCTTAAGCTGATACACAACTTCAGCAAAGACTCAGGATACAAAATCAATGTGCAAAAATCACTAACATTCCTATACACCAACAACAGTCAAGTCAAAAGCCAAATCAGGAATGCAATCCCATTTGCAATTGCCACACACACACACTTACACACACACACACACACACACACACATACCCATGCACAAAATACCTAAGAATACAGCTAATCAGGGAGCTGAAAAATCTCTGAAGAAGAACCACAAAACATTGCTCAAAGAAATCAGAGATGACACAAACAAACAGAAAAACATTCCATGCTCATGGATAGGAAGAATCAATGTCATGAAAATAGCCATACTGCCCAAAGCAATTTATAGATTCTATGCTATTCCTATTAAACGACCACCGGCATTCTTCACAGAACTAGAAAAGCTATTTTAAAATTCATATGGACTCCAAAAGAGCCTGAATAGCCAAGGCAATCCTAAGCAAAAGAATGGAGCTGGAGACCATTATCCTTAGCAAACTAACTCAGGAATGGAAAACCAAATACCACAAGTTCTCACTTATAAGAGGGAGCTAAGTGATGAGAACACATGGACACAAAGAAGGGAACAACACACAATGGGGCCTGTCAGAGGGTGAAGGGAAAGAGGGAAGAAGGTCAGGAAAAGTAATTAATGGGTACCAGCCTTAATACCCAGGTAACTAAATAATCCATACAACAAACCCCTATGACACAAGTTTACCTATTTAACAAACCTGAACATGTACCCCTGCACTTAAAATAGAAGTTAAATTTTAAAAAATAAAATAAATATAAATATAAATATAAATAAATTGAAGCATCTGCTAGGCCCTCAGAGCAGGAAAAAATAATTATTTTATATCATAAAGAAAAGAGAAATGGAGTGATATCACAACTCCATTTGGCCAACGAAGAAAACCTCAAACTCCAAGCTATCCAATATTCATTAAAATTCAGCTAAGAATATGACTGCCTTTTAAATGTATTATTCATTCATTCAGTCAAGAACTACTTACTTATTAAGCACTAAATATATGCAAAGCACTGGAGGTATAACAGTGAACAAAATAATTTACCTGCTTTCATGGAACATCCTCTAGTGGAGTGACGTCAATAAGCAAATAAATAAATATGTATTATGTCATAAGTGCTAAAGAGAAAAATAAAGCAGAATGTTTACTCCTGACACCCCCCCCCCATCCAGATTTTCATCTGGATTCAGTATCCTTTTACCCCAGTTGAATTTTTTAATTTATTGCATTTTTACAGCAACATGACTAATATGTACTGAACAATCTATAGGCAACACTTTCACAGAAGTCATACATATAAAAAAAGAGGCAAGTTTACATCTAATTCATTTTACTTTCTAAAAAGGTTATTCAACAAATACTTTTATTGCACTTAGTTTGTGCCACACACTGTGCATTATGTATCTCATAATGATATTCATACAATGATACATATGATATTTATACATATAATGATATTATGAGATACATACTAAAATTATCCCTACTTTCAGATGGGCAAAGTGAAATACAGAAAGACTGGATACTTGTCCAGATCTCCCATAGCTAGTGCATGGCAGGTGAACAGCTGGCACTAGAGCTCATTATCTAAACCTCTACTGTATGGTACTTTCCTGGAGCAAGAATACTTTGATAGGGATGACAGCATTTCAGATAGATTTCAATAGTGTTATATAGAATAGGCATATGCCAAGACAGGTGACAAAGAGGAATAAATGAGTTTTTGAAAGTAAAATGTTACATGGAGAAATAATACTTTGAGCAAAGACTACAGAGAGGAATTAACAAAAATATTTAATTTTTAACCAGTATTTACTAAAAACCTAGAAATACCAATAAAACCGGTGGATCAGTTGAAAAAGTAGCTTGTAGACATTTTTTTCAGCAAGAAAAGTGCTGTGTGTATGATTTTAAGCAATACATGCCTTTCTGGTTGTTGCAAGCTCATCACTCTTGACAGGTTTACAAGGGGCAGGGTTGCTTCACACATTTATATCATCTGCCTAGCCTTTGAAAGTATTAGGATTCTCAGTACCTTGACCAGGAAGATAATTAAATATTGGGAATGGAGAGAAATAAGATCCAGTCCTTGTGTTTGAATAGCTCACCTATGTTCATTCATTCTTCGATTCACCAAACATGTGTTAAGTGTCTAATATATGCAGGATTCAAGCAGGTATAGGACTATATGATGAATGGAACCAATAGTCATTGTTTACATGTAGCTTTCTAGCAGGAGAAGCAAATATTAGCTTATTAATTTTATGATTAAATATGAAGTTATACAGTTATTAATTGTCATAAAGGGTAAATTTAATTGTTGAGAAGATATAAATACATAATTAAATTTTAGAGAGATAACCAATAATAGTAATAATTATACGGCACTGAGAGAGCATAGAAGAGGGTACACCAAACTGAACCTTTGTAAGTTCAGGGATAGAGGAAGGGTAGGTGGAGTCAGGGAGGAAATTTCAGAGAAGCAACGCATCTTAAACAAAGCATTAATATAAGAAAGAAGGAGGAGATTATAGTTTCTATTGTTATTTCTCCATAAAGGCTTTGGAGACATTTATGGAAAATAATGATTTCCTACTTTAAATTATTTTATTTTCCTGACATATAGGTGTGTCCCAATTTTAATATTCCACTCATTTCTGTATAAATTTGAAAGGGTGTGCAACTAAATGTGCACTGATGGCACCACCCTTGCACCATCTGTTTCAAATTAGGTAACCCAGGCTCTTCCTGGATGAATGACTTAGCATGACTCTGCAGCCTAAATGTTTTTAAAGAAGCCTGATAATTTTATGATACAAACAAGTTATAGAAAACAAAGCTAATTCATATCCTACAGAGCAAAAAATACATATCTTTACCAGGGAAAAGAAAGGCTAAAGGACATGCAAACTGCATCTGACAGCTGTATTTTAGATTCTGTACTTATTTTAAAACTAAGAGCATGCTCTTTGATAAGTAAAACCTGAGTTTGCATTTTCTGATTTTCTGAGGGCTCTTCCTGTAGAACATTTTCTTTCAGCAGCCTCCTTTGTTCGTTTTCATGAGTTAAATCCAAGTCGCAAATAAATGGATCTGTCATCATTTCTCAGAATGTGTTGTTTTCAACATGACCTGCTGATTTTCCCAAGTGCTATCTGTTATTGCGGAGTCATGGTAGCATGACCCATCAACCCCTTTTGCTTGCTTTTTGGCCACTGAATCCCTTGCCTTTCCTTTGACCTCCACCCAAGTATATAGCCTTGCATCACTCTTTTCACCAGATGTCTCTACTTTTTTTGATTCAAGTCCAAGGTATTTTAACTTGAATTTCTTGACTTCTCCCAAGAATAAGAACAGCTGCTGGAAAAAAGCCCAGGCTTACACAGTGAAATCTGGGTAGCAGAACTCCCTCACGTGCACAGCAACTTCACTGTCATATTCTTGAAAAAAGCCCCTCTATTTTTTTTTTTTTTTCACTCCCATGGTGCTGTTGAAAAAATCAAATGAGATCAAATAGGTAAAATTGTTTGTATACTAAAATAAAGTGGAATGAAAGAAATATAGTTATTTTTATAGATGGGAGATAACTTTATTATGGCTTTTTCTTTATTTGAATTAGTTTTATTACTCTGGTAAACAATAAACTGAACAAATGACTTGTTAGATTATGATGTAGACCTACCAATTGATTAACGACAGCTACTTTATCTACGTCAAGGCTTGTTTTATGTATCATCTCCTCTAGGAACCAACTGTGAACCTTAATCCTCAATTGGCTGCTGCACATTAGAATCAGCAGGGGAGTTTTTTAAGATCTTGATGCCCAGGCCACACATCTCAGAACAATACATTAGAAATTCTGGAAGTGGAAGCCAGGCAATAGTATTTTTAAAGCATCTCAAGGGATTCAATGTGCAGCCAAGGACAAGAATCCTTGATCTATGTTCCTAAACATCATATGTGCACCCCAAAACTGTCCACATGTCCATCTCTCCTCCTTTACTGACACAAGAATCACGGCCTTTTAATTTATTTTATTTTATTTCACTTTATGTCAAGTTTAATGCCTAGCACAATGACTACTACACAATAAGTGTTCAGTAAATGTTGAATTAAGTGGAAGAGAATTGTACACCGCTCCACATTCCCCTGGATCATTTTTCTTATTACACTGGTCAGAAAAAAAAAAAAAAAAAAGGCTAAAAAAGTAGTTGAAAAAGGATGATTGGGTAAAAGTTGAACTTTTGTTTGTTTTGAATATTTAAACTATTGGCTGTGAATTTTAGAAGGTAGTTGGAAAAAAAACTACTTAAATTTCATCTCTAAGAACAACTTTTTCTTATGCAGTGTTTAACTTTTAGAGTGAAAAGTCACTGAACTGAAAACTGGGTGATAAATTTGTTAACAAATTTCAACAATTTTGAAATAAATTTATTCTTTAAAGATAATTTTATTTTAGTATTCTAAAACACTGCTCCTTGTACTTTAGTGCATAAGAATGCATAAGAATGATTTTGCAAGTTTATTAAAAACTGCAAAGTACTAGGGATTACTACTAGAATTTCAGAATCGGGAGGTCTGGAGTGAAGCAAAGGCATTTGTGTAGGTAAGTATTTTTTTTTTTCTATGCCTAAATAATGTTTTATTTTCTACATACTATTCCAAGTTCCAACTAATATGCTGGAAAAATATAATTAAATATTATTTAAAAAATAAGATAACACTATAAAAATACTACATTAATATCAGGCTACTTTTTACGGTAAAATATTTTCAAGATCAATATTCTAAATCACATTGGGGCTTTATTTTATATTAAATAAATATAAGACATGGTCGTTTAGATGCTCAAATCATGTTGTGGACCACACAAGATTAAATTAACACAGTCGAAACAAGTTAGATCTCTCCCACTTTCAAAATCATTTTCCCTCATGCCAAGGCTCTTGCTATTATATAATTTGATTTGTTCACAGCTCAAACTGGCTGCTAGTATCATCCATCCTGCAGTGTAATTATCAAATATGCTAGTATTCTTAGTTGCAATAACAGAATTCACTCTACCTTCTTTAGGAAGAAAGGATTTTGTTACAAGATTTGGGTGGCTCATAGAGTCATCGTGAGGCTGAGGAAACAGACATTAGGCTAAGTTCCAGGAACGACTCCCAGAATCACACTCCCAACTGGCCCACCAAGGAAGCTGATGCCTCTGCCAAAATAAGGAAGCTTGAGATTCAGAAGGCTGTGATTACAGCTCTGCCACAGTCCACTCTGAGAAGGGAAGGCATCATATCTTTCAGTTTTGTCTGCCTGATTCAGTTTCTAAGCAAAGTCTTCCCCAGGTGTGTTGTATTTATAGAAACCAAATAAAATGTTTGTTTCAGGAGAAAGGGATTCTTCCTTGGAAAGTGGGATTTACACTGTAGGAAATTATACAAATGCAGACAATGGTGGTCCAACGATACTGGATAGCTGATGCCCACTGTACCTAGTTATTACAACATTTTGCATCTTGATACATACTTAAATAGGCTTTCTGTTTCTTGAGTGTCCTGAAATAAAACATAAAAGTTTCTAGGTATTTCCTGAAGCATTTTGGCTACTTCAAAATCAATAATTGCAAAAATTTACATTTCACTTGGGCTATTTATTCACCCTTGGAGATGTGCATATTCTGGTTTTGAATGGGTAACAAAATAGATTTTGATAGAAATGTTTAAGCCAGAGGCTCCATATAGATGCAGCTTAGACACGTACTTCATCTTTGAAAGTAAATAGATTTTTTTCTCATTTTGTAAATTGAGAGTACATTAAAATGTTTAATTTGGGGGAAGAAGTATGGGACAAAAAAATTATCCATGGGTCAGGCTGGAGATAGAATAGCCAATGAAGTCTTTATTTTTTTAGTTTTATAATGTATACCTATAGCAAAGTAGACAAAATGTGACATGCTTGCCAATACTACCCTATATTCACTAGCACACAACTGTGATCCATAATAATGAAAACAGAAAGAAAGAAAACATACCGAAAAAAGGCCATTTGCTTTGGTTTAGACAAAGCCACCTGACATTTGGGATGAATGTCAATTACAGTAATAGACGAAATGCAGCCAAATTTGACAATTTTGTAAAACAGCATGGGTTTCCTTTAAATAAGAAGGGAGGTGGCCTGAAATTAATACTGGGCTTAGCTCATTGCCTCTCTCTAGTGTGAATTATCTAGTACAAATACAATGCGTGTGAAGAGCTTCTCAGAGTCCATTATCACTTGCTATTGGAATCTCTGCTTGTGCGCTTGATGAAAACTTTCCAAATCATCTTATGAAATCCAATCTGCTTGAATTCCATTTTTGGTGAAAGGTTTCTCTTTCTTTATTGCATCACCTGGTCAAGGCTGTGAAGCAGCCAAAAATCTTTATTCTCAGTGAACTCGGTCTTCCTATCTGGGAACATAAGTAGCTCCTTTGCTCTCACCTAGCAGACCGAGACTTTTTATGTCTACTGACCCCCTTGTTCCAAATGTATTCTTTGATTTTATTCAGAAAAAGACATTAATGTCAGCCTAGGGTATCACTCAATAAATAGGAGGATTGTCATGTGGATTTGGGAGAAAGGTGGGCACACATATAAAGGCTACCTCTCTCCATTTACATGTGAGGTTGGCAGTGTTTACAAAACAACACAGGTAAGTTAATTGCCTTTTCAAAGAGTCATAAGCCACATTTTGTTAGAAACAACAATTCATAAAGGAGTAAATTGATATTCCCTTATATCTACTTCCATGCCTATTGTCATTGACTCAATTCAAACCATTACCACGTAACCTATCTTAAGGCAAAAAGTCTCCTGATGAGATTACGAGTTTCCAGGTCGGTCCTCCATATTACCACCAGAGTCATCTCCCAAAAGAAAAATTACGTTTGGTTACTTCACTTCCAAAAATTCTTCAAAGATCCTCAGTTACCTAAGGGATAAAGCCCAGACTTCTTAGAGAGACATAGAAAACTCGCTGATTAAAAGTTATAACTACAACCTATTCAGCTATGGACCCCAAAGATTTTCACTCAGAAGACAACCTTACCAAGGGTTTTTTGTTTGATTGGTTTTTGTTTTTTTGTTTTTCAGACAGTCTTTGTCTGTTGCCCAGCCTGGAGTGCAGTGGCAAGATCTCAGCTCACTGCAACCTCGTTTCCCAGGTTCAAATGATTCTCATGCCTCAGCCCCTAGAGTAGCTGGTACTACCAATGTACACCACCATGCCCAGCTAATTTTTGTATTTTTAGTAGAGATGGGGTTTCACCATGTTGGCCAGGCTGGTCTCAAATTCCTGGCCTCAAGTGATCTACCCGCCTCAGCTTCCCAAAGTGCCGGGATTACAAGCGTGAGCCACTGTGCCCAGCCCATACCACGGTTTGGAATTAATTCTGCCTGAGTCACTTAAACTCTTTGGGAAGATCAGGCCCCAGGGTCCAGTTATCCTGCCCTAAGACTGGTCATTGTTATGCTGTGTGTTAACCCTTAGCATGTATAAGCCCACCAAGATTCAGTCTTCTCGCTGACTTTTCAATGTTTGTCTAATTCTTATATGTTTAGGCTTTAATTTCCTTGTTTACCCTCCACTTCTTACACCAGAACTCTAGCTTTGTACTGAAGGTTACCCTGCTTGAACAGGCTTGTAGTATGTTACATAACTAGAGCAAGAGTCATATCACTGGACCTTCACTGCTGCCTGGAGATCTGACCCAACTTAATTGATCGCTTACATGAGACTTTGTTATCACCATCATCTTGAGACTCCTACAGCTGTGTTGCATGCAATAGGTCAGAACTTGAGCCTATCAATGCCAATCCAGATAGAGCCAAATGAGTCATCTGAAGCCAGTGTATGTTGAGGTTAATTTCCCTAATCCTAGGATTACTGCATCTTTACCAGTTGGTACCTAACAGGAACAAACATACCTTTGGCATATTCCACATAAGTTACTGTTCTACAGTCTAGACACTGATTCGTAAATGCAACATGATGCTGTTTTATACATCGACCCTGACCCATGTTATTTGCTCCTCTTAGGCTTTCCTTACCTTCGTCCAATCATACAACTTATGTTTTTCAAATGCCACTCCTATTAAGTCCTCATTAAAATCCTAAAGCTTTCTCCTACTTGGAGCATGCCTTGAGTATACAAGTTCTCAGACTGCATTGCTATTGTTTCATCCACAAATGACTGAGACCTCCTCAAGATCTAGCTCAGCCCTTAACAGCTCCTTCCTCACTCACAGCTGAGACCATATGTGCCCTATAAAAATGTCCCTGGGGCTACTCCAACATTTCATGGAGTATATCCAGAATCCACTCCCACTCTTTTGTCCAAATCCCTTGTTTTAGTCTAATACTCACTTGCCTTAGTTCCAAATGCCTTATTCCTGGATAAACTGATAGTTTCTGCCCCCTCTGCCTTGCTTCTTAAGGTTGAGCCCTTACACTATCTCCTTCTCTGGCTTTTAATTTCAATCGCATCCTTGGATCTACTTGAGCTCCTTGCTCTTACGTTCTCTGGCCAGAAACACACAGTTTGTGTCCAACCCAGTCTCTAGGGACTCTGAGTTAGGTCCTATTTGTCAAGGCAGGGAGTTTTTGACAAAATAAATGAACATATTTGAGGTTTATAAAGTTTTTCCTAGTGAAAAAGAACAATGGCCTCTTCTTCATTAGGAGCAGTTACCACTTTATGTTTTGAAAAGTAGAGTGTAAGATATCTGCTCTGCAACACATAATTCCTAGCCAGGGAAAGGGTTCCACAGAGGAAACCCAAAGTGACATAATGTAAAAATGAAGACCACTTCAGATATTAATTTATTCAGTGAAAAAGATGACCAAAATAGGAACAGTCATGGAAATACTTTAATCATCACTTCACTCCTCCTCCCTCCCCCCTTCTTTATACAGACCTTTCCAAGTTCCACACACAAGTCACAAGTCAACTTTCCAAGTTCCACACACAAGTCACAATGTTGCACCTCCTATAAACTCTGCCAAGAATACTCTCCCCTCTGTTTGTCCCCTCATCATATTTTTGTTTTTCAGATTTGGGTAAACATCATTAACTGTAGGAAGTCTTTTTTGACTTCCTAGTTGCACACAGTGCTCCTCTCATTAAAGATAATTTTTGTTAATTTGTTTCCAACTCCCACAAGACTTTAAATTCAATTAGGACAGGGATTGTGAGTTTAGATAGTTGAGCGGATGGTACCACATGTAGTAGTTAGTTCACGTTGAATATATATTTGTTAAGCGAATGAATGGACAAGAGTAATTGCTACTATTACTTATATATGATGTAGCTGTACACAGGAGACATGACAATACATATGTAGATGGGCCTGATTCAGACTAGATGTGTTCTCTACAGTGGGATAATAATGGGAAGGTGGGGGAGGATAGGAAAAGGCATTGAACCAGTGAAGACACTAAGTTCAGACTGTGATGAGTGGCAGATGTCGTGACCAGAAGAAATTTTTGGTATCAAAAACTATAGCTGAGATAACAGAAGATATCTGTTGGCAGATGGGAGCCTGGTAACAAGAACATGTTCATTAATACAGGCAAGCAAGTGACTTTAGAGGGATCTCAGGAGAAGTCATTACCATGACTAAGAAGGATTGATATAAACAGTGTAAGAATTGTTTAATATTGAAAAATCCAAATAATATAATCGGTCACATTAATAGACTTAAGGGAAAAAATCACATAATTATCTCCACGGATGCTGAAAAGGCCTTTAATAACATCCAGTAACAAGAGAAAATGAATAATAAAACTAAAACAATAAAATAATTCAGTCATATAGCAGAATATAAGATAAACATTAAAGCCTGTACATAAATAAGGAGCAGGTAGAAGATATGACAGAAGAGAAAATTCCATTAATGTTTTCATAAGAATGAATAAAATCCCGAGGGATAAACTTACAAGAAATGTGTGAAGCTGACATGAAGGAAGTTAGAGTAGTCCTTGTTCATCCATGGAAACTACCTTCCAACAACCCCAGTGGATGTCTGAAACTGCAGGTAGTACTAAACCCTACGTGTTCTATGCACAGATTTCTTTTATCTTCTATGTACAGATTTCTTTTTCATCTTCACCATTTCATGGATAGAAGATTTAGATGTGGTATTCAATATTTTTCTTTCCTTAAGTCAAATATTTCAACTTTGCACTTAAAAACAACACTTTCTGGATTCTCCTTTTGGCATCTCTGAATTGCCAATATCATTACTTTTGTGTTTTGAGGCTGTTATTAAATCAAATAAAGGTTACTTGAACACACAAGCATTGCAATATCATAACAATTGATTTGATAACCAAGATGGCTACTATGTGACTCCCTGGCAGGTCGTGTAGACAGTGTGGATATGCTGGAAACAGGCTGATTCACATCCCAGGCAAGATGGTATGACACTGCATCACACTACTCGGAACAACACACAATTTAAAACTTACAAATTGTTTACTTCTGGAATTTTTATTTAATATTTTTAGATTACAATTGACCTTGGGTAACTGAAGCCGTGGAAAGCAAAACTGTGGGTAACGGGCAACTACCCTTCTGAAAATCCAAAACACTTCTGAAAATCCAAAAGTAGACATGAACAAATGGAAGTACACCTCAACATCATCAGTTGTATCAGCTATCCCAAAGTTATTTATAATTTATAATTTATATTTATAAATTAAATATAATCCTAATAAAATACCGAGGAGCGTTTTCCTTGAGCTAGGCAAGGTGATAACAAAATTCATATAAAAAAAAATAAACAGCCAGGCACAGTGCTCATGCTTGTAATCCCCACATTTTGGGAAGCCAAAGTGGGAAGATTGCTTGAAGCCAGGAGTTTGAGACCAATCTGGGTGACATATTGAGACCCTGTTTCTATTTAAAAAATTTTAAAAATAGCCATGTGCGGTGGCTCATGCCTGTAATTCCAGTACTTTAGGACACGGAAGTGGGATAATCACTTGAGCCCAGGAAGTCAAGACTGCAATGAATGAGCAATGATCATGTCATTGCACTCCAGCCTTGGCAACAAACGGAGACCCTGTCTCAAAAAATAAAAATTAAACAGACCAAAAGGGAAAGCCAGAGAAATATTTTCTAAAGGGATATAAGAAAGAACTAATCATACCAGGTATTAGAACATACTAAAAAACCTCTTTAACAGCATTATCCAGTGGATCTTTTGTGATGATGGAACTTTTTATATCTGCACTGTCCAATAAAATAGCCACATGTGGCTAAATGAACACTTAAAAGGTACCTGGTGCAACTAAACAACTGAATTTTTAATTTGATTTCATTATAATAAATTTAAATTTCAGTAACCACATGTGGCTAAGACCTACTATATTAAATAAGGATAACTTTGCAATTAAGTATGGAATTGATGCATGAATAAGCAGATGAGTTAAGTAGAATATTAGGTCTAAAACTAGATTGTCTCTCTCACACACACACCTATACAAAATTCATTCACACTATAAACAAAATCTTCCCATGTGTCAGATTCTGCTGACAGTAATGAGGACAGAAAAGTAAATAAGAATTAATAAATTCACAATCCATGATGAACAATGATGGAAAATAACGGAGGGTGTTATAAGTACTCAAGAGAAGTCACTGATTCCTGCTTGCTGCTCTTTATACACTCTACCCAGACTCACCAATTTCAACACACACACACACACACACACGTATGTACATGTACATGTATATGTGTGTGTACATATATGTGTGTGTGTGCATGTATATATATGTGTGTGTGTGTATATGCTATGTAAAAGATGTTATCAATCAGACAAAGAAGACCTCCTTAATAAATGGGGTTGGAACAACTAGGTAATCTTAGTAAAAGTAAAACTAGATTTGCTCCTTGCACCATTACCAAGAATAAACTGCAAATGTTATCAGCAATCTAAATGTAATAAATGAAATCATACAAGTACTAAAAGGAAACGCGAGTGAATTCTTGCTTATTAACTTTGGTATAGAGCCAAACTTTATAACTATGGACCCCAAATCTAGATGCAATAAAAGGAAAGATTGATAAATTTAACTATATAAAAAATTATTTAAAAGCTTTTGAATGGCAAAACAAACTGAACAAACAAAAAAATCACCATAAGTAAACTCAAAGATAAATGGCAAACAGAAAAACATTGCTGCAACAAATATGAAAGAAAAATGCTAATATTCCTAATATGTAAAAAGCCTTGAAAATTGAGAAAAAAAGACTTAAAATCTTGTTGAAAATGGGCAAAAGCATAAAGATATAATTAACCAAGTAGTCCCTAAATGTAAAGTTTACTTTACTCATAGAAGAAGAAATGTACACTAAAACTCACTGAGATAAGTTTTCTTATCCATCATATTGGCAAAACCTCAAAAGCATATAAATACACTACTGGCAAGATTCTTTCATATGTTGCTGAAAGGAAGGCAAAATGGCTTAACTCTTAGGGAAGGGCAGATATGGCAATATTTAAACAAAACTGTATGTATTTATCTTTTCATGCAGCCATTCCACTTCCTGGGATTTATCCGGAACAATTTGAAAATATATGCAAGGGGTTATTCATTACCTCATTATTTGTCATTGCAAAATACTGGAAACTACCTAAATATCCAGGCATAGGAGATTGGTTGAATATACTATGTTACATGCACACAATGCAACAGTATAGTATTAGGTAGCTACAAAAGAAAATGAAGAAGAATTCACTGAAGCAGTAGGGAGTTACTTCCACAATATATCAAGGAAAAATAGCAAAGCATAAAAGTATATATTGTATCAATTGTATATTTTCTGAATTTGACCATTTGAGTGTGGTTATGTGAGAAATGTTCTTTGAAAATAATACACAGATTATTAAAGAGTAAAGGGAAATAATGTATGCAATTTATTCACAAGTAGTTCAGGAAATGTAGGGAGAAAAAGCAAGCAAGAAAGAAAACAAATGTAACAAAATATTGAAATTGGTGAATTTGGGTAAAGTATATAAAGAACAGCAGGCAGGAATCAGTGACTTCTCTTGAGTACTTATATAACATCCTCTGTCATTTTCCATCATTGTTCACCATGAATTGCAAGTTTATTAATCTTTTTTTTTTTTTTTTTTTTTTTTGAGATAAGGTCTTGCTCTGTCGCCCAGGGTGGAGTGCATTGGAGCACTCTCAGCTCACTGCAACCTCCACCTCTGGGTTCAAGTGATTCTTGTGCTCAGCCTCCCAAGTAGCTGTGATTACAGGTGCACACCACCACACCTGGCTAATTTTTGTATTCTTAGTAGAGACGGAGTTTTGCACGTGGGCCAGCCTGGTCTCTAACTCCTGGCCTCATGTGATACACCTGCCTTGGCCTCTCAAAATATTGGGAAAATAGGCATGGGCCACTGTGCCTGGCTAAGTTTATTAATTCTTATTCAGTTTTGTCCTCATTACTTCCAGCAGGATCTGGCACATGGGTAGATTTCAAGTATAGTGTGAATGAAATAACTAATGAATTTTTAAAAGAATAAGAAAAGAGATTGTATGAATTGATTTCTCCAGGAAAGGTATCTTAGAGGAGGTAAAACTTAAATGTGTTTTTCAAATTTCTGAAACTGTGGCAGGGGTGGAACAGAGGGTGAATATGAGCAAAGGGAACAATTTAAACAAGGTAAAGAAACAGCCGTGAGAGCAATAGAGCTGGAGACAGTCAGGATCATTATGACAGAAACAGAGGCTTTAGAATGAAATTAGTGGGAAATAAGTTTGGATAGCTGATGAAGAGAATCAGACTGTAGAGATACTTCAAATAGAGACAGGAAGTTTGGGGAGGCACTAGAAACTCCCATTGGGCTCTTAGGTAACAAACATCCAGATAGCCACCATACATGGTTCCTCCTGATGACCTATTTGCACAGAAAAAAAAACAGGCCAATGATGAGGATTTTCATCATTTCCCTTTCTTGTGTTGGTCACTGATTTTTATCAGTGAAGCAGGCTTCCCAATGCTCACTCATTTTGAATTTTGAGACAGGAATCTAGACAGATGGCACCTTAGTTTGACCTTGCCATTATATAGCCACAACAAAAAGTTAGTTTTTTTTTTTTGTTTGTTTGTTTGTTTTAAATCTGTTACCCTAACTGCATTGTTTCATGCTGTGGAAGTTTTACTTTGGTGAAAAAAATATGAAAAAAAAAAGATTACCTTAAATAAGTTTTAACTTTAAGGTACAGAAAATGAAGAATGTCAGCTTCCATGATTATCCTAGGTATGGCTTATGCTCTATGAAGTGCCAAAACTTAATGTGAAGAACATTAAATGCTTCAAGATGTGTAAGCACATATATCCTCAAATGGGCAGAAGTGATTATTGTGAACATAGGCAAAACCTTAGTTGAAGGATACGCATAAAGTGCTTCATTACACAGGGTTTACCAGGTCTACAGTGTGTTTATTCATTAATCTTATATTTTTTCTGAAATGATCAGTGTTAATTCCTAGTAACTGCATCTCTATAAGTCATTCATAATATAAGAATATAACTGTAATATATAGACAACAATCAGATTGAATTTAACACTAAACAACAGAGAGCAGAATAAAGAATTTTTTAGAACTTAGCAAAAGACTACCCTTTCTTCTGGCTGGCCCAGGCAGGGAAGAAAGAAGGTGACTGGAATTTATAAAAGAAATTGACAATTACGTTTTTTTTTTTTGTTTTTTTTTTTTTTTTGAGACGGAGTCTTGCTCTGTGGCCCGGGCTGGAGTGCAGTGGCCGGATCTCAGCTCACTGCAAGCTCCGCCTCCCAGGTTTACGCCATTCTCCTGCCTCAGCCTCCCGTGTAGCTGGGACTACAGATGCTCGCCACCACGCCCAGCTAGTTTTTTGTATTTTTTAGTAGAGACGGGGTTTCACCATCTTAGCCAGGATGGCCTCGATCTCCTGACCTCGTGATCCGCCCGTCTCGGCCTCCCAAAGTACTGGGATTACAGGCTTGAGCCACCACGCCCGGCCGACAATTTCTTCTTTCATTAGATGCCTACTTGTTAGCAAAAGAAGTGCTTATTTAAAGCATTATTCAAAAACCACATCCTCAAAACATTAATAAACATCTCTTTAAAAATTCCTATATATGCAATCGTCTTCATGCCAATGCATTTGTAAATTAATCATATAGGCACTCATTAACACATATTTATTATATATCAAGAAAGCTGCCAAATACTGCTCTGTGCCCTGGGGATATAAGCAGGGAGGAAAAGGCAAAGACAAAGATCCCTGTCCTCAGGGCTTACGTTCTAGTAGGGAGAGAGAGACATTGAACATCATAACTAAGTATAAAATACAGTGTGATGATGGTCACAAAGAGTGTCAAAAAAAATTAAGCAGGGGAGGATAGGAAGTGTTGAGCGGGTAGTGTTAACTACCAAATGTGTTAGTCTTGCATGCTGCCCAGTTACAGTCAATTTATCAAGATAGGAATTGCAATAGAGAAAGAGTTGAATACACATAGAGTCAGCTAAACAGGAGACTGGAGCTTTATTATGACTCAAATCAGCTGACCCAACAATCGAGCTGTTAGGGTTTTTCAAGAACAATTTGGTGGGTAGGAGGATAGGGACTGGGTGCTGCTGGTTAGTTGGAGATGCAATCATAGGGGTGTGGAAAACAGTCATTGTGCACTGAGTCCCCTTGTGGGTGGGGCTACAGAGGAGTCACCAGTCTGGGTGGGACCATCTGGTTGTCAAAAAGGCAGAAGCCTGAAAAAAAAAATCTTAAAAGGCCAATTTTAGGTTCTACAATAGTGATGTTATTTATAGGAGTAATTGAGGAAGTTGCAAATCTTGTGACCCCCCTAGTATAACAGCTGATAATTATTTAACTACACTTACATCTTAGCAGAATTCAGGCCCCTCTCATCATCCTAAACTGGTGACCTTTCATTAGTTTTACAAAGGCAGTTTAGTTTGAGGAGGGGCTATTATTATTTAAACTAAAAACTAAATTTCTCCCAAAGTTACTCTGACCCATGCCTAGGAATGACAAAGGGCGGTTTGAAGATTAAAAGTAAGATGGAGTTGGTTAGGTTAGATCACTTTCATTGTCATAATTTCTTCACTGTTGTAATTTTTGCAAAACTGGTTTCAGTAGCAATTTTAATTAAGTGTCTGGGAAAGTCTAACTAAAAGGATATTTGAGGAAAGAGCTGAAAGATGTAAAAGAGTGAGCCATGTGAACAGCCTGGGAAGAGTGCACAGGAATACAGCAAGGGCCAAGTAGCTCCTGGTGTGTCAAAGGAGCACCTAGGAGGGTAGTGTGGCTGGAACACTTACTAGGGACTTAAAAACAGAAGGCATGTCTCAGAAGTCCACAAAACGACTTGGTGGATCCTCACGTCATTATCCCCTAGACCCAGGACTTACATACCATAGAAAATTTGTCAAAGGGCAGCATTTATGGTAAGTATATTTATGATAATATCAAAGTTGTTTTGACCTAAAGACAGGATTTGCAGTAAGCATGTGAAAGTAGAAATCTAAGGGGCATTCTCAGAATTGCAGTTCATCAGAAGTCAATATGGCAGATTAGCATCCAAGATGGAGTTACTTTAAGCTCCACAAACTCCATGTAAGATGAACTCAAAGCAACCCCACACCAGGACATATAACGATGCTTTAGAAAGACAAATGCAAAGAGAGAATTTTGAAAGCACCAAAGGAAAAGCAATTCATCACGTACAAGGGAACCTCAATAACATTATCAGATTTCTCATAAGAAAATTTGGAGGCTGGGAGCTATTAGGCTGATATATTCAAAGTAGTAAAAGAAAAAAAAAACTGTCAACCAAGAATTCTATTTCTAGCAACACTGTCCTTCAAAAATAAAGGACAAGATTTAAAATATCCAGATAAACACTAGACCTGCTCTGCAAACATTTAAGGGAAATGTTCAAGGGAGTCCTACAGGGTGAAATAAAAGGACACTAGACAGGATCAGGTGCTGTGGCTCACGCCTGTAAACCCAACACTTTGGGAAGCCAAGTCAGGCAGATCACGAGGTCAAGAGATCAAGACCATCCTGGCCAACATGGTGAAACTGCATCTCTACTAAAAATACAAAAATTAGTTGGGCATGGTGGCATGCACCTGTAGTCCCAGCTACTCAGGAGGCTGAGGCAGGAGAATCACTTAAACCCAGGAGGCGGAGGTTGTAGTGAGCCGAGATTGCGCCACTGCACTCCAGCCTGGTGACAGAGCAAGACTCTGCCTCAAAAAAAAAAAAAAAAAATGACACTAGAGAGTAATGCAAAGCCATATGAAGAAATAAAGATCTCAATAAAGGTAAATATACAGGCAATAATAAAAACTGGTATCATCTTATTGTAATGATGGTTTGTAACTCCACTTTTAAGAAACATTTAAAAAAGTATTGCTTAAGAAACATTTAAAAAAGTATTGCTCTATAACCCAATATAATTGTAACTTTGATATGTAACCCCACATTTTGTTTTCTACATAATTTAAGAGACTGATGCATTTAGAAAAATTCCTATTTTATATTTTTGAGCACACAATTTATAATGATGTAATTTCATGACATCAAAAATTGAATGGGGTAAGAATTGAGCTATTAAAGAAGTAGAGTTTTGGTATGTTATTGAAGTTAACTGGTATAAATTCAAATTAGAGTGTTACATCATTAGGATGTTAAATATAATCTCCATGGCAATTACAAAGAAAATAGCTATAGAATATATACAAAAGGAAATGAGAAAGTAGTTTAAACAAAAAATCAACTAAATACAGAAGAAGACAGCAATGCATGAAATGGGTGACACAAAAGCTACAAAAGTTACATAGAAAACAAATAGCAAAATTCAGAAGTAAATTCTTTCTTATTAGTAATTACTTTAAATATAAATTGATTAGATTTTTCAATCAAAGGGAGATTGGCAAAATGGATTAAAAAGAATATGCACAATCTAACTATATGCTGTCTACACGAGACTCACTTTAGATCCAAAGACACACAAAAATTAAAATTGAAAGGATGGAAAAGACATTTCATGCAACTAGTACCCAATATAGAGCAAGTATGGCTACACTAATACCAGACAAAATAGACTTTAAGTCAAAAAGATCACAAGAGACAAAAAGGTTATAATACAATGATAAAGGAGTCAAATTATCAAGAGGATATAACAGTTTATATAATAACACAAACATTTATGCACTTAATGACCATCAAAATATATTAAGGAAAATGTGAAATAATTGAAGGGAAAAATGGACAGCTCTACAATAATAATCGAACACTTCAATACATTACTCTCAATAATGAATAGAACAACCAGACAAAAGTGAGAAAACAGAGAACTTAAACAACACAATACACCAAGATCTAATAGACATATACGGATTTTTCTCAAGTGCACTTGGGATATTTTCCAGAATATACCATATATTAGTCCACAAATTAAGTCTCAATAAATTTTAAAAGCTAGATATCATACAAAGTATCTTCTGTGACAGCACTGGGATAAAGTTAGAAATGAATAACAGAAGTAAAACTGGAAAATTCACAAATTTGTGGAAATAAAACAACATGCTCTTAAACAACTATTAAAAAAATGAAGAAAATATTTGGAGAGGAATGAAAATGAAAATATAACATACCAAAAATTACGGGATGCAACAAAAACAGTGCTAAGGAGGAAACATATAGCTATAACTGGTTACATTAAAAAACAAGAAAGGTCTCAAATCCTTAATTTAACTACAATTGAAGGAACTAGAAAAACAACAAACTAAACACAAAGCTATCAGATGGAAGGAAAAAATAAAAATCAGAGCAGAGATAAATGAAGTAGAGAACAGAAACACAAGAGAGAAAATTACAAGCCCCCCAATATTAGTTCTTCAGAAAGATTAACAAAAATGACAAAACTTTAGTTGGCTGAACTAAGAAAAAGAGAAGCTACTGAAATGAAAATGAAAACATTACTACCAATTCTACACAAACAAGAAGGTTATAAGAGAGTATCATGGACAATTGTATGCCAACAAATTGGATCAGTAGATGAAATTGACAAATTCCTAAAAATATAAAATCTACCAAGACTAAATTATTAAGAAATTTAAAATCCAATTGGACCTATAACTAGTAAGGAAACTAAATTATTAATCAAATAACTCCCAGCAAAGCAAAGCCCTGAACCTAAGGGATTCACTGGTGAACTCTAAGAAACATTTAAAGAAGAATTAATACCAATTATTCTTACACTTTTCAAAAAAAAAAAAAAATGAGGAGAGAAAACACCTTAACTTATTCTCTGAGGCCAGCTTTACTCTGATACTAAAGCCAGATAAAGATACTACAAGGAAAGAAAGTTACAAGCCAATATTTCTTGTTAAAATTGATACTAGCACACTTAATTCACTGACATATTAGAAAAATTATATACCATAACCAAGTGAGGTTTAATCTGGGAATGCAAGAATGATTCAAATACAGAGTCAATCAATGCAATATACCACATTAACAGAATGAACGAAAAGCACATCATTATCCCAATTCATGCAGAATATCTTTTTATAATAAAAATATTCCATAAACTAGGAGTAGAAAGAAATGACCTGACCATAATAAAAGTCATATATAAAAAGCAAACATTGTATTCAATGATGAAAGACTTAAAGCTGTTCTAAGATCAGAAAAAAAGACAAGGATGCCCACTCTCACTACTTCTATTCAATGTAGTACTAAAACTTTTAACCAGAGCAATTAGTAAAGACAAGGGAATAAAAGATATCCAACTTGGAAAGAAAGAAATAAAATTATTAACTCTGTTTGCATATTATATGATCTTATATGTAGAAAATCCTAAAGATTCCATAAGAAATTTATTAGAGCTAGTAAATGAATTCAGCAAAGTAGCAGTATACAATATCAACACAGAAAAATTGGTTGCATTTTTATACACCAATAATGTACAATCTGAAAGGAAATAACATTTAAAATTCCATTATAATAATAGCACTGAAAAGTCAATTTCTAAGTACTAAACTAAAAGATGAAAGACCTGTACAATAAAAACTACACAACATTGCGGAAGAAATTAAAGACGTAAGTAAATGAAAACACATTCCATATTCGTGGATCAAAAGACTTACTATTCTTAAAATGCCAATACTACCCAAAGTGATTTATTGATTCAATGTAATCCCTGTCAACATTCCAATAATATTTTTTGCATAAATAGAAAAATCCATTTTGAAATTTATAGGAAATCTCAAGAGATCTTAAATAGACAAAACAATCCTGAAAAAGAAAAACAAAGTTAAAGGATTCACAATTTTTGATTTCAACACTTACTACAAAGCTATGGTAATCAAAACAGTGTGGTACTGGCATAAGGACAGACATGGAGTTGAACGGAATAGAGAGCACAGAAATAAACCTTCACATATATGGCCAAATAATTCTTGACAAGGGTGGCAAGAACTTTTAGTGGGAAAAGGACAGTCTCTTCAACAAATAGTTATGAGAAAACTGGATATGCAAATGCCAAAGAAGAAAGTTGAACCCTTACCTAACACCATACACAAAAACTAACTCAAAATTCTAAATGTAAGACTTAAAACTATAAAACTTTTAGATGAAGACCTAGGGCAAAATCTTTATAACAATGAGTTAGGCAATGACTTCTTGGATAAGACACCAAAGTTACAGTCAACAAAGTAAAAAATGTACAAATTGGATTTCATGAAAATTTTTAAAATTTGTGCATCAAAAGACAGTATCAACAAAGTAAAAAGGCAACCCGCAGAATGGGAGAAAATATTTACAAATCTAATATCTGATTTAAAAAATTAATGTTTGGAATGTATAGAAAATCCCTAAAACTCAACAGCAAAAACAACAACAACTTGATTGAAAAATGAGTAAAGGACTTGAATAGACATTTCTTCAAAAAAGATGTACAAATGACAAATAAGCATATGAAAAAATCCTCAACATCAGTAGTCATTAAGGAAATGCAAATCAATACCACAAGATACTACCTTACACCCATTAGTTTGGTATGATGATTAACTATATGTGTCAACCTGACTGGACTATGATATGCCCAAGTAGCTAGTAAAACATTACTTCTGAATATGTCATTAAGGATGTTTTCAGAAGATATTATTAATAGTATTTGACTGAGTAAAGAATATCCATTGTCATCATTGTGAGTAGGCATCATCCAATCCATTGAAGGCCCAAATAGAACAAAAAGGTAGCCAAAGTATAAATTCACTCTCTCTCCTTGAGTTGGCACATTCTTCTTTTCCTGCCCTCACACATAGAAACTCCTGATTCTGGGAACTTCAGACTCTGAAGCTTATACTTTTGGATTCAGACTAAATTACACCACTTGCTTTCCTGGTTCTCTAGCTTGCAGATGGCATATTGTGCATATTGTGGCACTTCTCAGCCTCCATAATCACATGAGCCAATTTCTATGACAAATCTCCAAATCTCTCTCTCTCTCTCTCTCTCCCTCTCTCTCTCTCTCTCTCTCTCTCTCTCTCTCTCTCATTGGTTGTTTCTCTGGAAAATCCTTACTAATACAAATAGCTACTATTTACAAAAACAGAGAATAACAAGTGCGGAAAACAGTAGGGCGTTTCCTAAAACAATTTAAAATAGAATTATTGTATGATCCAGCAATTCCACTTTTAGGTATATACCCAAAAAACTGAAAGCAGGGTCTTGAAGTGGTATTTATATATCCATGTTCATATAAGCATTATCCACAATAGCTAAAACGTGGAAGCAACCCAAGTGTTTATCACGAATGAATGGATAAGCAAAATGTGGTAATATAAATACAATGAAGTACCATTCAGCCTATAAAAAGAAAGGAAATTCTGACATATGCTACAACATAGATGAGCCCTGAGGACATTATGCTAGGTGAAGTAAGTCAGTTACAAAAGACCAGTACTGTGTGAACCCACTTATATGAGATACTGAGAGTAGTCAAAATCATAGAGACAAAAAATATAATAGTCATTGCCAGAGGCTAAAGAAAGGCAGAAATGGGAAGCTTTGGCTTAAAAGGTTTAGAGTTTCGGTTTTACAAGATGAAAAGAGTTATGGAGATGGATGGTGGTAATGGTAGCAAATTATTATGTATTTGCTATACATATATTTACTATATTAACAAATTATTATGTATTTGCTATACATATATTTAATATTGTATTTATTATACATACTATTATACATATTATTATGTATTTGCTATACATGTATTTAATACCACTACACTGTACACTTAAAATGGTTATGATAGTAACTATTATATGTGTATTTTATTACAATTAAAAAATTGTAAACAAAATGACCACTTTAAAGTTTTTCCTAGGAGATGTGTGAGAGCAGTACTTGTTAGTCTTCTGAATATTTGTGCTGCTTTTGAATGTCAGCACCCTGTCTTGACCCCAGGCACTGAATGCCCCTAGCAGTTGGACATAAATAGGTCCACAAGAGCTCTTACAAAATTAGGGAATGAAAAAAAAGGAAAGTTAAAAAGAGAAACAAAGGAAAATAAAACAGAGAAAAAGAATATATGGAGGAGAAAGCAAAGAAGGAAGGGATTGTGGAAGAAAAAGATAAGCATGGAAAATATTTTAAGTGTCATAGAAATTGCCACAGCTGCTGTTCTGTGATGCTCTTAGTCTCAGCAGCAAAAGCTTGATCAAGGGCATGCAAGAATATGGCTGATCAAGGAAAACAGATTTCTGACTACAGTGATTTGATTAGCTTTGTAGATCTAGGGGACAGACCATATGGGTATATTTCGGATATAATCACTGCCAATTTTTTTTGGTAATAACTGAATAAAGATAAAGTGCTTTATAGTATTACTAAATTGTCTCAGATTGCTTTAACTCCCTTTGATTGTACTGCTATTTTCAGCTAGAGATGTAGACAATGGTTGAATAAAAAATCAAACCTGGATGAAATTCAACCTAAAACTTCATTAAAATTTGATTAATCTGATCAATTTAGACAGCTAAACTAGATAATTCAAGCCTCCAAGTGGATTTTTTTGGATCAAGTAATCATACCAAAATGACTAACCCAGTTTGGCTGTCTGAATCAATCAAGCAAACTGAGTAATTGTAAAATTTCTCCCTTGTTTGCACTGGGTACATAGAGTTCAGTTTAACTGTATGAAGATGGCATTATAAAATTCTAACAGAATTAAAGTAGCCATGGAATTTTCCATGTTTGAATTACCAGCATCTTCTCTTAACAACTTATTTGGCCAGAAATGTGGTTGGGGTCGAGGGCTGAGGAGACAGAGTGCTGGGCTGTTTATTATAATTTTGTGAGCTCTTTCAACTTTTTTATCGTAGTTCATGTCCCTGTCATAATCCTAATGTCAGGTTGCTAGGTCATTACTTTTTTCCCTCCTTTTCCTGACATACATCTGGAAACCTACCAGCTATTTTCCTATCCAACAGCTGAGTAGGCCTATTTAGAAAGCCAGAACCAAGCAGAAATTCTGAGTAACTACCCTTCTCCCTATTCTTGACATTTATCTTTCTCCCCTCTTCCAGTATAAACCACGGACTCCCCAACCTGGCCCTTCTTGGAATTAATACAAAGGCAAGCCAATAAGGCAATGTAGACAGCATCAGGAACAATAATGTCTCCACACATCTGGCTACATTTCATTCTCTCCTACTACTGCCTCTCTTCTATGTATATCTACTTCCTATCTCACATCCCGCGTATACCCCAATCACATTGGTTTCCCTCTCTCCATTTTACAAATAGTTGCCTTACTACTACTAATAGCTAATGGAATCAGAGTTTAATACGTGCCAGGCGCTGTTTTAACCAATTTGTATACATTGGCTCGTTTGATCCTTATTTAAGCACTGTGCTCTGAATGCTAATATTGGTCACACTATTAGCATCTGGTAGCCTGGCTACAGAGCCCGTGATCACAACTGCTGTGTCCCACTACTTCTCAGCAGGACCCGCTATAGCGATGTGCATACCTCTGGTCTTGACAAATTATTGAGGGGTTTTCTCTGCTGGTTTTTAGTTAGTCCTAGAATAGTGATTCTCTACTGCATGAGGTGAGCTTGAAGATTCCCTCTCTTCCCAGGGCCTGGGGTCACAAATGAATTACATGGAGTTGTAACAACAGAATCAGGACCAGCATGGATAATGCCATGGAGTCCCTGCCTCCCCTGAAATTACCCATTCCTTCAGTTCTCAGAGGCCATGGAAGCATCTGAGGAACAAAACGCACAGGTGTAAATTGTTGAATTCCATTCAGGTGGCTAAAAAAACCATCACTGGTTGATGTGTAGATGTAAATTCAGGTGTCTACCTAAAAGCTGACTTATCCAAAGCTCATGCATGTATTTAATCTCAATTGCTACCACTAATATGTGTCAGATACTAGATCAGATGTTGATGTTCTCCGTGTCCCTGTCTGATTCCCTAACAATCATTGATTCTTTTTCCTTTGATTCACCTTGTTTTATACACTCATTATTAATTAATTCAACTTTTATTAAGTACCCACGGGGTAGCATCAGCTAATGTGCTTAGTGGGAGGATACAATGATAGTTAAAATAGAATCTCCGGTCTGCAGTTCCTCCTCTCTAACTTAGGAATCATTGGCATGGTGACCCTCACAGTATTTTATGTCCTTTCTTTATGGTAACTCATGTGTTTTTGTTCATATAGGCCTACAAAAAGAAACTTCCTGGAGTCCCGAATCTCTGGCCATCAGGAAAGCCCTTTAATACTAAACTATAGCCAATACTTCTGTGGCTTACCAGTTGGGAGTTTCCATCTCTCTAACTTTTTACGGAATTCTCCACTTAAAAAAAGAATGCACTGGGGCAGGAAAGGGGATAGAGGGTATACATAATATATATGTGTTAGTATTTGTCCCAAATAGGTTTCTAGCTGAATCAGTTTGAGAAGTTAATCTTTGAAGCCTCAATTTCCTCATCTGGCAAATGAGGTACTAATGTCTAATTTGTAAATTGTCGTGAAGATTAAATGAAATAATATGTACAGTGTACATATTATATGAAATAGACATTAAAATTGCAGTAGAGGAGAGAGAGAAGGAGACCAGAAGAATTTGACATGGGATTTTTTTTAGGAGTAAAAGTACTAAAACAATATAGTAACTTCCATGACTAACGCAGAACTAGGATGAGGACTTTCTTAAAGAAACAGTGTTTTTTGTTATTGTTTTTGTTGCTTTGTGTGTTGATGGTGGATATCATTTTAGTGAAGTAGGAGAATATATTCTGAATTTTTAAGTTCTTTAATTATATTCCTACGAGGTTTTCCGTGCTTTCTTAGCCTACATCAGAGGCCCCATATTACTGGGAAATTGTTCTGTGTTCATTGCCCTCCCAACTGCCTCCTAGGAAGATTGTATTTTCTTTTTGCATCTGATTGCATTTTCTTTTATTTAAAACTATCTCTGAGGTAAGAGAAAAGCCCATATCTTTTTGTCTAATAAAAAAAAAATGAGAAAGCTATTGGTGACAGCTAGATTGAGAAGATGCAAGATTTTGGGGTTTCAGAAGCCCAATCTTACATTATGTAAAGAGTTTTTGAGGCCAACAAACCACAATGAAAAGGGGAGGAAACATAAATATATTTTATCCAACTTTCAGGAAAATATACGTAAGATGACCAGATAAGAGTTCAGTATGAATTCAGCTCAGAATATGATAGGAATAATTAGAGGACTGACTTTGAATGAAAGAAAAAAGCATCTTGATTTGGTTCTCTGAGAGCTTCTGGGAAACCTACGGCAGGAAGATGAAATAGATTTAAGAAAGAGCTCAAGATTCAGCAATTGAAAATATTTCAAGTTAAAACCACTAGAACAAGGAAATTATAGGCCACTACACTAAAGTGGGAAAGGGACATAAAACTTTTATATGCAGAAATCCTTCAAAAAATATAAAGAAATCTAGTAATTTCTTGGAGGTGTCATATATAAAAATAACTAGAAGCAAGATAAGGTATTTTAGCTTTAGCAATGGGTGAAAGAAAGGACTGCCAAACCACAGGAAAAGTATTTTGGCTGAAAATAATAGAGTCTTGAAATATATTCTCAGAATAAAGGAGCAAAGGGAAAAGCTGTTCTTCTATCAAAATCAGAATTTGAAGAAGGGAAGAATAATTGACATGAGTAATAGACCCAGTGATTGTTACTTCCTAAAGAAGCAATGCCAAAAGAAAGGCAGCTGACTAGCACTGGGAACCCACTTCCTGGAATAACTGGGAAGAGGCTTGAGAGGGATGATAGAAATTAAAACATCAATGGAAAGGCAGGCAAGTGATAAGGGAAAATATATACCAGGTCTTAATAACATGTCGTTATTATTACACAATCTATAGCATACTATTCGACTATATCAAAACCTTTTGCTGTAAAGGGATCATATAAAAAGATCAATAAAACAACACTTTTAAACAGTAAAGCAAACATATTCTACATGTTTTAGAAGGAACGAAGACAAAATTAGTTAAGTTGTAAGCTTATTTAGGTCTCTTCTGCCTGGTTGGTAAACATTATTTTTCTAAAGTAAGGTTGAGAATTTAAATTCAGAGGAGGGCAGGCAGTATGTATTGAAGATCTGGCAGTCTTCTGGTTAACTGTTTTAATGTAGATAGCTTCAAAGTACTTTTTAACTTTTACTATTAGAATTAACTTTCTATAACATTAACTGTGTACTATCAAGTGCCCTCTTTGTGCTATATAAATACAGCATGGAGAAATATGAGTATATAACTTAAGTTTTTCAGCAATATTTATACCAATACATTTTTGATAAACATAGACTATGAGAATTATACATATGTAAATCTATAGATATAATAGATGAGAAAATATAAATCTTTTCATACATTAACTCATTTACATATATTAATATAAGTGGGTTCTTTACATATATTAACTCATTTATTCCTTCAAAAAAGCCTGTAAGGTAAATTAAATTATTGCCCTCACCTTACAAGTGAGAACAGAAAGACCTCAAGATCTGAGGAACTTGCCTAAGATCTCAGAGCCAGTTCCTTTTATTTGAGTCCAAGTTGTCTAGTGCCCCTGCATGGGCTTTTTACCACTGTGTTATGCAACCATCACAAAAACAGGGCGGTAGATGTATACACTTTTGAAATTATTGTTAAAAGTATAAAAAACACATATTGAGAACAGGGCAGGTTGTACTTAACTCTGAGCAGCTGGAGGGAAGTTTAGGAACTTCTTACTTGAAAGGTAAGAATTTGCTGAGATGGTAAGGTGGAAAAGGATGTTCTTGCAGAGAGGTGTGAGACAGCGTGCATTTGAGGAAGAGAGAGATGACAAATAAATGCTGTTGACAACACGAAGCAGAAGCATGTACAATCACTAGCTCTCATTAATTTATTTTCACTTCACTGCAGAGGAAGTAAATATTCATTTGCTAAATTCATCCTCCTTAATCTGAAGCCGAAAACATATTCCCCTCAAGTGAAGTAGACTTCCATATTAACTTTAAGAGATAATAACTAAGCAATTGATTGGTGTGCTGAAGGTAGACTAAATTTCATTAGGATAGTTAAAGTGACTGCCTTATCATTTCAAATTCCAAGTATTGTGATTTCTACCAAAAAGCAAAAGAGATGAAAGGTTTCATGTAATTGATTGGTCAATCTAAACTATATAGATACAGTTCCAAAAAACTATTTTTTCTCTTTTACATTCTATCTGTAGAGTAAGTCTTCAAGATACTCTATCTTCCTAATAACAGAGCTCTCTTTATTACCATTAACATGTCTGTTTTTGCCCTCTCTCTTTTTAAATTATTTGAGTGATTTTTAAAATATCACAATCTGGTCTATTTTTTTTTTTTTTTCCATGGAATCTTTATTTAATAAGAATCCGGCCAGGAGCAGTGGCTCAATCTGTAACCCTAGCACTTTGGGAGTCTCAGGCAGACAGATCACTTGAACCCAGGAGTTCAAGCCCAGACTGGGCAGCATGGCAAAACCCCATCTCTACAAAAACAAAACAAAACAAAACAAACAAACCAAAAAATTAGCCGAGCGTATCACCTGTAGTCCCAGCTATTCGGGAGGCTGAGGTGGAAGGATTACCTGACCCCTGGAGGCTGAAGCTGCAGTGAGCTGAGATGATGCCACTGGGCTACAGAGTGAGACTCTGTCTCAAAAAAAAGAACAAAGAAAGAAAGAGAGAGAGAAAGAAAGAAGGAAAGAAAGAGAGAGAAAGAAAATATAGATAAATATAGAAAATGATATAATGAAATGGCCATATATTAAGATAGACTAGGCTATGAAAAATTGTTAGTTCTATCAGTTTCTCTTATACTTAAAATCATTGAAGTCTTTTTTTAAATTTTTGAAATGCTGAATCATATTCTCAGTGAAACAGGTTTCTTGAGCTGCTTTGGAATTGCCTCTAATAAAAAGCTAATCTTTAATGTCTTGGTGCATAATTTGTGTCCCAAGTTAACTAAGTTAGACAATTGATTTTGAGGTTCACCAAATTTCATTCCTACTTCTCACTACTACCCCAATATTCTACTCCTACTTCACTCTCATTTGAATTCCTTGCATTTTTCCTGGAATAAAACTGTACCTTAATTTGAAGCCATTCTTGCGATTCTTTAGTTCCTGCTATTGTTTCCACCACTTCCCAGCCCCCATCCCCATTAAGAACCAAAGCTCTTTGAAGATTCAGCTCCTGTACTTACACTCACTGATGAGATCTCAGGTACCGATGCCAGATGAGCCAGAATCTGAGTTAGTCACGCTCTTTAGAGAGCCCTCAGTTCCTGATACACAGATAATTCCCCACAAATGCCTCTAAACACCTCCAGAAGGGCACAAATTATCTACTGTATAGTTATCCACATACTGAGAATAATAATAATAAACACACTGTCTGATTTCTCCACAGACTGGGAGCTCCAAGGCTCCACTCCTCCATTCATCAGAGCTGCCCATAGTACTACAGTTGCTTTCTACCCTCCTAGCACCCTTACACTTCAAGCTAACAGCTCCAACAATGAGGTTTCCATGACATGACCATCTCTCCAATAGGACTGGACTCAATCAGAACATATATTTCAAGGACCATAACTGCCTAGATGCCAACTAATGACAGTGTCTTAGTTAGCTTGGATTGGTATAACAAAATACTATAAACTGAGTGTCTTATAAACAACAGAAATTTATTTTTCATAGTTCTAAAGGCTCAGAAAGTCTTTTCTGACCATGTAAGATCAAGGTACTGGAAGATTTGGTCTCTGGTGAAGGCCTGCTTCCTGGATCATAGACAGTTTCTTCTTGCTATGTTCTTACATGGCAGGAAGAGAGGGAAAGAGGTCTCTGGGGTCCATTTTATATGGACATTAATATATTAATAAGGGTAGCACCCTAATGACCTGAGTACTTCTCAAAGAGCCTACCTCTTAATACCATTACATTGGGGGTTAGGATTTCAACATACTAACTTTGTGATGGGGGCACAAACATTCAATCCACTGCATTCCACCCTAGCCCTCCAAAATTCATATCCTTCTTACATGCAAAATACATTTATTCAATTCCAACAGCCCCAGAGATCTTAACTCATTTCAGTATCAACTCTAGTCAAAAGTTCAAATTAGCATCTAAATATCATCTAAATTAGATAGGGGTGAAACTCAAGGTACAATTCATCCTAAGGCAAAATTCCTCTCCAGCTGTGCTGTTTATTTGCTTTCCAAATACAATTGTGTGACAGGCATTGGATAAACATTCCGATTTCCAAAGAGAAAAATAAGAAAGAAGAAAAAAGAGTGACAGATCTCAAGTGCTTAAGTCCAAAACCTAGCAAGGCAAGCTCCATGAAACCTTAAACCTCAAGAACAATCCTCTTTGGCTCAATGTTCTGCCTTACAGACACACTGGGGTGGCAACGTCACCCCCACAGTTTGGCTGAGTCCTGCTTGCCTGGCTCTTTGCAGTGGCCTCACCCATGCCTTAGTTCTCTGTCAGGGAAGAGTTCCATTTTAAGCAGGGATCCTAAATTACCACATCCCCAAAAGAGGCTCAGATCCAAGGAGTTGCCTCTATCAAACCCTATTGGCTGAAAGATATTGTCAGCCTAACATGTTGCATTTTCCAAGAAAGATGAGGTAAGAAGGAAAATAATCTCTCCAGGACACCTAGAAAGTATGAAAATGATAAACACCATGACAATTATATTTTTGTATGAAGGTAAGTGCCTCAGTGCATACATCTTACATAAAACTTCATGTTTCCTTCAGAAATATAGTTTGGTGAGATGCTTTTTGAGAGTTATCTTTAGGTATCTTCTGACACCTAAAGCTCAAGTTTCCTCTTCATTTTTTATCATTCACATGAACTATGGTTCTGAGTGATATATTGATATTAGAAAACAAATAAGAAATTTTCTTCCCCACTATGCTTTATACATTCACTTTTGCATAATATTCTTTAGTGAAATTAGAAGGAGTCACTAAAGGACCCTAAAATATCATAGGGTCTGACAATAACAAAATCTAATTAACCTAATCTTCTTTAGCTTGAAGCACTGTTAATTTTAAAAAGTCAGACTATGTTTAAGGACTTTAAGTACAAGATAATTTCCATTTGTTTTTAGAGTGAGAAAAATTTGTCTTCTGTAATACGCTAAGTTACATGAATATTAACACTATGAATGCTTTCTTTGGGGAATAATAAACTTTTCCTCACTTTAGAAGAGCCGCTTTAAAAAGAAATTCTATAATATTATTTATAATTAAACTATGTAGCAAGTAATATCATATATCTGAGTTTATGATAATTTAGCATAGTTTACCTAAAGTCTTCTATCTTCCTTGAAGGCATGAGCCACATTTGATTTATTTATTTTTTAAAAATCTTCCTTGCTCCAAAACACCTATGGACAGTGCTTTAAACAATACTAAATTGTGATGAATAAGTTAAAAGAATGTATATGCTTGAAATGACTTAAATTCAATAAATTACATAACTTTGAGTTCACCATTTCACAACTTAGCTTATTTGTGATTGGTCCAAATTCTTTAATTTTTTTTTATATATTTGAATTTTGTCTAACTATAGCATCATTTGCTGTGATAAATCTGATTATTTCAGATTCATATAAAGAACTAGATTGGTAACTTCATGATTATATGCTACAATTATTTATGGATTTATCACATCATATAAAAATGCAAGTTTAAGGCATTTGAGAAAACACACTATTAAAAAAGAATAAACTGGAATAGACACACCAGAACATGTTAAACTATTTTGGTAGATTTCAGTTTTGTCAAATTCTTAAATATGTTTGGCCTAACACATTTCCCTTTAATTCCCTTAATATACTCTGTGGATTTTCACAGAAATTTGAACCATATGTTTCTGATTAATTTATACTTAACTCATCAACATGTTTGGTAAGAATGATTTGAAGCACAAAGCCTCCTGAACAGTTTTGTGGGTTCTTTTATTTTAGTTAGTAAACAATTGGAACCTGAACCCAGAAATCTTGGGGCTTCATTTAATACTCAAATTCCATAAAGAATGAGAGAGTTCTTAACTGGATCAGGCACACTTTGCCTTTGACAGTGCCTAGCTCCAAATCTTGCAGCTGGGAGGAATTATTCTGATAGTTCACTCTCTTTCTTGTCACTTTTATTTTAGAGGATATAAACCTTTGATGGTACCAAACCTGTATGAGTCAGGACTAGCTGCCACCCATCAGTCCTATTTGTTTACACAAGTCAAGGTAAGTGCTGTCACTGCCATCAGCTCACTCATCAAGGATTCTGAAAGGAAGGCTTTTCTCTCCCAGTTGTAAATTCAGAAAATTAAGCAGTGCAATTCAGTAATCTCCCATGACTTACCTACTATAATTTGTTTATGTGTTTATGTAGAGAGAGAGAAAAAGAAGGAAATTTTTACCTGGCTCTCTCTGGGGTCTGAGTGAACAAGTATAAGGTTATCTGTTTAATGGATATTTCCACAAGCTAATTATTCCTTCACTTTCCAGTCTAACTCCAGCATCTTTGATGAAGCATGGGATCAATCCATTCTCTTTCTCTACCAACTCAGGGAAACATACACTAAAGATCTGTGTCTGAGTGTTTCATGAAAGATACTTGGTCCCAGCATTATGAATGCTGGCTAGTTGTGCTCCGTCATCTGTCATCCTGTGGGGCTTTATTTTTTCCATTAAAATGGCTGACATCTCTTTTGTTGTTGTTGTTTGGAAATTAGCAACCACACCTTCTGTTCCTCCTCCTTCCTCACAGGCATTCCTCCCACAGCTGTCAGATCCCAGGTTCCTTGCAGTTTGTGTTTATAAAGACCCTTAACACTGTGTAAAACATTAGAGATAATCAGCTTATATTGGTATCTACTTTTCCCTCCACCCACTCCCACTACCTCCTTCATTACCAAACTCCAAGCCTTCCCTGTTACTTCTAAGGACTCCTTTGGAAACAAGATCTTAGGTCTCAAGGCATTCCTTTCCTTCTGCTACCCTTTGAAAATTCGAAATAAAAATCCTCTGGCTTTGAGATATGTGTAATTTCTGTAGAAGAAACTTAAAAACAGAAGATTAGTGTACTGAAATAAGAATAATCTGAAGGAAATTCCTAAGGAGAAAAACAGCTCTCTTTCATCAGCTCTCCCAGGAATTAAAGAGAGATGAAACAGATATGTGTGGTATTTAGAGAAAAAAATGCACTTTTCAATACACAGCATAAAATTTACCTTCTGAGTTTCATAAATAAAGGTCTTAATCTTTTCTTTTATCAAACTGGAGTGGTATAACTTAACAACAACAAAAAAACTACAGTGAAAAAAAAAATGTGCAGAAATGAGTCCTGAGCCAGTCGTTTAATAAACATTCCTGGACCAAGGTGTTGTGGAAATAAGGCACTAGGGATGGAAGTACGTTACCCCTTGCTTATAACCATTAAGGACTTTTTATTTCCCTGATATAAATGACATAAATCATTTTGTCCTACTAAGATAAAAGTCTGAGTGGCCTTGTTCCAAAGCAGGGAGATGAAAAAATGTCTACATCTTCTGTATACTATTTATTTTCAATTTTGTCCTTTAAAAATGTATTTTTAAAATATATTGTATAATCTGATTAACATACTAGTTAGTAGCACATGTAAACATTTTACACATAAGTACAAAGATGTTGGAAGGACTGGCTCAAAATGTTTATTTTGTTTTACTAGTAGGGATGCATGATCATAAATAGGTTTGGAGCCCACTGACCTATTAAAAAGAATAATGAATCAGTAAACCTGGATTTGAGACACTGAGACCTGTTACCACTCAGCTACTTGCCCTTACACAGGTCACTCAGTTCTCTGAATTTCCATTTCAAGTTTTATAGTTAAATTAGATACTGCCTGAGGTCCCAATCAGAAAAATGTCAATCATCATTTTAACACATGATTGTTAAAATCAGTAATTTCACTTTCTTTGTTGTTGTTGTTGTTGTTGTTGTTGTTGTTGTTGTTGTTGAGACAGAGTCTTACTCTGTTTCCCAGGCTGGAGTGCAGTGGTGCAATCTCAGCTCACTGCAACCTCCACTTTCCAGGTGCAAGTGATTCTCCTACCTCAGCCTCCTGAGTGTGTGGGACTACAGGTGCACACCACCACATCGGGCTCATTTTTGTATTTTTAGTAGAGATGGGGTTTCACCATGTTGGTCAGGCTGGTCTTGAACTCCTGACCTCAGGTGACCCACCCGCGACAGCCTCCCAAAGTGCTGGGATTATAGGTGTGAGCTACTGAGCCCAGCCAGTAATTTCACTTTCACAGTGACTTGCAAATGAACAGGTTGCAAGGGTAAATAAGACTTTCATCAAAGAGCTGAGGATATAATGGTAGAAGAAGAAATTAAAAGGTTTATTCTATTTTAATTGTTACAAGGAGGCTGCCAGAAACAGCACCATCCTACTGTACATGACTTTTGGATGCGACACTTTCTCCTCAGGATTTTCCTGGTGGTGGGTTTAGGAACGGAATCATTTATGCACACAGGGAAGGAAAAGTTCTTCATGGTCATACTTTGGGAGCAAACACAGACTCAAATGTTAAAGATGAAGTAAGAAAATAGTTATGCTAATTGAGGGTCCGCTTTGATGGGCATTTCCAAACCTTCCCCGTTTACATTCTCACATTTCTAGTATAGAAAACTTTTTAGATTTTATAGTTTAGTCTAGGTCCATTTTATTAAAATATTGTGATTCATTTTCTTAAATCAAGATTCTTGAATGTGTCCCTTGTGAGTTTAGGGAGTCCATTCTTATGTTAACCCCACTGATCAAGTTTTGCCCTCTAATCACACTGCTCAGCTACAGAAAATATGTAGTGCATTTCGTTCATTTCCTTAAAAACTTAAAAAATATGTGTGACATATCTTCCTTACTATATTTTTGGTTTCTTGAAAACAAAGACAGTGTTTAATTCATTTTGGAGCCTGCAAAGCTCCAGGCATGATATTTCTTGCTCATCGCAGGTATTCAGAACAAATATCAAATGAATGAATGAGCAAGAGGAGAGCGGTACCTTATCAAAATCTAGAAAAGCTTTCTCAAAATGTGATCTGTGGACTATTTGCATCATTCACTCATTTGAGACCCTGTTTCAAATGTACCTTATTGGGCCCCACTTCAAACATATCAAATATTTCACATATTAATAAGCTCACCAAGAGATTCTGTGCATGTAAAGTTTGGAATCACCAATTAAGAAAATTATCATAATAAAATTACCCCTTTTATTTCCAGTGAATGTCAGGGACATGAATGATGGCTTCTATTCCGAGATTTCTTGAGACCTAAATTTTTCCTTTGCTTCTGAACTTTGTTCAGCATCCCATCTGTACCCCTAAGACTGCATGTCTGTGGGAATTTAACAGCAGAGATTTTATTATAGTGGTGGGAGATTAACGGCTGTTTGGAAGTTGTGACTAATAATGGCTACAACGTATTGAGTACTTACACTAGATTTTGTTTTATAGTTATATAAATATGTACTTTATTTAATCTCACATTAATATAAATATGTACTTTATTTAATCTCACATTAAGTCCTACTTATTAGGTAATGTTATTAGGTTCATAATAAGAATTATGATAAGAAAATTGAAGCAGGAAAAAAAGGAAAGTAACTTGCCTGTGATCACACAGTAAGTGGTAGAGCCGTTCAAACCCCAGCAATGTGGTTCTAAAATCCACATGTTGAACCACTATGCAAAAACTGCCTAACAAGAAAAGATAGTAAAGAAAAAAGCTCTAGGGAGTTCAAGGGCAAAAGAGATCATGTGCTGCCATAATAAGACTTCCAACTAAGAAACTAATGATGTGCTTCTCTAGCTGTGAGTTACTGTAAGCCATTGTGAAGATATGATTCCGTAGTATTTCCCAAATAATGGTTGCTTAGTTGCTCTCACACCCTCTACACTCCAGTCACAACTGTACTTCTTGGTGCAGGTGGCTCTGGTAAATCTTAGTATGAGCTGTCACTCAGGAAATCAGGGTTCTCAGTGTGGGGGAAGGAAAGTGTGAGAGTAATGGGGATGTTCTCAAAACAGAAACTTTGTTCTCAGTAGTCAGGGGCACAGTTAAATTAAGAAGGGAGCTAAGACCCAAAACTACCTGTGTTACTGAGATGGGACATACAATTCAAATGATCAAGCTGTATTAAATGCCTGCTATATGCCAGGTAAAATGCTAGTCATCAGTGGGAGAATTTCCTCTGAATATGGAAGAGCACATAGCAGGGCAAGAAGTAATGGAATAAGGCAAATTCCAGTCACTAGATCTGGTGAACAAACACAGGAAAGGTCACAAAGTAGGTCATTCTTCTGAGCGATCACCTTCAAACAATGATTAAATCTCATGGTACACCTAAAACCAAGTATTCTCTTTCCCTCAACAAGGTAGGCTTTTTTTTTTTTTTTCAAAGTAAATCCTAAAAATAAAAGTGAAAAAAGGGAAAGTTCTTTGAAAAAATATGCAACAAAAAGTACTTTTCAGCATGAATATTTCAGCACAACTCAGCATGCATTTAAAATGAAAGGTGAATTATTCGCTATCAAGAAACTTCAAAGCCCTTCAATTGAATTTGCTTGGCAGCAAAATAATATGATGGGTGGTCTGTTCAGGCACTTGTCCAAGTCCAATCACATTACATTTTCATAGTATCAACATTTAAAAGCTCCATCCTTGTTGCATCAACAGCAATGCATGAGAACCTCTCCCAAACACATGGCAACCAGCACATTATACAAATATGTTTGCTCCACAAGCCAGACTCTGCCGTTTTCCAGAAAATACAAACTCAGTAAGTGAATAAAGGATTTGCATGTTAACAGCTCAGAGCTCTACCATTTGAAACATATCACATGGACCTGAGGAGTGAGGATTCATCTCATTAATAGTCAGTTGACTTTGCAAAAGCACGGACATCATTTTCCAGCTCAAATGTCAGAGAAGAAGCCAAAATGCAAGTTTTCTGACTTTGAAATCAGTTCATCTTCCATGTCATAAGATGCTTCTCAGTTCAATTTCCATATTACTGAGCTTAGGATAGAGTTACTGTATATTCACCAACTTTTTTCCCTCTCTCCTAATATATAAGGAGTGGCTTATAGGACTGACAACATAGATTTCAGTCCAGAACTGTTACTAACTCAGTGTACCTAAGCAAGTCACTTGACTTCTCTGAAGTGCAATTTTTTTTTAACCTATAACTAACTGTATTGATTAAATCGAATGGTTTTTAAAAGGATTATATGAAAATAACTGCAAATTGCAAGCACTATGCAAGTATGTTAGGATTGATAATAATAATCATCTTTTTGAGGTTAAGGAAGATATACACATTCTTGTTCAACTAAACTTCCTTGTGTAGAGCAGTAATAATAACTGAATATTGTTGAATACTTGCTATGTATCAGGCACCGTTCTAAATGCTGTACTTCCATAAACTATTTTAATCTTTACCACAAGCCTATGAAATAGTTGCTATTATCATTCCCAATCTACATATGAAACATCCAAGGTTCAGAGAGGCAAATAGAACAACTGAGATTCCAACCCCAGAGCCCCACTTCATGGCCACTACTGCATAAGACATATGATATAATGAATGGCCACTGGATCAGTAATCAGCCAACCTTTAATCTGTTTCTGGCTCACGGACCTCCTAGCCATAGCCTAGAACCAAGCAGATGCTGAGGAAACACTGGACTCATTGATGAGCCCCATGTTCTTTCACAAATCTCTGAATCCCAGTTCACCTTTCCACCTTGCTTATACATGTGACACTCGATAAGTAAACATGTACTTCACAAGTGTTAGGTGCTATTAGCATATTTGTTAAGAAAAACAATGACACTTGAATGAGTGGCTAAACTGGTGTGCTTCTAAGCTCTACATTCATTTTACCCCTTTTTTGGTCTAGTCTAGTATGTGGTAAACTCAGTTTAGGTATCAGGGTAGAACTTGCTGACTATATTTCCACATATAGAAATGTCAGGGGATCTTGGAAGACATATGCAAGGCCAAGGATCTTGCTGCGGGTCCATCTGGTGAATACTCTACGGAACATGCAAGGCCTGAGGGACAGCTCTATTGCCAGACCACTTCCTGTGTTATATCCTGAAGCCTCCACATTTTTGGCCACTCACCCTTGCAGGCCCTCCCCTCTACAGCTGTTCTGGCTGATTACTTTCAAAACATAGAATAATACAAGCCTAACACATGATTGCTACTACTTTTAATGGGTGGAGCATTGTCCTCCCAAAATTCATCTTTACCCAGAACTTCAGAAGGTCACTTTGTTTGGAAATACGGTCTTTTCAGATGTGATTAGTTAAGGATTTCAGGTGTAAATCACCCTGGATTTAGGGTGGGCACTAAATCCAATGCCTGGTGTTCTTATGAAGAAAAGAGAGAGAGATTTGGGCACAGAGACACAGATGCAGAAGAACTGGAGATACAGAGAATGCCATGCAAAGGTAGAGGCAGAAACTGGAGTGATATTACTACAGACCAAAGAACACAAGGGATTGCCAGGAGCCACCAGAAGCTGGAAGAAGCAAGGAAGAATTCTTCCCTGGAGCCTTAGGAGGGAGGATGGCCCTGCTGACATTTTGCTCTCAGACTTCCAGCCTCCAGAACTATGAGAGAATAAATTTTTCTTTTTTTAAGCTACCCGAGGTTTGGTGATTTGATACAGCCCTAGAAAACAAATCGACTATTACTACTCCACTACTACTACTCTTTATTCTAGAAATAATTAGAAAAGGTATTTCAATGACTCTCTGAATCCCTGAAGAATCAGAGATTCAAGATATAAAACTAAAGTAAAAATTCTGAAAATCACACTCTACGTGGGGAAAATTATGAATCTTACTCCACAAGAGGAAAACACAAGCCAATACTGGCAACGTTTATTCTCACTTTTGATGGTCCAATAATTAGGGCAAAATTTACGTACAGCAAGAGCCTTTTTTCCCTTGCGTAGCATACTTCCACATAATTATAAAACCGCATGCTCTTAAAAGACACGTTCTCGTTCTATAAAAATAAAGTTAAAGGAAATATTTTAGAAAAAATTAATTCCAAAAATATAATAAAATGCTGTCATTTTTCTGCTATGAAACAACCAATTCAAGAAATATTTTCATTACTCTTAGTTACTACAGATCTATCTAGCTCAATTTTAAATCTATTACACTGTAAAGTTCATTTAAGATAATCATTAATCTACTTTTTTCCACAACCTAAGTAACTAGGAAACATCAAAGATGATTTTAAAAAAATATTTGAAGTAGGCCCACTTACACACTTTCGAATATTTTGTCCCAGATTACTATCCAAATGCAACATAGAGGAGACCCCAAATTTTAACTTATTAGGGGAAAAAAAGCCTGTAAAAATTTTATGCTTTGCAATCAAAGGTAGTGCTCTCAGCATGGTGCCTGCTACCCATATGCAGCTGTGACTGAAAAAAAATCAAGGTGTGATTAAATGGTCTTTTTCATATTATCCTCCATTAAAAAAGTTTTTTAATTGGAACACGGACATCATTAACAGAGCCTGTTCACCAGAAGTCTTTTCTCCAAATGACCAAATGAGGCACCCAACTTCTGATTTCTTCACACCAGGCTGATATCTGCTACTGACAATCTCTCAGCAGTGTACTGCTCTGTCACACGTCAGTTTTAATAAGAAAATAACATGATAATAACTCTGTTTATGAGCTTTTGACATCCTGTGGATTCATAAGAAATTAATTTTTTCATAACACAAACAAGAAGCATCGGAGCAGATCTTCTGATTCCCCGGCTCCCTCTCTCCACCCCCACCCTCTCCTTTCTAATTTCCCCACATCTCTTAATAGAAAGACAGTTTTCTGGCGTCCCAGCCTGGAAACGTTAGAAACACTTTAACTCTTCCTTCTGTATCTCCCCTGTGTATGATTTGTCATGAGATCCTGTCATCTGTTAACTGGGGCTGTCTGGATTCACGTCACTGTTCCCAAGCTCAGACCTCCCATCTCCTGTATTCTGAGCCTCTTGATGACCCTCTGAAGGTATAGACTCCTCTTCTCTGAAATTCCCTCCACAGTCTCCATCCAGGTAAATGTGTCAAAAACATCACTTTCTTCATGGCATCCCGCTGCTTAACATTTTGTTATGGTTTCCAATTGTCCACTAGATAAAAGCTCTCATCCTGCAATAGGTTTTCAAATCCTTCTGTAATTAGCTCAGTCTATCAGTTTAAAAAAGAAATACAGATATCTTTCTCTTTTAAATTTCAGCTCACAGCTACTGTTCTAGACAGGTCATGCTTCCTTTCCAACTGGACCTCCCTTTTCTCTGGGCCTCATGAGCGCTCTTCCAGCCTGTCTCCATTTCTTTGACTTTGGACACAGAATATACTTGCTCTTCCCCACCCTTAAAACCCTAACAGTCTGGGGCCTTCTTACACTACCATACTCTGTATCATAATATCTTACCTCTGAAATAATTAACTTTCAATGTATTAATATGTCATTTCTTGTCTTTCATCTCTCTTATTCCTTCATTCCCACTAAATTGGCTCAGAGACCCCACTGAAGATCTACAGGCTTTTTTACCTCATCATTTTTCCTGTCTATTTCTCTTTTCTGGCTTTATTTCTCTTCCTATTAAACCAATACAGTACTACATCCTCGCCAGTCTCATTAATAGCTCCATCCCACCTTGACTTCCTGCCTTGCTATTTCCAAAAACAGAATCAATACATTGTTTATTCTTCTTTTATTTCCAGAAGCTATTGGTACAAATTTAATGACAATATTGATTAGCTCCTTTAAATATTCTGTTTGTATTTATAGTGAATTAGCAATTATTCCCTATTCTTACTCAGTTCTCTTTTCCTTTAAACCTCTATGTTTTTAAGCGTCAATCTGCTTTCTATTTTATTCTTAGAAAATGGTCATTGAAGGGTGTACTCTATTCTCACATTCAGATTTACCTCTATTTCTTTACCCATTCTTCCCTTTCTAGTGTTAGAAGCAGCATGGCCTTGCTCTTCCAGGCTCTGGCTCCCTTCCCCTTTCATCTTTGAGTTCCTGCATGTGATTGTTCTGTTTATTCTTTTCCTTCAGCTTCTTTTGTCAGTTTATAACAAGTTAGCATCATCCCCATATTTTAAAATACCTTTTTTTCCAGCCCTGTCTGTTCCTTCGCTTTATAAGTAAACTATTTAAAGGAATAGACTACACTTGCTGTGTACACTTTCTCATTCCAGATTCCCAACTTGAGTCACTGCAATCTGACCCCGAGTCCCACATTTCTACTGAACCTGCTCTCAGAAACTTTTCTGGTCACCTCTCCCTTACCTGCTAAATCCAATGGATTCATTTCATCCTTCTGTAGCCCCCTACAGTTTTTCACCTACATCTCAAAACAACTGTCTCCATTGCTTTCATGGCATTCCACCATATTTCCTTCTACTTGCATAATTCCTCCTGAGAGGTTTTCACTAATTTGTCTTCTTTGATCTAGCTTTTAAATGTGGGTTTTAAAAAAATGATTTCTAAGTTATCTTTTCTTCTCCTACAAATTTTCTCCCAAAGTGATTTTTCAATTCCTGTAGTTTTCTCTGATTCCTATATGCTAATGACTCCCAAAACTTATTTCTATCCCCAATCTGAGCTTTAGACCAAAATTCCCAGCTGTCACCAAATTCCCATTAACACCTCAAACAACCCACCAAAAGTTAAACTAATTATCTTCATCCTACACTTGCTTCTTTATCTGTATTCTTTATACTTGTTAATATCTTCACCAGAACACTTTAAAATAGCCATTTTAGATTATTTCCTATACCTCATCTCCAAGTCAAATGGATAACCAAGTCCTAAACCATTCAACCTTTCCCATCTGCCCTCTCTCCCATACTTCTCAGTCTATTGAAGGGCTAGGTGCGGTGGCTCACGCTTGTCATCCCAGCATTTTGGGAGGCTGAGGTGGGCTGATCACCTGAGGTCGGGAGTTGGAGACTAGCCTACCCAACATGGTTAGACCCCCATCTCTAATAAAAATATAAAAATTATCTGGGTGTGGTGGCACATGCCTGTAGTCCCAGCTACTTGGAAGGCTGAGGCAGGAGAATTGCTTGAACCTGGAGGTGGAGGTTGCAAACAGCCATTGCAATCCAACCTAGACAAAAAAGCAAGACTCCATCTCAAAAGAAAAAAAATAAGACAGAAAAAGATTACTAATGAGTGTCGTCTTATAGCCTCTCATTCACTCTTATTGTTATTTCTATGTGCCAGAGCTAGCCTGTTACATACATGAACACGTCACTCCTATGTTAAAAAAAAAAAAAAAAAAATAGAAAAAAGGCCTCTGATCTGAGATGAATTTCTAAATCCTAGCCTGTCTTTTGTGTCTTCCCAAGTAAAACTATGGGCTACATATTAACGCTGGTCGAGAAGTCCAAGGTGTAACTTTTGCCCATGTGGATTTTATTTGAGTGATGGTACCTATTTTCTTCTATTGTTCAAACTACCAGACGCTGTCTGTGAAACCACTTTATCCTCTTTCCAGATGCAGTTCTTTGTACTCAAAATGAGTCTTTCTCTGTAAATGGCTGTATACCAGCCTCATTTTCCAGCTGCTGCCCTTTCCTTGTACCTCACAACCATGGTGAAAAGATAGAATTTGGGCATCAGTGAGCTCTCTTTAAGATGTCTCACTTATTTCTAAAGAATAATCCTTACACTTGGCATAAAAATTAGTGTTGTCACTTTTTAAAATGCCTGCTGAAATGTCCAATGTCCTAGTCTTCTATCTGGAATAAGATTATGATGACAGAGATTGAAAGAGCTCACTGAATTGAAGACAGCCCTGGAATTTCAAGATTATTTTAGAAGATATACAATTACTACTTTGCATTTTACATGTGCAAACAAAGTCATCAAGCCAATTAAGGCTGCTTTCAGTTCATTCTGATAGTACAGGAAGGTATTTATGTACTGTCAGTGCCAGCCTGGGCAGCGTGCAAGTCTTAACTCGCGGATCTTCCCTCCCACCCTGGCTGGAAAGATATCTGTGCATCTCTTTCAAGCTTATTTAGGATGTGTAAAGGCTCTTTCTTCGTCCACTCTACTTCCAATATAAAGTATTACTTAGAAGAAAGCTAAAAACCTGATTTTGTGTTGATAGTTAAGCCTTTCACACAACATAAATGTAAGAAGTTTGATCTGAGTTTACTTGTACTGTCTCACTCAAGATGTAGTTTTTAAAATGTTTTAAAAATCTCTGCCTTGTTTGTCACATGTTAGGGTGCGTGTGAGAGCAGGAGAGAAGCAGCCAAGGATTAAGTTTGTCTTAAAACTTTTAGCTTGTAGTCAATCATTTCATTTTAATGTGCTACATCATGCTACAATAATTGTTTTAATCCATTTTCTGGTGACCATACCAAACCTTCAGTGAAATCAATTTAATTTTGTCTTTTTGAAATTGCTCTCCAGAAAACAAGAGATATAAAGTTTTAAAGCAATTATACAAATAATTTTATGTCAAAATCCAACTGTTTAAGTGGAGTTTGAGCTTGTATTTTTGTCTACGACTCACATATTTGAACATATTTTTCATGTAAGACACTCTGCTGTACATTTTGCAGGATATAAAAGTGCTTAGATCAAGCAGGTCAATCAACTAATTTACAATTAATTAAAAACTTCCTACTTCACTCTTCTTCTAAATACAGAGCCGTTAATATTGCTTTAGGGGAGTCAAACACAATATACTGATAATTATTCCCATAGCTAATATTTCATATTATAGAGGTTTTATAATACAACATCACAAAATTACAGTGTCCTTTTAAAAAGTCCCTTCCCCCACCCAAAAGAAAGCTATAAATTTAAGCCAATATAAACTTTTCAGAGTTCTCTCTCTCAATTTCACACCAGGGCGTGGTGCTACACAGCTGGGGAGCTGAGCTAATAAGTGTTGAAAAATGAAAAATGCTGCTTTATGGCATCACATAAACTGGCAAAAAGAAATACTTTTACCTCCACTCCATTTTTGACAAACAAATGCCAGAATGTAGATGCTGTAACAATGAGACTTTATGATAGTAGGCCCATAGGGCAAACAGAATTGTCTTCTGGGATTTTCTTCTTGTTGAATACTATATGTAGTATGAAGTGGCATAACATTTGTAAAATCTAATCACTTTTGGTTCCTTTTTGAACCTCGAAGGGGTTATTTCTAGGAAAGCGGTTGGAAACACTACATAATGATCTATTTACGCAGTAGTGAAATAGGATTATCCCTTTTACAAAGAGATAGCTTTCCCTAACAATGTAAATACTGTAATATGAGTGTACAACTTGAGGATTTTGAGGAACATCATGTCCAACAAATATTTATTGAATAACTACAATAGAGTTCAAAGAATGATGCTAAGAGTTCTTGTGAAATTTACAAGACATAATATAGTCAGGGCCCAACTGTTTTTCTTGGGCTGGTTTGTTTCCCAGCTGATGGTCACTCACTCACTCATTCACTCTCCCACTCAATCACTCACTAGTCACTCATTCAACATTCAATCAGTACATGTCTATTGTGAGTTTACTATACCTAAGTCACACAGGCCTAATAAATCACAGAGAACATGCTGTTACAGCAAAAGATCCCAAATCAATCGTAGAAAGGAAAAAAAAAAAAAAAAAAAAAAAAAAACCCTTTACACAGGGCTTGAAATAAATGAGCTGCAGCCAGAACAAGGTAGAGAGGCATAAGGGTGTATTGGTAGGGTACATTCCTTTCCCATAGGAAAATACTAAACTTCGGTAAGACGAGAGGACACAGAGCAGCTTTAAGCTCTGCCCGAAGGCTCCTAGGTGCTGTTGACTCAAGTGGCTGGGAATTCCTGATTATCATATTTAGAGAGCTGTGATTATCTGTTCTATAGATGCCTTCCCTGAATTTACACAGGTAGAAATACAGTCTCTCCTCTGAACTTGTAAAAAAATTGCTATGGTTTTATTATATCAGTTATTGTTAATTACCTTATAGGTGTACACCTCATATCTCCTTACTAAATGTAAACTCCTTAAAGGTAGAACTATAGTCTGATTTATCTCTCATTTTGCATAATATATTATAATTATGAACTTTCTATACTATTTCATTGGATAAAGTTTTCAATGAATTCAACCAATATATAGTCAAAGTACTCATAGCATCTGACTAACACATTGTAGTAATACATAATGACAAAAAATATAAATACTAGTGTAGAAGCCCAAAAAGCATAACTAACATTTAAGAGAAGTACCATTTTGGTAGTCTAAATCATGTGCAGATTAGTAAATAATGGAACCAAATAAGAAAATTCTGGTTGCACCTTTTAAAATGTGGAATCACACGAAGAAGCCACTGAAAAGTGACCTTTTTCAAATTCCCAAAAAGTATCTGAGCATACTGAGTGTATTTTAAAGGCCACAATACAAGACTGAGTTACATAAGCTGTGTGATATTACCATTTTTATGTTCCACAATTCAATAAAATGTATCACTGGAGTATTTTCCCTCACAAACAAATGCAGATTCTGCAAATAGCAGATGATTTCCAGGAACAAATTCATTCCCGTTATTGTTACTATTCTTTTCTGTGTGTGTGTGTGTGTGTGTGTGTGTGTGTGTGTGTGTGTGTGTGTTATGGAGTTTGGCTCTTATTCCCCAGGCTGGAATGCAATGGCACAACCTCAGCTCACTGCAACCTCCACCTCCCGGGTTCAAGCGGTTCTCCTGTCTCAGCTTCCCAACTAGCTGGGATTAGAGGCGCCCGCCACTATGCTCAGCTGATTTTATATATATATATATATATATATTCTGATAGAGATGGGGTTTCACCATGTTGGCCAGGCTGGTCTCAAACCCCTGACCTCAGGTGATCCACCGACCTTGGCCTCCCAAAGTGCTGGGATTACAGGCATGAGCCACTGCACCCAGCCTATTACTACTGTTATTGTTACTAATGTTAAATATCTATCATGGAAATGGAAAAACAGGAACGATTTTAGTTAGTTGTAGTAGTTTCTAAAAAGTTTTTCAAGATTACAGACTTATCAATTACCTTCTGTAACAGTGCTCAAGGTAGCAGGCAATCTACCAGTGCTAGTAACATTTTAATGAACTTGATTAAGTTTGATGAAAAGTTTCTATTACTAATCCTCAGGTAATTATCCATCATCAGGTAACAGATACTAAATTTTTGGTATCTAGTTGAACTTTGAGGATGACTGACACTGTGAAGATAAGTTTGTCTCATTTCAACATAATCTCTGGGAAACTAATTCCTGATTTTACTCTGGAAGGAAAGATTATTAAAAACTTTTTAAGCCTCTCCTGCTCACATTGGCAAGTGGTGAATACTGGACAATTCTGCATTAGAATGAGACATCTGGGCATGTGAGTTATTGCTGATTTTGTATCCCTTACAATGAGATTTTAATCCACTTGAATTCAAATTATGTTGATCACAATACATCTTCAATGGTCTAGGCACAATATACCCTAAAGGCTTCAATGAGTTTAAGTGAATGAACTGCAAATAGCAAGATCCTGACAGACACACTCTTACAGATGCAGTAAGTACTTCTTCAAACAACGTGGGAGGCTGGCAAGAAACATCAGCAGAACAGCTAGAAAGACAGTAATGTGGAATGTGGTGATGTCTTTTGAGAAAAGGATTTAGCCAATCATTGGTCAATAAAGACAATAATTAAAAACACATACAGCTTCTGAGAACAAGAACCATAGCTACAAATTAAAGTTCTGCCTTCAAAGGGCTTCATTTTAAGTTACAGATCCCAAAATAATTGCCATAATTAGCATAAGCTTTGTATGTAAAGAAAAACCTTTACTTTTTTTCTAACTTGTGACATAGGCCACTATTTAAATGAAAAAAAAAAATTGATCTTTACAAGATTTGTGTCTTTTTTCTGAGCTCATATGTACCTTTTAAATGCCATAGAATCTATAGGAATAGTCATAGGGACAAAATGAAAATGTCGTCATTATTAAACCAGATTTAAAGAAATTCCTAGAGAAGCTTCTTAGATTGATACTATTGAAAATGCCTTGGAGATCTGTGGAACACAGTTAAATGACTGCTATTCAGTATAAAGAGTATGGCTAAACTTTTTATATTACACTCTGTATTTTTTTTCCCATACTCAGAAATGAACAAGTGTGGTTAATAACGTTATGGGAGAAACTTGGTGCTCTACACAAAGCACAAATTGTAGAAAAAAATGCATGCACCTTGTGTTTATGGCCAGGGCCATGGGTCAAAATGAAAATCATGCCTGTTTGAACCGAAATAATCAAGATATTTCATTTGCAGTGCATTTTTACGTTTTCTGGAAGTTTCTTTTAAGACAAAGAACATATTTATTGACAGTTTGATCTTTTTACTGGCATAATGGATGACGTAAAGACAATGATGAGATTTGAGTCCTTGTGTGTCAAAAGAGACATAAAATTTGCCTTCTTTACTTCCATTCTGATATGTTTCCTCTGAATAAGCAACAAATCCGTGGTAGTTATTACCTTGAGTGACTTCCAGGTGTTAACCATGCCATGTGACTAAACTCAACTATTCTCTAACAAGAGTGGCAACAGAGGGAAATTGTTAGTATATATGATTTCAATAACCATGAAAAATACCTTTTTTGTCTATCACCTCCATCTGCATGATGTAAAAATCCTACATAAATAGGATACTTTTTTGTGGAGAAGAGGAAGACTGAAATCTGTATAGCATAGGTGAAGTTTCTCTTTAAAAAAAGAAAGAATAGCTATATTAATGAAAGCTGAATGTAATTTATTATCTAATCCTTTCATTGTTTTTATATTTTAAATTATATGCCTATTCTCTATAGAAAGGGAGATAAATTATTATGGTTTATATTAATTTATGACAAGCCCTTTTGATGTTTTCCATTTTCTAGGTAAAAATATGCTGTTAAATTGTTATCAGCCAAACACTGATGCACTTTACATTTTCTATTAAGAAAAATAAATAATTCACACTTTTTCAAGGGAAGGTATGCACTTTTTCTGGCTTTCTTGAAATTATATTATTACTAGCAGCAAGTGCTAGCAGACTTCATGGGTGGTATTTCTTACTGAAAAGCAAGACATGAATCAATGTTTTTATTAAAGTCAACTCACTTGTCTTCATAAATAAAATATTATTGGCCGGGCGCGGTGGCTCAAGCCTGTAATCCCAGCACTTTGGGAGGCCAAGACAAGCGGATCACGAGGTCAGGAGATCGAGACCATCCTGGCTAACATGGTGAAACCCCGTCTCTACTAAAAAATACAAAAAACTAGCTGGGTGAGGTGGCGGGCGCCTGTAGTCCCAGCTACTCGGGAGGCTGAGGCAGGAGAATGGCGTAAACCCGGGAGGCGGAGCTTGCAGTGAGCTGAGATCCGGCCACTGCACTCCAGCCCGGGCGACAGAGCGAGACTCCGTCTCAAAAAAAATAAATAAATAAATAAAATAAAATAAAATAAAATAAAATAAAATATTATTAATGGTTTTCCATTTTGATTTTAATGCTAGCAAGAAGAATATACGAATTGTTAGAAAAGAGGAACAAAATACCTGGATAAACAGTTTTTCAAACTCTGTCATTTGTACATATTAAAGCAACAGCTGAGATTGTCAGTTAAGGTTCCAAACACTGATGTGTAGTGTGTTTTTTTAATCTAAATTATTGAGTAAATTGCTTGTCTTTTATACTTTTCTTATTGAGACAGATGTGGTTAATATAATTTGTGAATGTCCTTTGTGTATTATGCATTCTATAATGACCATGTGAGCATAAATTAATAAGCAATATGAGAAAAAATAAGCAAAACTTATTTCTACAAACACACATCCACACACACATACCTGCATCCTATTTTTAAGTGAGAGAATGATTAAGGAGTTAGCACAGAGCCAACACTAAAGAGAATCTCTTTATTTTTGTTTATATTATTGTTTCTCAGGCCCACAATGTTGGTATAAAGAGGGAAAGGCAGAAAAGTAAACAGTCAAATGTGCAAATGGCTGTTAGTGGTAGCTGAGCTTGCTAAGAGCCAGCAGAAGAGGACTGATCAAAGGAAGAAACATCAGATCTTAGTTTTGAAGAATGAGTAGGCAGTTGAAGAAGTAAATAGAGGAGGGCTACACACCTGGCTGAGATTAGAATGGGCAAAGGTGAAGGGACAGGAGGTGGCACAGCACATTTATAACACTTGGTATTCAACGTGGTAAAAAGAGTAGAATGTAAGACCGGATGTCACCAGATATAAAACTGGGAACATAAGTAGAGGTGTGTTCCTAAAGAGTTTTAGGAAAAAGGGTATCAATCCTTATATTAGATGCACTGTAAAAGCATCTTTTTAAAGAGACAACTCTGCGAAGAATGCTATTGTAGACACCGAGAAATGAAAATGAAAAAAATATCTGGTTTGACTGCAAGAAGGTCACAGAAACAGACACTCATTGAGATATAAGTTATATGTACTCTATCTTGTAAATTTAGACTTTGAGATATAAATTATACTTTCTTAAAATGAGGCATTCCTATCAAAATGACCTTACTTGCTTTTATTTCCATGCTTTGATATGCATAATTAACCTAAAGAATAGTATTTTCTAAATAGGATTACTACACCTTAACGGTGTACAAGACAGTTCTTTGGGCATGTAGAAAGAAAATATTAGAATTTGTTTGTATTTTACTTTTCTTCCGTTTTACATTTCCACTTTTTTCTATGTTCAGTATGCACATAATGCATTACTATAGTAGTGCATTCATGTAATTTATAAATTAAAAAATACACATTTATAAGAGATGCTCTAAAACTTTTTACTGATAGGTACATATAATAGACATATTTCTGAGACAACCACCATAAAAATTAATTATTTTTACTATACCAACTAAACTGGACAGTTGTAGTTAGCACCAGGTAAACAGTACTGCTTTGATTTAGTTGAGGACATAAAGCACAGGACCTCTCATAAGCTTTGCCTTGTTGGGAATTGGAACGGACCTGTGGCCATTAATTTTATGTGTTTCTGCCCTCAAAAGTATAAAAGTACGAGGTAGGTGAGTCACACTCTGAGATCCACCAATTTCAAGGGGTCCGCTCATTAGCTTTGGTGGGTTCACAAACCCTCTAACAGGCATGCAGAGCAATGTGTGTGCGTGTGTGTGTGTGTGTGTGGTATATATTGATTTCCCTTTCACTAGAGAGGGTCTGTAACTTTAAGCTAAATCTTAAATGAGACTATAAATACCCCATACCATTATCATCATCAATTTAATTGCCTTGCCATGGTACAGAGTCTCTTCTTCATTGGCTGACTGACCTCGGTACTCCAATCACATATGCCACACTTTAAGCTACCAGCCTTCGTATATTATGGTTCTTTTGTTTCTTTGTCTTTTATGATCTGGTTATCTCTTGCTCAGGGTCATGTTCTAGCTTTGCTTGGTTCTCACTACAAGATTTGACATCGGGCTTTGCAATTTTCAAAAATTTTGCTTCCCACACTAAGCTGAAAATCAGTCCTAATATTGTGCTCCTGACCCTGGCCTTGGCTGGTTTTCTCCAAGAGGTGGCCTGTCACCTGTGTACCTCTGGTTACTGCTTACATGCCAGAGTAACAAGTAGATGCCAGAGGAGTGTAGCACTTCTCTCTTTGTTCATCCTTCCTATTCAAAATATAACTCAATTAAAAGCATAATTTAACTCCAACAAGTAACATCTAAGACACTGTGCTAGGCATTTAGAGAGGATACAAAGAAATAAAACAGTTCTTGCTATTAAGGCAATTAAAATTTAGTAGTTCACAGGGCTAGCCATGCAGGAAAAGTACTCAATCCTAGGTTCTCCTACCTCAAATCCATCGCACCTTGTACCACAGGTCAATGATGATTTTGCTTACAATGATTTTGAAATTGTGTATGGGTTTTCAGGTTTGCAAGAGTACCTAATAAAGGTATTTGTTTTCACTTACATTATTTTATTCTGTTAACCCCTGTGAAGGAAAACTAAATAAATGCATATGAATGAAAATATATAATGAATGACAAACTAATATTTTGAATAATCATTGCTTTAAACTTCTCGTCACTTGCATCCTTTTTCTATTGTGATAAAAAACGCATAACGTAAAATGATCTTACCATTTTTAAGTGTACAGTTCAGTAGTGTCAAGTATATTCACATTGTTATGAAACAAATCTCCTGGACTTTGTCATCTTGCAAATCTGAAAATTTATATCCATTAAAGTACTAATCCCCTTTTCCTCCTCTCTCCAGCTCCTGGTAACCACCGTTATACTTATTTTTTTCTATGAATTTGACTACTTCAGATATTTCATATAAGGGAAAGCATACAGTATTTGTCTTTTTGTGACTGCTTTATTCAACTTAACATCATGTCCTCAAGATTCATCCATGTTGTAGCATGTGACAGGATGTTTTTCCTTTTTAAGGCTGAACAATATTCCATTACATGTATATACAATATTTTATTTACCCATTTATCTGTTGATGGACATTTGGGTTGATTCCACCTCTTTGTTATTGTGAATAGCACAGCTATGAGCATGAGTGTACAAATATATCTTTGAGCCCCTGCTTTCAATACCTTTGGGTATATACACTTGCATTCATTTTTAACCTACACAAAGAATATCTATCTGCTCCCGAAGACTGACATTTTGCCATCAATCTATAAGAAAGTAAATTCTTTGGAAATACGATAAGACAAAATAAATGTATTAATTTGCATTTCAAATATAAACTAAGGTAAATTTTTCAAAGCTTCTTGATTTTCTTCATATAATAATTATGACAAAAGAAAATCCATTGTCATACCTTGATGCCAATTATACATATATAGAAAATATTCATATATATACACAGAGAAATATGCACATATGCAGACACATCCTGAAAATAGTCTACTTCAGAATAAAGTGCACTTCCACTTTTCAAATTGCAAAAATTGACTTCATATTTTCTAAATATCTTTTTTTAAAAGTTCTTTTAAACTTTTATTCCTGGCTTTTAAAAGTAATCACAGAAAGAGTAGTACGAGATTAAGTCTGCTAAACTCAGCCATACAAGGAGGAAGGAGAAGCACGTGCTGATCTTTCTCATACTACTAACTAAAAGTTTATATAGTGCAATTAAGAGTTTTGAACCATTATTTTAAAAGCAGAGTTAAATATCAGAGGTATGTTCATAAATGAGTGGCACATGTCACATATTTAAATTCTTTCAGGATCTCAGAATCATAGAACCTGGGGCTTCTCCATCAAGTCCTGCTCCCTTATTTCACAATTGGAGAAACATGTCCAATGAGACTAAATGGCCTGTCTAATAGCTTGTCATCCCCAAAGCTGGAACAGGAACTCTTATCATTTCATTACTTCAATATTTTTTATAACTACCTATCTTATCTTCTGTTAAAAGAATGTAGCAAAATACAGTAGATATTCAGAGTGTATTCATAGGGAAATTACTCTTTTGGCTTTTATTTCTTTTCTTTATAATAGACGTATGCAATGCAATGACTTCCCCTCATCTCATGGGAGGATTTGAACTTCCCTGCCCTCAAGGGCCCAAAACCTGATTAGGAGTTGCTATTGATTCTTGCCTTGGATTTTAAAAGTCTCAAAATTTGTTATAGAGAAAAAATTAATAGGTTCTAGAGTACAGAGACAAATATGAAGATTGCAGGAGGGATTCCTGAGACTCACATAAGCACTGAGTGGAAGTTGAATAAGAAGTGTTTCCAGAGGGTAACTTAGGAATTTGAGAACTGGTCATGAGAGGTGCTCAAATGGAAGAAGACCCATTTTCCAGAAAAAAGGAGACAAACGGCAACACAAAGAACATTGTTCTGGTGTCCAAGCATAAACACTGACCCTGTAGCCTGAACCCAAGGGAGGAAAGTTCACTGTACTCCTCTAGGGCCTACACACTGCTTTGGTGTGTATCACGTTGACTGTTAATAATCCAACTGAGTAATCACTATCCATTCTCCAAGGCTGCATTTGGTCTGTGTTTGAGGAGCTCATGTATTCCCCTACCCCTAATGCTAACGTCATCTCAGTCCATCTCACAATGCTCCAGGTGACCCATCTGCTCTAAAAAGAGAATGAGACCATGCACATCTAGTAGTAAGGTGAAGTAGAGGAACGACCCACATCTCTATCTAGAAAGACTGGACTGAAAAAGATGAAGGTCCTCAGAACTGAAGCAATGGTTATACTAAAATTTATAATCTCATTTTTAAAAAGTATAGTTTTGCTGTTTTGTAAGAATTCAAGACCCTGAAGTTTTTTTCTAGTTTTTCTTTCATGAATGGACAGGGGGAGTTTATAAAAAATCGTTATGTTAATCTATGAAAAAATGTTAAATTACCTAAAGCTGGAGCATTTTGTGCAATGTGTATGTATTGTTTATATATATGTGTTTCTCTCTCTGTCTCTGAATGATGCAACAGATGAAAACTAACCAATAGAGAGGATATTGTTTGATGCTTAAGAATGAGCCAAACAACAAATGGGTAACTGTATACTGTCTGCATGACTAATGCAACTTCATTTAACTGTTATCATTTGAAAACACCAAGTATACTAATCTTGTTCGTTGTTTTTGTTTTTTTTTTTTTTTTTTTTTTTTGAGACAGAGTCTTGCTCTGTCACCCAGGCTAGAGTTCAGTGGTGAGATCTTGGCTCACTGCAACCTCTGCCTCGGGGTTCAATCAATGTTTGTGTCTCAGCCACCCGAGTAGCTGGGATTACAGGCATGCGCCACAATGTCTGGCTACTTTTTTTGTATTTTTAGTATAGATAGGTTGTCGCCATGTTGCCCAGTCTGGTCTCAAACTCCTGGCCTGAAGTGAACCGCCTGCCTTGGCCTCCCAAAGTGCTGGGATTACAGTGAGTCACTGCACTCAGGCAAAATATACCAATCTTAACGGCTGAACTTTCAATTGTTTTTCTGTTTTGAAAACCAAGTCTGTTGGCCGGGCGCGGTGGCTCAAGCCTGTAATCCCAGCACTTTGGGAGGCCGAGACGGGCAGATCACGAGGTCAGGAGATCGAGACTATCCTGGCTAAGATGGTGAAACCCCGTCTCTACTAAAAAATACAAAAAACTAGCTGGGCGAGGTGGCGGGCGCCTGTAGTCCCAGCTACAGGGGAGGCTGAGGCAGGAGAATGGCGTGAACCCGGGAGGCGGAGCTTGCAGTGAGCTGAGATCTGGCCACTGCACTCCAGCCCGGGTGACAGACCGAGACTCCGTCTCAAAAAAAAAAAAAGAAAAGAAAACCAAGTGTGGCCTAAAGCATTCCTCAAAACACTGAAGAACAGTAAACTAAACTCTGACTTTGCCATTTATATCGTTAGATCCTAATAGATATTGAAATCCTGCAAAATAGGAGACTTTTTTATTTTTCTTTTGTTTTATTTCATTTACTCGCTTTTTTTTTTTTTTTTTTTTTTTTTTTGACAAGCGTATTGCTCTGTTACCCAGGCTAGAGTGTAGTGGCACGATCTTGGCTCACTGCAAGCTCCACTTCCTGGGTTCACACCATTCTCCTGCCTCAGCCTCCCGAGTAGCTGGGACTACAGGCACCTACCACCATGCCTGGATCATTTTTTTGTATTTTTTTAGCGGAGACGGGGTTTCACCGTATTAGCCAGGATGGTCTCGATCTCCTGACCAAGTGATCTGCCCGCCTTGGCCTCCCAAAGTGTTGGGATTACAGGCGTGAGCCACCGCGCCCCAGCCTACTTGCTTTTTTAAGTTTAGAACTGAAATTACCAAAAGGAAGTGCATATAGGTTGGCAGAAAGCAAATGAGTAGCAACAAAAAATAATTAGGAGCTATACAAAGAGTAAAAGAATGCATGAATAGGAATCTTCCAGTGACAATATTCCCCCACCTTCAATAGGGCCAAAGATCCACCACAAAAGAAGCGAATAGTCATCCTGAAACTTAATTACATTTCAAAGTAGTATAGTAACATGAAAGGAACAAAACATTTTTGTTCAACAGTTTGCCTACCAGATGGGATCTCTAAATATAGTAATGTAAAACCTTTACTTGTCCTATACACAAATAAAGATAAAAGGCATAGCAACAATAGCTAAGCATTTAAATCACTGGAAATAAAATAGCACTTGAGTTAAGTTTGGAAGAATCTGGCTCATTCTAATAATGAATCTGGGAAGGCTGGAGTTCTCGGTGAAATTTAGAATACAGAAGGTTGCTTCTGATATCTACCACCTGCTTATCTACCTGTTTAAACTGGTAGAATAGTTGGAAGAACAAATCAGGAACTAATAGCAGGAGACTTGGGAAAAACTAAAGAAAAACAGGAACACCTAACAGAGATTCTAAAGGCCCACAATACAAATTCCAGACTTTTGTTTTTGAAATAAGAGTTGGGACATACCCTTGCTTTATTTCTGTGCACTCATGTGTAAATGTGGGTAATAGTTAAGAACCTATGCTCTGGAGTCAAGTCCAGCATGTGAATCCAGGTTCTACAATTGACTGGCACTACGACTTTGAGCCAGGTTTCTCACCTCTTTGAGCCTCGTTGACAAAAGCAGATAGTGATAGCATTGAGTTTTATTGGAATTAATTTATGACAGTTTTTGGCACCTACTGAATCCCATGAATATTAGTTGCTTATTATTATTAATCATTACTCTTAATTATATTCTGATTTTTTGCTGTCTCAAAAGCATGGGGTGGTGTACAGTAAGATTTTCTGGTAGTAAATGGAGTTCTAAGAGTAGAACTCAAAGCCTTCCCTGGCAGATTTCCAAGTGGTCTTTCCTAGTAACACTGCCCTCTTCTCACCTGGCTAGGGAAGGTTATCTAGAACTTATATGGGGAAGGCAGGTCAAAAGACAGAGGCATTTTTTAAGAATTGACTATCAGAGCTCAGCCTACCCTCATTTGTCCTTCTTAGGGATTTCACTTATACAACTCTCAGCTGCAGATCTACGGGCTTTGGAGAAATGACTCAGAATTTCTTTTCGATCTGGTTAACTAATGGCATTTAGGACCATTCTGGTTGACGGCACTGGTATTAATACACCACCATGATAGCTTAGAGCTGATTTTGGCAACTGATGTTTGATAGTAAACAGTTTAGTTACCTGGAAGCAGGGTGATTACATTACCTGGAACAAATAAAAGGTAAGTCATAGTTGCTTAAATGTGATGCAGACTATAATGAATGGAAGGCCAGTGTTTAATGGCACTTAAGCTTCTACTGGGTTATTTTGTTGAACTTTACATGAGGAAAGAGCAACCTGCTGGGACCACTGCCTTCAGTATTAAAAGATACCTATGTTTTGGCTTTCATAGAGGAAATAATTCCATTTTTTAGTATTGTTTAAATTGTGGTAAAATACATATAAAATTTACTAAGTGTACAGTTCACTGGCACTTATTAACAATGTTGTACAACCATCATCACTGTCCATTTCTAAAAATGTTTCACTATCTAAGCAGAAACTCTGTACTCATTAAACAACAACCTCCCAACACCCCCCTTCCCTTAGCCTCTGGTAATCTCTATTCTACTTTGTCTCTATGCATTTGCCAATTCTAGATATCTCATGTAAGTGCAATCATACAAGTATTTGTCCTTTTGTGTCTGGCTTATTTCACTTGGCATAATGTTTTCAAGGTTCATCTATGTTGTGCCATGTATCCGAATCGCATTCTTTTCACAGGCTGAATAATATTCCATTCCAATATGTACATAGCACATTTTCTTTATCTCTCCATCTGTAGATGAACATTTGAGTTGTTTCCACCTTTTGGTACTTGTGAATAATGCTGCTATAGAACACTGAAGTACAAGTATTTGAGTTCCTGCTTTCATCTCTTTTGGGCATAAACCTAGGAGTGCAACTGCTGGATCATATGTTAAGTCAATGTTTAACTTGTTGGGGAACCACCAAATTATTTCTATTGCTGCAACATCATTTTACATTCCCATCAGCTATGCACAAGGTTTCTAATTTCTACACATCTTCACCAATACTTATTTTCTGTTTTTTTTTACTCAAAAAATAGAGCCATTCTAATGGGTATATAAGGTAGAATCTCATTAGATTTGCTTTGTAAACTATTTATTAAAAATAAGACACATGAAGAGAAGTTATTCTTATATGCTTCCCTTACCCTGTGTATCAACAGCTGCAAACATCCTGTGCGAGTCCCAAAGTGAAAGGTAAAATATCGCTCTATTACATTTTAAACATAATAACACTAATAATTTCTCCAAATAAGGTAATCTTGAGTTTTGGGATTGCATTTAAAATTCCTAGAGCAAATGCTCAGGGCATAAACATATCCATTAGTCATTATAGAGGTCCATACGAGGCTGACACACGTAGGATACAATTATTAGCAAAACTAAACTCAGTACACTTACAACTGCCTCAAACTTGACCCCAAAGTATCGAAAGCTCCTCGGAGAGCGGGCCAGCCGCAGTGCGCATGCGCACTCCCGGGCGTGCCCCCGCCCGTGCCTGCGTATTTGCGTGCGCGGCCCCGCTCGGCAACGCAGGGGCGGAGCCGCATGACTGGCAGTGGTATCAGCTATGGCGGCTACGTCGGGGTCAGTTCTGCAGCGCTGTATCGTGTCGCCGGCTGGGAGGCATAGCGCCTCTCTGATCTTCCTACATGGCTCAGGTGGATTTCAATTTTACGTCCTGGTTTTCTACAGCTCGGGAAACAACTTCCCCTCGGTTACCCCAGTATTGCCCAAGTGGAGGTGTCGCCGGGCCCAAATAGGGCCCAGTGGGTGGCTCCCCCGTCGCCAGCCCCTACTGTGGATGCACGGGCAGCGCCACCTGCCCCCAGCCGCTCTCCTTAATCTTCCTCTTTCTATCGGGCGGTCACTGGCCCACCACCCTCGCTTTGGGGCCTTGTGTCCCGCCGCTCAGCCGGCTCTCCATCCACACAACATTGTCTCCAGTGCAACCTTTACCACCTCCCCATTCCTCGCCCCAAGTTTAAACAGAGCAAGTTAGTAAGGTAAGTATTCTGCTAGAGGGAAATTATTTAGTATTTTTCATAATCAGCTACTAGAGATTTTTCAATCGTAATTGCCCATTGCTTTCTCCAGGCTCCCATACTAATGTAGACAATTGAGATTCACAGTTAATCTTAGATACTGTTTACAGAGTATCTCTTTCCTGTAACCCACTGTGCCATGGTTGGAGTGTTTTCTCTCCCTTTCCTTTTTCCTGCTTCTCTTTCCTTCCTTCCCCTTTCCCGCCTGTGTCATTAAACTTCCAAGATAGACTACAGGGGCAGGAGCCCCAGGGGCAGGTATCTTCCACTGCTTACCCTTAGTAACGTGTACTTAATGCTGTATCGTTTCTTAACACTCATCTGTAATCACTTTTGTCAGTCTTCTTCACTGGATTGTGAGCTTCCCATTGGATTGTGAGAGTAAGGGCCCTTGTGTCAATCTTTGCTCCCCCAGTGCTTGGCCCAGGGTAAGCTCTCGGGAAATGTTTTTTTAAAGAAATGAGATGCAGCCGGTGTCCTCAGGGGGCCTACCTAAAGTTAAAAACAAAAACAATCCAATTAGTTTGAGTCAGCAGTGCATGGAAGATCACAAGACGGTGCGTGGTTTCCTGCCAAGTGAATTGTAAGAGAAAAAAATGTGGTTAGGCATTATTAAGGCATTTGGAAGATGAAAAGCTTGTCAGACTTTTCGAAGAAAGTGGTCTTTGAGCTGAGACGGATAGGCTTAAAAGGGACTGTGATTGGAAGGGAATTGGAAAGGTACTGGGCAGAGACCTGGAAAAGGGCAATTGTGGGACGTATTCTCTTTATTTTGAAAATGAGGCCAGACAGGTTCAGCAGCTTGGCCAAGGTCTCTTAACTGTTACTGTGAGTAGTGGCGGATTTGGGATTAGAACCCAAAGCTCTCTGACCTCGAACTCAGGGCTTTGGTGGGGTAAGGTGAAAAAGCTTGAACTAGGATGGATTGTTTTGGAGATAGGGAAGAAGAGGGCCAATAGTGTTTAAAGGGAAAGACTTGGCATATATTTAGAAGGTGAAGTGTGCAAGATGACAGCGGTACTTAATAACTAGGAGACTGGTGGTACTATTTAGGGCTCCAAGAGTGTTCATTCATAAGTACCCAGAAATTCCCCAACACTGTACCCTTTCTCATAATCAATTCTCATTATATTTAGGAAGAACTCCTAGACTATGTTCTTTTTTCCCCTGGACCTCTTTGCTTAAAGTAACTATCCTTTTTTTAAAATTTCAGATTACATTTTTATAACCTGTAATGATATGTCTCTAAAATTCAGTCATGTATGTATGTATTTTTTCCTTTGCACTTTCAACCAAGAATTTATGCAAAGAATTCTGCCAAGTATGCGAGTATAATGTGATTCCTATATGTTTAAATATCCATTGAAGTAAATAAAACCTTATTGGGAGTAGGTCTTTATCATCTTTATCGTTAGGAGTAGGTCTTTATCATCCAGTAGGTCTTTAGCAGCTAGTGATTTTACATTACACTTTAATATATGCGGTTATGTTATAGGAGATGTTTGGTTTCTGCTTAATTAGAATATGGGCAAAGCAATTCTAACAGTTTAATCACATTCAGTTTTACCATACTGTTAACCAGTTTTAACAGTTTTATTATGGAATAAGGTACTAGCTTTTTAAAAAGTGGACATTGTGAATGCATAGATGTTGTTTTGCAGCTTCATTCTTACTCTTCAAGGCTGAAAAAATGTTATTAAAGACGTATTTTGTTTTTTCAAATAAAAAACCTTAAAAGCTTGAGGTTTTCTTCTAGGAGATAGCAGCCATAGAAGAACATATGGGAGTGTAAATTATATATAGCCAACTTAATTTGAGCCTTTTCTATTAATAAAGTACTAAAGACGGACCTTCTTTTAAGATGATGAAAATAAATGATAGGTTAATTAGTTTTGTTCAGTCTCTCAGATCAGATTAATTCACTCTTATTTGCTCCCATAGGACACTGGTTCGTCTTCCAGTAGTAGTCATCATACTTGTAATTATGTAACGTAATGTCTGTATTCCACACGAAGCTATTAGGTGCACAAAGCACAAACCATGTGTCTTGTTTATGGCTTTCTTCTTGTGTAGTAAGGCTCAGCAAGTTGACTGAGTAGCTTCTTGGTAAAGTCACCAGTAAGCTCAAGCTCTGTGTCGCTCAATGTAATGGACATTTTCAGTCTTCCTCTTATGTGAACTGTCATCCACATTCAGCTTTCTTCTCAAAAAACTCTCCTGGTTCTTTTTCTGTCTTGATTTGCTCCTTCTGGTTTCTTCTACAGACTCATCCTCCTCTACCTTGGCATTAATGATGGGGTTTCTCTAAATTTGGTTCAAGGTCTTTTCACGCTACATTTTTCTCCCTAGGCTAATCACAGAAGTCTCCTAGAGATACCCATTTGTGTCGCCGGTGTATAGGTAAAAATAGAATGTTTGAATTTCTGTGGAGATTCAGAGATTCTATTTTTGAGCTCTAGACAAGTTTATCTAACTGCCTGATACATTCATTCATGAATCCATTCATTCAAGAAATATATCACAGCCTCCATGAGTAAGGCACTGTTCTGTGCTCTGATCATATAGCAATGAACAAAACAAATCACTGCTCTCATGGAGCTTATGTTCTAATGAAATAAATAAATACTATAGTAGAAGGTAGTAAGTTTTATGGAAGCAAAGAAAGCAGGATAAGGGAATGCTTCCTTGGATGAGGAGTTGGAACAGTGTTACAATTTTAAATAAAGTAGTCAGGATATGCCTCACTGCAAAGATGACAGAAGATGAAACTTTACAGCTAGACTTAGGTGATGAGAATAATGTAGATATTGGGTTAGACTGTTCAGACAAAGGAAAAGCCAAGTCGGAGGTCCCAGGGTAGGTTCCTTGACATGTTCAAGGAACAGCAGTAAGGCTAGTGTGCCTGGAGTGAGAAGAATAGGAAGGGATATCCAAGAGGGTACTGGCATCCAGGTAGTGTAGGGCAGGGGTTGGCAAACTGTCAGTAAAAAGTCAGGTAAGCATTTTAGCTTTTGTGGGCCATGTAAGGTCTCTTCCCCATATTTTTCCCTTCTCTTTCTTTTTAAGAAAGGACTTTTTAATAATGTGAAACTCATTCTTAGCTTATCCTCCTTAAGGACCCTAGGCTGGATTTTTGTCCTCCCCTCTACCTGTCCATAGTTGCTCAATCAACCCATGGTGTTAGACCTTGTATGCATTACAAAGAGGCACCTCACACTCAACCTGTGTATGCCTGTTGCTTATGTTTCCCGCCTAGGCAGGTGTCTAGTATTATTGTTCACCCAGTTACTCTGGTCAAAAGCCTGTCAGTCATCCATGAAACCTTTCACTATTGACCCTTCATAACAAATCCGTTGCCAATCTCTATTAATTTTACCACCTAAATTTCTCTAGTATCTGTTTCTGTCTACATCATCACCCTAGTCTAAGCATGAACAATAGTTTCCTAACTGATCTCTGTACATCTACTTTTGCTCTCTTTCAATTCTGTCTTGACACATTTTCCAGATTGATCCTTTAGAATCATGCCAACCTTTCTGCCAGAAATATTCATGGCTTCTCCATGAACAGATTTGTCAGGTTCCTACGGTTTCTCTGGTCTCATTTTATAGACACTGCTCTTCGTTTCATTCTCTGCTTTTCAGTTCTTACATGTCTTACTGCTCCCTCTTGTCCAGAATCTTGGCACCTGCCCTTTGCTTGGCCTGGGATACTTTTTGCTTCTGCCCTGCACTTCTCACCATCCTGTAGACTTTAGTTCAAACCATTTAGCAACTATCTTTGGATACCTAGTTTTTGTCAGTCCTGTTCTAGGCACTATGTGAACAAATAACTCAGATAAAATAGATAATAAACTTCATCTTGCATAGTTTATAGGCTAGTGCATTTATCCTTGAACTCCATAAGCCAGTCAATTATGAATATAATAAATTCTTGCAGCAGCAAGTGTCTCATCTTTGAAGCAGTTACATTTGCCTTTCACATTTATTTGTGTGATTTTTTGACTAATTTCTGTTTTTCGCAATATGCTACAGACTCCATAAGAATATGGACTCGATTACTCCCTTACCCCGCCATCGTTGCCTCTCTAGAGGTGAACACAGTGTTTGACACATTAATAGGGATTCAATAGACAGTTTTTGAACTGACACCTTAATGAGTTAATTGATGAAAAAATTAAAGTAGTGACCTCTTAATTTCCTCCTCAGGACTCCATAAGATGAAGTTCTATTTCCTTCCATTTTTTGTGTAAATACATATATATTAATATTTGTATGATTTTTTTATTATCAGCTTTGGAGTAGGTAATCATTCTTTTGGATCATGTAAACATGTTGTCAAAATTAAATTATGATTTCTTCAAGTTAAAATGATATTGAGTATACCTTTTGGACTTTTTTTAAACCAAGAAAATTATATTAGGTTCTTCTAACTGCAGAAGTTTAACAATCACTTTAGGAATTTGTTACTATTAAGAATAAGATAAATGTCTTAAAAATCACATATAAATACAGAAATAATTCTTTTTTTAGAAAAATCTATTTATTTATTCCTGTAATACCCACTAAACAATTAGGAAACTTAAAACTTAAGCTTAAACAAGATCTTCAGAGTAATCAATGGTGAAGCCAGGAGTAAAATAATCAAAATTATTGCCAGTTACTGAGACCTGGTTAGTTAATTCATATTAATAAGTCAATTTCTATACAGTTATTATTATGTATGTAGGTTTTTTAAATCCCTTATTCCATCCTCTGTGTGACATAAAAGTTTTAGACTGCTTTGAAATGCATTGTATTACTAAAATATTTATTTTAATCTTGATTTTGTGATTCATCAGGTGATTCTGGACAAAGATTAAGAATGTGGATCAAGCAGGTTTTAAATCAAGATTTAACATTCCAACACATAAAAATTATTTATCCAACAGCTCCTCCCAGGTATGTAGTAATTTATCTCACTTGTCAATGTAACTCTGTGGCATAAAATATATGTAAAGAGATGTGCCAGCTAGGAGTTCTTTAAGCTTGATTTTGTATTTAAGATACATTAAATTAGAGTACTTTGTCCCCAGAATGTATCCTTTATTGCAGTGACACTGTTGGACCAAGTTTTGTCAGGTGAGTAATTTATTCCCTCTCTGTAAAGCATTCCCTAAAGCTCTGAATTTAAACTGTGTCCCAAGCATGGCTTATGTAACTCTGCTTCCTCTTGCCCTGCAGATTGCTCAACTTTCATACTTTCTTCTTCCCTACATTCACCCCAAAAGGAAACTTAATAACTCCAACAAGTATAATCTTTCTAATAATTTAGTTAAGCCAGAGTTCATAATCTCTGGAAAAGGGTTTTATGGCATTCTTTCCACATTTAAAAGGATTATTAAGAAACAATGTTATGCTTTTTTAATCAGTAAACCAGAATAGGAAGATGGAATTGACTACTTAATAAATATTTAGGTTATATAACCTGTAGGTGTATGCAACAAAATTCACAGTAATAAAACTGCTATAGTTTTGAGGTCAAACTGCTCTTTGTAAATATTAAATTAACATCTGCATAGTCTTTTATTTGGAACACATGCCGTAAATCAAGTATTGGGGATTTTTTTTTGGTTAAGTGAAATGATATGTGGAGCTACGCCCCAATCTGATTTCTCATAATCTGTTCTTGAATTTTTTTTTCTTTTTCTTTTTCTGAGACAGAGTCTCGCTCTGTTGCCCAGGCTGGAGTGCAGTGGTGCAGTCGTGGCCCACTGCAGCCTTTGCCTCCCGAATTCGAAGGATTCTTCTGCCTCAGCCTCCTGAGTAGCTGAGAATACAGGCGTGTGACACCATGCCCAGCTAATTTTAAAGACAAGGTTTTGCCATGTTGGCTAGGCTGGTCTGGAACTCTTGACCTGAGGTGATCCACTCACCTCGGCCTCCCAAAAAGTGCTGGTATAACAGACATGAGCCACTGCGCCCAGCCTGTTCTTGATTTTTTCTTATCAGGCATACTATGCTAATGCCTTGCTTTATATTTCCGTTAACTTAGTATTAAAGAGAAATAAAACCAGAACTTCAAGGACGTTTTTATATGTACTAATAAGAATTTTCTTACTTTAATTGATAGAATTGAAAAAGAGAGAACAAAATGATAATGTAAGACTGAAGACTCAAAGGAGTTATTATTTAAATGTAATTTTAGTAGAGTTCAAAAGTTTGGTAATGTAGTTGAAAGACCCAGTCACCAATGGTTATTTTTGTGCTCTAAATTGCATGTCTTTGAAAATGTCAAAAGAGCTTTTTGTTACTGATTTTTAGGGTAGTTGAGTTGGAAGGAAGAAACATAGTGGTATTTCTACAGAGAGGAAAGAAGTTCATTTCTGCCTAAATATAAATACAATTATCTGATTAATCATAAGACCATTGAAAACCTTATTCTAGGAATTAATGTTTTTTATCTTAAGAATTTCATGCCATTACCAATTGTGATAGGAATTCTAGACAGTATTTCTCAAACTTTAGGCCGGAGATATTTCAGAAAATCCAGAAATCTCCATGTGCACTAAGCATTATTTGTGGTTGCTGTTGTGATTTAGTAAAATATGAAGTCATTGGACTAGCCAGCTTCATAGTAACTTTTTGTTATACAGTTTTATAATCAATAGCTATTTGGACAGATCATCAAACATTTTAGACCATATTCACCAATAGAAGTGTAATATGAGCTACAAATAAATTAAAATTTTCTTGATACCACATTATAAAAAGGAAGAAATATGTAAAATTTTAATAATACATTTTATTTAACCCAGTATATTCAAAATATTCAGCATGTAATTGGTATAAAATTATTAGTGATATTTTATATTTTTCACACTAAGTTTTCAAAAATTGGCATATGTTTTACATATACTACATATCTTACTTCTGATGCTAGCTAATTACACTTAAGTTAAATAATAGTAAAAATTAAGTTCCTTAAGTTGCACTGGCTACATTTACGTGCTTCATAACCTTATGTGGTGGGGGCTGCCATTTTCTACAGCTTAGTGTTAGACCTTAAAGAGGAGTTCCCATATACAATATATTCGGAGCCACTGTTCTAGATTAAGTCATCATTTTTACTTATGCATACAATACTTATTGGTTTGCTCAAGTTTTCACTTATTAGTAGTGAAACATAGAAGATTTCCACCATATTACTTTAAATATTAAATTATTTAATTGCAATAGAAAATGAAGCTGGCATAAACAAAGTTGAGAACAAACATAGTTGACTCTTGGTAAGCATAAAAAACATAAGGCTCAATTTGTGGGAGTGAAAGTGTGAGGGTGTGCAAGAATGAAGCCTCTTGATCTGGACCATTTGGTCTTCCGTGCGCATTAGATATAGGAACACATGGGTTTGGTTAATACTGTAAGGCAGTTCAATGGAGGTCAGTTAAGAGAGATATCATACTTAGTATATTACAATTAGCTGATTTTTTCCTACCTTGTGCTAGACTAATTTTCTAGAACAGTTTATATGATACTTACTTCTGTATTCCTACAGACACTGAACGATACAGTATCTCTAAGCACTTAGCATAGAACCTGACAAATAGATGTTTAGTGAATATCAAATAAATATCTTGCAATATTTGCTTGTTATAATTTAAAATAGTGTAATAGGAATGAGTAATTGTGGGTATATATAATACTAATATTTTAATTGTATAATAGTTTATGCCTATGTGAGGTTTTAAAAAGCATATTTTGTTGTGGTAAAAAATCTAAGAATTGTTGTTCATAAGGGGTTGCAGTTACTTGTCCTAGGGCGTGACCCAGTAATAGGTTAATTGAGTGAGCACAAGATTATGGGCCACTTTTAACTAATGAGTCTCAAATTGAGGAGCACTGCGGTGTCATTAAGTCTACAGCTTTTAACTGGTTTCCACACTTCAGAATGCTGTTTGATAGTATTTTATTAGAATGCTCTGGCATTCATGGTGTACTTTGCTGTTTTAAGACTTCTAACTGATGTTCCTAACACATGACCCTGTTTAGGCAAGCAGTTTGGGCATAGATTTATTGTCCTTGCTTTTGTAGCATAATATGGCTTCATTTGGGGTTGTAAGGATAATTGCTACCTTCCATCTATTATGGCAGTGTTTCTTGTGCTGCTAATAAGAGAGACTCTGGTGTCATCTACCTTGCTTGCTACCTTTCCGATGACATCTAAAGGAGGCATGTGATAGATAGGTGCCTTCCTTAACTCTCACTTTTTTTAATGTGATTGGTTCAGGATAAAAATGAATTTTAACAACCTTTTTAAAAATTTATCAAGATTTCACGCTTTAACATTTTGCTACATCTTTCCAATATTGTCCACATTTCTGGTATTTATTCTTTCTCCTGTTTTTTTTCTTTTACCACTTGTAAACCTGTAAGTTTTTCTCTGCTACAGATATTTCATGGACTATGTTATTCCTGTAGGGTATACTGAAGATATTACTTTGTTTGTAAAATCATTCAATTGATGGCATGTAAATGATATTCAGGGTTTACCTGCCTGTTAGTTGGCCAGTTTTGTCCTAGAATGTATCTAGTCTCCCGTTACATGGAAATGATGCTTACTATTATGTGGCTTTACCCAAGCTAGTATTTATAGAAATGAGTGAAAATGAAACGTATAAAAGCAGGTTAAGTTTTATTAACTTTGGTACACAATGCCAAACCTATTTCCAGAGAGACTGTAACAGTTGACAGCCTCGCCAGCAGTATTCAATATTCCCATTTATCTCACATCCTCCTGAATACTTTCCATTGTCTTTTTAATTTTAGCCAAACCAGTAGATGTGTAATGGTATCTTATTGTGCTTCTAATTAATATTTCTTTAATGCTAATGATGTTCCACACTGTTTCATATGCTTATTGAGCATTTAAATATCCTCAAAAGAAATGCCCACTCAGATTATTTGCCCATTCTTTTTATTTGGTCATCTTTTTCTATTGATTTGTTGGAGCTCTATAGTTTTTTGGCTACAGTTTATTATTGTTGTTGGATATATGAATACAAATACCTTCTCTTTCTGGTTTGCATTTTCGCGTTCTTAATGACATCTTGTGGACATAAGTTCTAACATGTTTCTTTAAAATTACAGTGAAATACAAAAATTGTATGTGCATAGTTAATTTTGATAAATTATAGTACAGAGAATTTTGGTAACTTTATGCACCTATTTACCTCAATTAAGTTGGAGAATATTCTCATCACCGCAGAAAGTTTCCTCGTGCTTCTTTCAAGTCGATTCCCATCTCATATATTATTGTTTGGATACCTATTACTATAGCATAGTTTGGCTTGTTCTTGAATTTCAGTTAAATTGAGTCATTTAGTGAAATGATTTAATGTAATCTTGTGTCTGGTTTCTTTTATTCAACTTGGTATTTTTGGAGTTCATCTATATTTGTGATGTGTATATCAATAGTTCAATTTTTAAAATTCTAAGTAGGTATTGTATAAATATACCACAATTTCTTTATTTTTCTACTGTTGTTGCACATTTGGAGAACTAATGAATAATGCTACCATAAATATTCTTGTTACAAGTCTCTTTTTGTGAGCATAATTTGAATTCTTATCTAGACTCTATTCCATTGGTCTGTTGGTCTAATCTTATAGTAGTACAATATTGTTTTAATTATCACAGCTGTATAGAAAATTTTGAAACCAAGTGGTATAAATTTTGCTCATTCTATGTTACTTGCATTTACGTGTAAATTTTAGAACCTGCTCTTCAGTTTTACAAAACACCTGTTTGGATTTTGATTGAAATTGCATGGAATCTAGTTTGATTTAGAGAAAATAGATGCCTTCTAATTGTCTCACCATTTATTTAGGTCTTTATTAATTTCTCTCAGAAGTGATTTGGAGTTTTTAGTGTAGAAGTCTTTTGTTACATTTATTTAGAAGTATTTTGTTTCTTCATGTTACTGTAAATGGAATTTTAAAAAATTTAATTTTTAAATTGTTGCTAGTACAGAGAAATAAATTTACTTTTTGATTTTGTCCTGTGTCCTCCTATCTTTCTAAATTCACTTATTTTTAGTACTTATTTAGTATATTCCTTATGAATTTTCTGTATGCATTTTATTTCATTGTCTTGCTTTTTTGAACTTTTTTGAACTTCCAGTACCATGTTAAATAGAAGTGAGTACTTCATTCCTGTGTAATCTTAGAGGGGAAGTGTTCAGTATTTCACTGTTAAGTGTGATGTTAGTTCTAGGGTTTTTTTTTTTTTGTATTTTTGCCTTTTTTTTAATATCGAGTACATTTCTTTGCCTAATTAGCTGAGAGGTTTCTTTGTGAATTTATCAAATGCTTTTCTGTGTCCTTTGAAATAGTCATGGTTTTTATCTTTCATTTTGTTAACGCAGTGAATTACGTTAATGGATTTCCAAGTCTTAAACCAACCTTACATTCCTGAGATACACCCTTTTGTAATGTATTATCCTTTTTATATGTATCTAAATTCGTTTTGCTAATACTTTGGTAAAGAATTTTATGTCTGTGTTCATGAGGAATATTGTTCTGTGATTTTCTTTAATGCCTTTGAAAAACTTTATCATCAGGATTATGCTAGTCTCTTAAAAGCATTGGGAAGGATTCCCTTCTCTGTGTATGAGTTTATGTTATTTCTTCCTTAAATGTTTGATAAAATTCACTAGTGAAATTACCTGAACCTGAGATTTCCTTGTATGAAGGTTTTGGTAATGAATTCAATTTCTTTCATGAAACCAAGATATTCAGATTTTATATTTATTTTTATGCCAGTTTTGATAATGTGTGTTTCTTATGAAATTTGTATCTTTTTTCTGATTTGTCAAATTTATTGACACAAAGATGTTCATGATATTTCCTTTAAATGCTTTTATGATTTGTTGTTGATACATTTTATTTCATTACTGGTAATAATTTGTATATTTTCTCTTTTTTTTCATGGTTCATCTTACCAAGAGGTTACCAATTTTATTAAGCTTTTATAGAACCAACTTTGGCTTTCTTATTTTCTCTCTTAATTGCTTTCTATTTCATTTATATCTATTCTTATATTTCTTATTTTCTTCTATTTACATTAAATCTGTACATTTCTCACTAATATTACTTTAGCTAAGTTCCACTAATTTTTTCTCTCTCTTTTTATTTGTGTTGAAATGTTTTCAAATCTTCATGGTCCCATTGCTGTACTTATATAACAGACCACCCCAAATAATAATAGTTTTGTTACGTTCACAAATTTTGTGGGCTAAGAATTCAGAAGGGGGCCAGTGGTTGTGACTTGATCTGGGGCCTCTCCTATGGGGAAACTTGAAGACTGGTGATGACTCGTCATGTGATTGCTAGGAACTGGAATCATCTGAAGGCTCACTCACATATATGGCATAATGCTGGATATATGGCATAAAGACCTTCGTTTGGTCTTATTACTTTAACACCTATGTGAGACCTCACCATGTAGTATCTTGGGCTTCCTGGCAGCATGGAGGCTGGATTCCAAGAGCAAGTGTCTAAAGAGAACCAGACCTATAGACCTAGTGTTAGCAATAACATAGTACTCTTCCCTGGTTAGTTAAAAGACTACTTAGAATCAAGCGGAGAAAACATAGACTTCTGTTTCTTGATGAAGTGTCAGACAGAGTTACACTATAAGAAGGGCATGTGGGATGGAAGGTATTACTCTGGCCAGTTACGGAAAATATAGTTCTGGGACCTATATAACCCATGGGACCCAAATAACCCATAAGTTCTGGGTCCTCATTAACCCAGGAGTTATTTAGAAATATGTTCTTTCCAGATATTTGGAGCTCTTCTAGATATTCTTATTACTGCTGATATCTAGTTTCATTTCATTATTGTTAGAGAAAATAGCCTGTATGATTTTCTTCTTTTTGATACTCATTGGGACCTTTTTATGGCTTTGCATATGGTCTATCTTTGCATATGGTCTATCTATAATAGTCACAATATGGTGACTATTATTGTGCATTTCTGTGTGTCATGTTCTATAAATGTTAATGGTTCACGGTGTTTGAAAGCATCACATAAATTGTGTATATGCTTAGTGATTACTTTTCTAAGTTGTTCTGTTAATTACCAAGGGATGGGTATTAAAATCTCTGTGATCGTAGATAGGTCTGTTTCTCCCTTTAGTTCTGTCAGTTTTCTCTTTATGTATTTTTAGGCTATATTATTAGGTGCATATTAATGTAGTATTACTGTCTTTTTATGGCTACTTTTATCTATGAAATGTTCCTTTTTAATTTGTGGTAATACTCTGTTGTGCTGTGTTTAATAAAAATATAGTATACCTCAACTTCCCTGTGCTTACTGTTTACATGACACTTTTCATCCTTTTACCTTTTGATTAGAGCTGTACAGTATGTCTTTTTCTATTCTTTTGCTTTTAACCTACCTATATCATTATATTTAAAGTGGATTTCTTATAGACAACACATAGTTGGGTTTTGTTTTCATTTTTAACCAAGCTGATAATTTGTCTTCCAAGTGATTTGTTTAAGCAATTTACATCTTGAATTTAGGTCTACTGCTTTTCATTCCTCTGTTTCCCTTTTATACTTTCTACTGAATTATTCATTTTTTAATACACCATTTTACTTTATTTTTTTCTGATTGCCATAGGGATTATGATGTACATAGCACAGATTTTTTACCTACTTAGAGTTCTTTGTTGGTTTTTTTTTTTCCTTGTAACTATATAGGTCCCTTTATCCTCATCTTGTGTATGTTATAGTTTTCATATGTGTTTTGTCTGCATACATTGAAAACTGTACCAAACAAGGTTATAATTTTTGTTTTCAACAGTCAACCATATTTTAAAGAGCTTAAGAGGAGAACAATAGTTTATTGTATTTACTCAATTGTGGTCTATTATAGCATGTAAGCGTGTTTTGATTAAATTGTGAATTACCATTTTGATTATAAGGTATCCATTTTCCTCAACTATATTTAATAGATGTTTTAAATCAGCTAAGGTAGGGGCATATTCAGTAAAACTCAGCAGTTAGTTTGCTGTGTTGATTTAGATGGAAAATACTGCTTTTTTTTTTCCCCCACTGTGGTAATTTGGACTCTTTAATTCAAGTGCCCAATAAAGATTTTTATTTCTATGACATGCTTTGGCTATATTTACAACTAGAGATTTTCTTAGTTTGTGTTTATTATCAGAATTTCCATTTAAAAATACTTTTTAACAAGCCACTTATGATTTATATGATAATATAGTTTCTTTTGGTGTTTTAAAAAATTATAAAAGTAATAAGATTTGCATAGTGCCTATACTTTTGGATTCACTGTTTTTCCACATAGAGTCCATGTTTGTATTTTTCAGTAAATATCTATTCTAAAATAAACTAGGCATTTTTTATTTAGGCATCGTAAACAATTGAATTCGTCTTTACTCCATCACTTAGGATTCCTATCTGAAGCATGATAGTAGGAGAGCCCTCTCCTGATAACGGTAGATCTGTACTACAAGTATGCTAGTAAGGAATCCTACTAAAAACAGCTACTTTGAAGAAATAATGTACTTCTTTGGTAAGTATTAGGTATGTTTAAATATGCACTAGTATGAAAAAGTTTTCCTAGGTATGGTTTTTTAAAAAAGGAACAAAACTGGACTGTTTTCTACAAATCACAGTGTAGATTTTACAAGAGTTAAAGTCAAAATATGTTTGAAGCAAAAATAATTTTAGACATGGTTATTTCTAGCTGACACAAATTATTCCCAGGTGACACAAATGATTACTGAAATTTATTCAGCAAATATTTAGCATCTATTCTATGTCAGGCTTTGTTCTTAGCACCTGGGCTATGTCTGTGGAAAGGATAAAGTCCCTGCTGTCAGTGAGCTCATGTGGAGACAGAAAATAAAGGGAAATTAAATGTAATAATTTCAAATAGTGATAAATGGTATTAAGACTGTTAAATAGAATAATGGGATAGAGAGTATATGTGTGTGTTGTGGGGTAAAAGGGAGGTATATTTTCAGTTGGAGAGTCAAAGAAGCTCCCCTGAGAAGGTGACACTTGAGCTGAGACCTAAATGAACAGTCGGAGCCCACCATGCAGAAATGTTGCAAAGAGCCCTCTAAGTAGTGGGGATATCAGATGTAAAGTCACTCAACTGATAATGAGCTTGTCCTATTTGAAGAAAAGGAAGTGACAGATGTGACTGGAACCTAGTGAATGGTACCTAGTGAATGGTGGGAGAAGTGGTATGAAATGAGGATAAAGAGGAAGACTGGTGCCAGTTTGTTAATTTAAAGGTTATAAATGACCTTTGGATTTTATGACTTTAAGGCAACACAGATCAAAAACAACTTGGTGTCAAGCTGAATGTCAACTCTTTTTTTTTAACCTTGGACATTTTATTCTAGCTTAATATTTTACCAATGTGTAATGGGTTGATTGATTGATTAACTTAGGAACCACACAGATGTTCTTTGCCAAACATATTTATTTATTGTGGTAATGTCTGAGGAGTTTTATACCAGCTAATAAAGTGATTTATTTGAGGAAGAAGGTGAATGAGTATAACATATGTGACGGTTTTTAGCTGTTTAAAAAACAAACTTTTATATTTTATTTAAATGTTATTCTAACATTTTAGGAGATTTATACATTCTTGGTTATGCTTTCTTAGCAAGAAAGTTCTAAATTATTTTTTTCTCGTTAACTTTTCTCAATTACTCTGTTTGAAGAGAATTTTAATCTTTTTAGCTACCACATTAGTAAAATACTTACATTGGGATTCTACCTCTACTGAGTGAGCATCTATCTCTAATTAAGGTATTGTCAAAAAAAGAAAAGTTAAGTGAATGTCACTTTTTTCCATTAATGGCTGAGTTCCCAGAATGATTCACATTTTAGCCTATGATATCATCCTTATTTAAGTATTTAGACAGACAAATAAACACAGAAATAGCAGCGTCAAATGAAAAGGGAAGTAGAAACAATTCAAAAGGATAACAGGCTCATTTGAATTTTAAAGTGAGTGTTGTATTTTTGATATTTTGATTTAGAACTTCACCGTGATTTTAGTGACAGTTTGACTACAATTTGGGGTTTCATTTTGTCTGACAATGACTATTTGGAAAACATCTACTCTCATTTTCAGGGATTCTGGGAGGAGGAAGGTTTGAATGCTTTGTGCCTTCTCTCCCCTTCTAATTCCAATGTATCTACCTTTCTAGAGCCACACAGCTTCTGGGGTCAGAAGGCATATGGGATTGTGGGATAATTTGTGCTCTGTAGGAGTCCTGCTATAGAGTTGGTGCAAGATTTTATCTTTTCTGCACGCGTTGAGAGCCTGGATAAAGAGCAATGAAGGAAAAGCTCAGTCTGCAAAAATCTGCCCTCCTCACAGGTTTATGTCATAAAATGTAATTCTCAGACAATAATGCAATATTAATTAGAATTCCAAAAATATTTTTTAAAGATAATTATTTGAAAGTAGTTTGAAGTTTACTAAATTTTTTGATAAATTTATTGGATAATCAAGAACAATAGATGCCTGAGTATAGCTAGGACAAGTATGAAAACACAGACTAGTAGTAATGATGGTAAGGAGAGGGGAACTTACCTTACACAACTTCAGAATATGCTCTAAAACTGCTATAATGTGATTAATGTGATATTAACTTAATAGATAGATTAGTGGAACAAAAGAGAACCTTTCTCAACTAAAGCTCTTCAGCTGAATCACAAGACACAGAAAATTATTTGAGTGACTGTTCCCCCTCCCACCGCATATATGGTATAGAACTAGCACCATTCTAGATGTGTTGGAGGGAAGTCAGTTCATTATACATAATGTATGTCTTAGGGCTTAATTCTCTCACAGAAATCAGGTTTAGAGAGACTAGATAATGCAGAACTATAAAATATGTGGCAAAGATAAAATTTCACTGTTTGCTGAGAAGGGTGTCTTCCTCCTTCCCTCCCTTTCTCTCTCTTTATTTTAATAGCACAAGCACAATTGGCTATCCCATGGAATAAAATGAATTTGAATCCTTAGGTTACTCCATGTATGAAATTCCCCCAAAATTCAAGGCTTAGATGTAAAAATGAAAACAAAAATCTTAAAAGAAAATCTGGGCTTTTACATATAAAAAAAAGTATGGGGCCAGGCACAGTGGCTCACACCTGTAATCCCAGCACTTTGGGAGGCCGAGGCGGGCGAATCACAAGGTCAGGAGATCAAGACCATCCTGGCTAACACGGTGAAACCCCGTCTCTACTAAAAATACAAAAATTTAGCCGGGCGTGGTGGCGGGCGCCTGTAGTACCAGCTACTCAGTACTGCATTCCAACCTGTGTGACAGGGCGAGAATCCGTCTCAAAAAAAGCGTATGGATTGGCAGGAGCTTCTTAAGCAAATCTGGAGACCCATAAATTTAATTAAAAAAAAAAAAGACATTATATCAAATGTGGAGTCTTTTATCCAGTTTTTTAAAAAAAAAACCTTAAATACATAATAACATAATATCAATATTCAAAATAGACTTGGAAGAAAATTCCTGAAATAAATGTAACAAATATTTGTCAATAATAGACAAGGTACTCTTTTAAACAAGAAAAAAATTGAAACCACAATAGGAAAAAATATAGCAAATGGTAACAGTCAGCAATTCCACTTATGTGGAGTTATAGAACAGACAAAAGAAATCAATATTGATAGACTCACTCAGTAGTTGCCTGGGAAGTTTACCGGAGTTGCTTGTGAAGGGGCATGATGGAATTTTCCAAGGAAAAAAGAATGTTCTGTATATCACTGTGGAGATGGTGGTTGCCTTGTAAAAGGTAATTGAACTGTACACCTAAAATGTGTGTAGTTCAATATAGTTTATATATGTAAATTATACCTCAATAAAGTTGGTTTTAAAACTTCAATTGATACTCTTAAATGGTAACATTTTAATGTATGTTAGCACCTACTGCTATTAGTGCTGTGGGCAAAAGGACATTTTTGTACCTTTCCTGCAGGAAGGTGAATTTTTACAACTTTTATGGAAGCAACTTTGAGACATCTATTAGACAAAAATTGTACCTTTTAATCCAACCTGTTTCTTCACTGTTTTCCATAGGAATAAAAGTTCTAGTACATAAAAACATGTATGCATATGTTTAATGAAGCATTGTTCTTAGTGACTAAAAACTGGGTACCAAATTAATTCCCATTATTAGAGGAATGGCTGATTAAATTGTAGAATATCCTTATCATAGGATATAATATAGCCATTAAAAGGGTAAGTTAGAACTATATCTGATGAAAGGATTTCCATGAGCTATTGTTGAAGGAAAAAAGAATGATGCACATAATAGAATCAGATAGACTACTTTATTTTTGAAAAGCTAATAGTGCTCCAAGAAATAGCCTGTAAATATCATGTTTTTATGTATAAGAATAACATTGAAGGGTATATTTCAGATCATTTACACAGTTTACTGAATGTGAAGGACAAGATTTGTGAGGGAGTTGGAGAGAAGAGGAGGAATGGAGAGATGAGTAAAAAATGAATGAGATTTACATTAAAAACATCTAAACAATGTGTGTATATATATAATTTCATATTTTAAAAATTTTATGTGTCTGCATAAACTTAGGGAAACATTAAGTTTTTATGCGCTGACTTTCAGAGGTATTCATCCTATCCATTTAAATTTTAGAAAACATGACGCAGTAATGTTTGTATGATTCTATTTGAGTAAATAAAAGATCCCCTGTATATGAATTTTTGTTAAATTTTAGTCAGCGCAACTTTCTTGTTTCCAGATTTTTTTTCGGTTTCTCTGAGAAACATTCCAAATATAACCTTCTTGATGCCCAAGCTCCTTAAGTGGATGTCTATTTTGGGGTGATATGATCAATATTGAAAAATGGTGTAATTCTGTTCCCTTCCAGCACCACCCACTAGTCCTAAAGATTGTATGCATCCCAAGGCCACTGACAATTGAATATTTCTAGCTCCTTAGATATGCTGAGGTTCTACTTGGGTTTTTCACTAGAGAAGAAGTACAAAAGCACGTTCAGGTCTCACCTGTTGTCTTTTAACCCTCTATTTTTGTTTTTCAATTTAGCTGCACATTTCATGCTTTTACTTTACTAACTTTGGTGGGTGACAGTATATAGCTAAATTTGAGATGGCAAAGTGGTGGAGGTATTGGTTTGGGAAGAATCCTGTGTCGAGTTCATCAAAGGGAAATATTGTCATTGGTTTAGAGTTCTTTCAAATTCCTATAGGCACTTTTGTCACTGGCAGTGTTTTCTTTGGCACTCTGTTTTTTCATCATTACGTGAGGAGAAAGCAGGGCATGCCAAGGGATAAGTATTATCTTCTGTGCAACTCTTCTGTTTTTCATATTTGGAAAACATTTATTCTCTGTGTTTATCTTATATATCCCCCGTGCCTCTCTGTGTTTGCCCACAGAAATCTCTAAGATTTTTTCTTGTTCCCCTTTCATTTACATCTACCGATATAGTACTTGAATACAGGACCCCCTTTACTCCGTTACAGTTTGGAATATCTTGATGGTGTGTGTGCCTGGGCACGTATGTGTGTGTATTTTTTTTTTAACCAACATAGTATCCCAGAGCCTGAATATACAATGAATGGATTAAGATTCACTGGTACAGTAACTGTTCTACCTCTTAAAAGATGGAGGGAGTAGGTAAAGATTATATGAACTAGCATTAGTAAATTTTAATGGATTAAATATAAGTATAGGATAATTAATACAATATACATGGGAGTAGTTTTAATATGCATTTAACTTATAAAACTTAGAGGAAATTGAAATCATTTATTCAAAACACTAATATTTTGAGAATTAAAGCATCAATTTTCATATTCCCTTTTCCTTTCTTTTCTTTTTTTGGGGGCGGTTGTTAAACAGATCATATACTCCTATGAAAGGAGGACTCTCCAATGTATGGTTTGACAGATTTAAAATAAGCAATGACTGCCCAGAACACCTTGAATCAATTGATGTCATGTGTCAGGTGCTTACTGATTTGATTGATGAAGAAGTAAAAAGTGGCATCAAGAAGAACAGGATATTAATAGGTAAGACCTTTAAATGTTGGTAATTTATAGCTGTTCACTTTTGTCTAATTCTATACATCAAATCTTACTTGGAACATTATTTAGAAGCACTTACATATCATTTATTGCATTCATAGTTTCAGATAAACTTTACATATTGAGGATTTCAAAGATATTAGAATTATAAACAACAGCACATGAAACTTTAATTAATTTTCTTTTTGAATAATAACAGATTTTGAGAATCTTGTGGCAGTTAAAATTTTTCTTCTAGTTTAATTTTCAGTTAAGAGATTATTCATTTCAATTTTTAAAACATTTTACTTCAGTTACCTTAAGTCTTGTGAATATATTTAAACAACTATTGCCATTATTAACATATACAGTCAGAATATACTATTAAATTTATGAAAATTATAATCTTCAGAGTTAATCTCACAAGAATAAAGTATTTATAAATTTTTGTTAGACTTGTCTTCAGCAAGCCCTGTTCCTAAGGGAATATAAGTAGCTTTATATAAGCTCTTTATTCTGCTTAATACCTTTTTCTGTTTCTGTACTTAGCATATGCATAAATTATTAAAATCTCTGTTTTTCTAATACACACAAAAGTGAGATGGGGCGTGTAGAATATGAATAGTACATGACATATTTTGGTGAAAGGATTTTATTTCCATCTGTAACTATTTAACTTATAATGGGTTATATTTAATGATGAAATTAAAAAGCAAATTAAATATCTCCATTATGTTCTAAATAACTTTAAAATGCACATTGAAATTCTTTATAGATAGAATTTGGGTAAACTAATAAACTTTCTTTGTGTTTATTGAAGTACTGAACTATCTATTGAGTCAGGAGAGACAACATGATATAATGGATAAAATCTATTCTATTCCATGTTGGTGTTAGTTTCCACTTTGTTGAAAGCAGCAAGGCCTCTAGCACCGGTAATATCGCTTTTCTGGTCCTTAGTTTCCTCGTTATGTTTAACTCTGTATTTCTATGTTTCTATGCTTAACGTTGATGTATAACTCTAATAGAGAGAAACATGGAGCAGTATAGGAGGACTAGGAAGAGCATAGGGAAGGGATGCCCAACTTAGTCTAGGGGATTATGAAGTATTTTTTAAGTCCCCACTATGTGCCACACAGTATTATAGATGTTCACAGGGACATGCAGATAAATAAAACAGGATCTATCTGCCTTACATACTTCTTACAACCTGAAATGGCCAATAAGATTCTTAAAGTGGTAACTGTAATGCCAGCCAGGCTGTGATGAGTGCTCTAATGTGGTATAACTAATAGCTTTTCAAAGCAAATGATAGTGTATATTTCTTTTATTTCCCAGGACCTATCACAATGCCTGGCACAGAGCAAATACTCAGAAAATCTATAATGAATAGCATTACCCAATCAGTAAATTGTTGATTAGTACCATAGGAATTCAGAGGAAGAAGTAGTCATATGCATCTAGGGCTATAAGAGAAAGATTTCATAGAAAGATGGCAGTGGCATTTAAGATGCAGTGGCATTTAAGATGCACAGATTATTAAAATTTTAACTATTATAGTGTAGAAGTCTAGGTATAGGGAATGTACATTAAAATAGAAGTAGACAAAGTAATGCTTTTTGTTTTTGTCTGTCTGGACATTAGTTGGCTATAACAAAGTTTGTATCTAACTAGAAAGTACCTGTTGACTCAGATAGCCACAGTAAGAGACTAGAACATGATGAAATAATGGTGACAAAAATGAGTTCAAATCTGCAGTCCACCACTTCCTAGTTGGCTCACCACTTATTACCTACATTTAATTTTTGCTACCTAATCAGTGAAGTGGAAATAATAATATAATATCTGTTTACTGAGAGATGAATAAAATATTTGGTTTATTCTAGTCTCTCAGTAAATACTCTGTTCAGTTTTTATCCTTTATGTTGTAGGTATAATAACATGTAATCATTGGTAAAGGATCATTAAATAATGTCTTCAAGTCATAGTTAATTAGAATTATACTTTGAAAAACTAATTTGGTAGAAGGGGTAAGTAAAAGGATGAGAAGTCTGACATGGAGAAACCAGTATAATATAATGAAAATCTGAAGTGGTGTGGTGGCAATAGGAAAATAAAAGATTAGGATAAGAAATTGCTTTAAAAAATAAAATTAGTCTTCGTAAGCAAAAAAAAAAAAAAAATAGATAAAAGGAGAAAATACTCTGAGTAGTACTCTTAATGAGTGTGTATTGAAGAGTTTATCACACTGAATGGTAACTGCTGTCCATTTGTCTCTTGCCCCATCCTCTCTCTTCCTTTCCCAGATCTATTACTTTATCTAGTTCATCTTTGAGTACTAGAGATACTGTGGATTTTCTGCAGTATGTTACATTTTTAAAAATCCTAGTACAACAATATCAAATCTTTTAAAAATTTTAATTTAATTTTAAGTTCCAGGATACATGTGCAGACGTGCAGGTTTGTTACATAGGTAAATGTGTCATGGTGGTTTGCTGTACCTGTCAACCCATCACCTAGGTATTAAGCTCTGTATTCATTAGTTGTTTATCCTGATGCTCTCCCTCTCACTGCCTCCCTAATAGTCCCCAGTGTGTGTTGTTTGCCTCTCTGTGTCCATGTGTTCTCATGGTATAGCTTCCAACATGAAGTGTTTGGTTTTCTGTTCCTGCGTTAGTTTGCTGAGGATAATGGCTTCCAGCTCCATCTTTGTCCCTGCAAAGGACATGATCCTGTTCCTTTTTATGTCTACATAGTATTCTATGGAGTATATGTACCACATTTTCTTAACCCAGTCTATCATTGATGGGCATTTGGATTGATTCCATGTCTACTATTGTGAATAGTGCTGCAATGGACATGTGTGTGCATGTACCTTTATAATACAATGATTTATATTCCTTTGGGTGTATACCCAGTAATGAAATTCCTGGGTCAAATGGTATTTCCGATTCTAGGTCTTTGAGGAATTGCCACACTGTCTTCCACAACGGTTGAACTAATTTACATTTTCACCAGCAGTGTAAAAGTGTTCCTGTTTCTCCACAGCCTCGCAAGCATCTTAAAAATTCAAAATACAAAAATTCTTGGATTTTTATTAATTGCCACTCTGACTGGTGTGAGATGCCATCTCATTGTGATTTTGATTTGCATCTCTCTAACGATAAGTGATGTTGAGCTTTTTTTCATGTTTTTTGGCTGCATAAGTGTCTGCTTTTGAGAAATGTCTGAAGAGTCATTTATGACAAACCCACAGCCAATATCATACTGAATGGACAAAAGCCGGAAGCATTCCCCTTGAAATCCAGCACAAGATAAGGATGCTGTCTCTCACCACTTCTATTCAACATAGTATTGGAAGTTCTGGCCGGGGCAATCAGGCAAGAAAAAGAAAGCGTATTCAAATAGGAAGAGAAGAAGTCAAACTGTATCTATTTGCAAATGACATGATCCAATATCTAGAAAACTCCATCGTTTCAGCCCCAAGGCTTCTTAAGTGGATAAGCAACTTTAGCAAAGTCTCAGGATACAAAATCAATGTGCAAAAATCACAAGCATTCCTATACACCAACAATAGGCAAGCAGAGAGCTAAATCATGAATGAACTCTCATGCACAGTTGCTACAAAGAGAATAAAATTAGGAATACAAAGGACCTCCTCAAAGAGAACTACAAACCACTGCTCAAGGAAATAAGAGAGGACATAAACAAATGGGAAAAAATATTCTACGCTCATGGATAGGAAGAATCAATATTGTGAAGTGGCCATACAACTCAAAGTGATTTATAGATTCAATGCTGTGCCCATTAAACTACCGTTGACATTCTTCACAGAATTAGAAAAAAACTGCTTTAAAATTGGAACCAAAAAAGAGCCCATAAGATAGTCCTAAGCAAAAAGGACAAAGGTGGAGTCATCATGCTACCCAACTTCAAACTATACTACAAGGCCACAGTTACCAAAACAGACACATAGACCAATGGAACAGAATAGAGATCTCAGAAATAAGACCACACATCTACCACCATCTGATCTTCAACAAACCTGACAAAAACAAGCAGTGGGGAAAGGATTCCCTGTTTAATAAATGGGCTGGGTAAACTGGTTAGCCATATGCAGAAAATAGAAACTGGACCACTTCCTTACACCTTATACAAAAACTAACTCAAGATGGAATAAAGATTGAAATCTAAAACCCAAAATTATGAAAATACTAGAAGTAAATCCAGGCAGTACCATTCACAACATAGACAAGGGCAAAGATTTTATGACGAAAATGTCAAAAGGAATCGCAACAAAAGCAGAAGTTGACAAATGGTATCTAACTAAACTAAAGAAATTCTGTACAGCAAAAGAAACTATCATCAGAGTGAACAGACAACCTACAGAATAGGAGAAAATTTTTGTAATCTGTCCATCTGACAAAAGTCCAGAATCTACAAGGAACTTAAACAAATTTACAAGAAAAAAAAAAAATTAAAAAGTGAGCAAAGTACATGAACAGACACTTCTCAAAGTAGAAACAAATCTTAAATGAAGTTAAACACACACATAAAAACAGTAGTAGGAGAGGTTACCTGTTTGAGCACCTATATTTTCTTAGAGGGAATCATGTCTTACCAGCCAGATCGCTCATAAACCTCAAAAAAAGTCACCTGGGAGAAAACTATAACACAAGACTTGATTTTGCAATGTCTGTAAGCCCCCCAAACCCCAAACTTGGAGCTCACTGAATGAAGAGAATTTGTTTTTCCATTGCTTTCTTCTTGAGAAAAGATGTATTTTGAAAATCAGTGCCTTTGATATCTTTTCAAAGTCTGACAATGTGATTGATTCAATGTGATTGATTAAATCAAGTCTCTTGTTGAATTTTTCTAATGCTCCAGGGTAGTTTTCTGATTGACAATATATACAGAAATATTTCAAAGTTCATTGTAGAAAAGCCAGCAGAAATGACAAGTCAATAATAGGCACCAAAAAAGAAAAAAAAAAAAAAAGCTGTTATTAAAAATTTTAAGTAGAATAGCTTGTACTTGTAATATATGCGTATATGTACATATTATGTATGTTATATATAATCCAGTTTTAATGGGTGATATAAAAACTATCAGAAATAGTTTTTATAGTTTAGAATTACAATTTTTAACATATAAAAACTTTACAGTAATTAAGAGTTTGTCATGACTACACATTTGATGTATTTTTTTCTCATAATGGAAATGAAATTACATTAAAGTTATTAAACAGTTATGAAAATAAATTTAACATTCACTTAAATATCTATTGCTGTTTCTTTTGGATCTTCCAGAATGATTTTTTTCTTATTCTTTACCTTGATTTTAAGGGAATTCAAGAAGATATCCATGTTTATAAAATCTAAGTTGACCATTTCTCCCCTTTTCATTCTAATGTGTGAGTTTACAGCCCAGAAATAGGTTGCTAAAGCTATGTTTTAATATTATGTGAATGCACAAAAGATGGTAAGTAAAATTAGAAGTGAACTAATTTCAAACATTTCCTGTGATATAGTTGGTGAAGTTGAAAAAAAACTACATACATATATTTTTCCTGGTTCCCGTACCCCACCAACACAAACTTGAGCTTTTCATCAGATACAGAGGTTATTCTGTTTGTGTTTTTAAATGCATTTGTCTACTTACACATGATATATAACCGTTCAAAGTATATATATCATAATACATGTGGCAACAGAAGGTCTGTAACGTGAACATATGAATGATGATTTAATTAAGCAGTTCTCTTCCCCATTTATTTCTCAATACCAAGTAGTTTGCGTACTCCAAAGTATGGTCATTCAGTGAAAAAAAGTATTTAGTATTTCTCTCTGCTAATGAGTCGGAGGTACTAATATATGTGTGAGTCCCTCGATTACCCTGTGCAAGATAAATTATTTTAGATAGGATTAGGGTATCCTAAGTTAGAAACTCCTCTTCGTATCTTTTTTATGAGGTGAAATGAGATACTGTACAGACAAGAAGTATTATTCTGTTCATGAATAATCAAACTTTCACTCAATTTTAATATTTTAGTCTATGGAAAAAAAATTTATAACACTTCTTTTTAAAATGGGGGAAAATTGTGCAAGTAAGTATGATCAAACCTCTCTTAAAGCTGGTTAATACTGATCTTTTTTTTTTCTTTTTTGGAGACGGAGTCTTGCTCTGTTGCCTGCCCAAGGTGGAGTGCAATGGCAAGATCTCTGCTCACTGCAACCTCTGCCTCCTGGGTTCAAGCAGTTCTCCTGTCACAGCCTCCCGAGTAGCTGAGACTACAGGCGCACACCACTACGCCCAGCTAATTTTTTTTGAGATGGAGTCTCACTCTGTCTCCCAGGCTGGAGTGCAGTGGTGTGATCTCCACTCACTACAAGTTCCGTCTCCCGGGTTCACGCCATTCTCCTGCCTTGGCCTCATGAATAGCTGGGACTACAGGCGCCCGCCACCACGTCCGGCTAATTTTTTGTATTTTCGTGGAGATGGGGTTTCACCATGTTGCCCAGGCTGGTCTCGAATATGAGGTCCATCTGAAGGAAAATAGCAAATTTTACTGGCTTCAGACAGGGAAGGAGCCATCATCTTTCGTCACAAGGTCAATGCCACACACTTTCATCCCAAGGATATTAGACACCTGGACAGCTAGCTACTTCCTTTGTTCACTCAGTGAGCACATTATCCCCACACCACCTAGTGAGCAGTTGCTTTGCATCCTTCCATCTATTGAACAGCGTAACACAGTGCCAACCATACAGCCTCCCATGACAATGGAACAACATATATCCTGTCGATGAAACTCTTCTAGCTTCTGGAATGGATACAGAGCTTCATGATGATTAAGATGGCTTAGATCAGCCAAATAAATGGTGCTTATCTCAAGCCAAGAAAACAGCTTTACCTCTGTGACCCCATGTATTCTTCACTACCATTGGTAACTCCAGTACTTCTGCTTCATCAATCATTTTAGCAAAATTTTTATAGCCATCATAAGAAAAAGTATCTGACAGAGGAACACCATGGCCAGCCAGCTCTTGAAATGCCCACGACTTATTAGCACATTTCAGGATGGCTTGAGATCAGTTCATCAACTGGCATTCCACCTTCTCTAGATGGTGTGAGACATTGATATCACCCAAGGGGTTGGTACTCTCACTGCCACCATGTGGGGTAAGCAGTTGATCCGTAGACCTAGTTTCCTTGCTGGATTGTTGACACCACCTCATGCATCACCACAGCCCTAAAGTCTTCTCACAGCATTTGGCCTTCAGTGCTCACAAGATCTCTTTTGGGGGTAGTGTTCCTGATGCCATGATCTGTCAAAAACCACAACTTGGCAGCCGAAAGAGGCGTCAAGTTGATCTGCTTGCTCTTCGTTGCCTGGATTATTTCCTCTTGAGTATAGTTTATCACTTGATTATGGAAGATATGATAAAGAATAGAGGAACAGCCAGATGAAGAGATGTATATGGCAAGGTCTGGAAGGTCCTGAAGACTGTCTCCCTGGAGTTGCCTCCTGGCACAAGGAGGCAGTCCACTAACCTTGAATCTCTGGATTTTCTTAAGGTCTGGGAGCCAATATGAATTTTGAATCTAAGTTTATTTCACTTTAAAGCCAACGATTTTTACATTTAGCTGAACATTTTTAAGATTCTTAATATATATTATCAAATTCCTTTCACAAAAAAATTGTACCAGTTGATACTTCCACTGCCTTTAGTAGAATTAGAACCTTATTACACTGAACAATATGGTCTTGAAAAAATTTTTCTCAGGCCGGGTGCGGTGGCTCACGTCTGTAATCCCAGCACTTTAGGAGGCCGAGGCGGGCAGATTATGAGGTCAGGAGATTGAAACCATCCTGGCTAACATCCTAGTAAAACCTCGTCTCTACTAAAGAATACAAAAAATTAGCTGGACGTAGTGGCAAGCGCCTATAGGCCTAGGCAGGAGGCAGGAGAACTGCGTGAACCCAGGAGGCGGAGGTTGCAGTGAGCCAAGATTGCGCCACTACACTCCAGCCTGGGGGACAGAGCAAGACTCCATCTCAAAAAAAAAAAAGAAAAATTTTTCTCAAGTACACAGGAAGTGGTAACTAATTTTAATTTGTGCTTAATTTGTTGTTTTCAATTCCATTATAGTTTGACATAAAAGACTTTTAAGAAAAGACTTTTTATAATTTCTTTGAAATAATTTCTGAGTTTAAGTTTTCTCATTAGAACGTGAGTGAATATGAAATAAATTTTATACTGGCTTTTCTAGTGTTGCTTTTTTTTTTTACGCTGAATTATTTGACTCATCTGGAGTTTATTTTTGTTTCTAGCATATAATGAAAGACTATTTTCTGAAGTACCAAGAGAACCTTGTTAAAATACAGTCTTACTTATAATTCTAAAGCAACAGTTGTATGGTCAGTATTTTGTTAAGCCTTTTTTGAATTTATGAGAATAAAATTTCTTTTTGGAAGATATGTTGACTATTATGAAATTATAAAATCTAAGATTTATTAATTTCATATTGTAATATATGATATACCAGATTAAAGTGGGGGTAAAAGCATTTTTTGTGAGATAAGCTAATTAATGTCTATAAAGCGTCTTTTTTCTACATTGAGATACAGAAAGAGACCACAGAAGTGCAAATGCAGTCATGTTTGTTTTTGTTAACTGTATAGTTCTTTAACCAGCCAGTGAAAATAAATCTTCACTAAGTTTTATGGAATTATACACATGCCACAAAACACACATGTTTCTTGAACTCTTATACTGTGACAAAACATTAGTCCTGTTACCCCACTTTCCATGTGCAGGATTCTTCATATACATTAGTTATTGATTCATAGAGCAAATAGTATTCAAGTCTTTTGTTGCAGTTTTTTGTTGCAGTTGTTGTTTATCTTAGTGATCCAGCTGAACTTCTCATATATGTATTCCCTGAGTTAGAAACATCATAATTACAAATGCCCTTAAGCTGACAACATACAACGTAGTTAAGAACTTGGGCTCTAGACTCAGAGTGCTGAGTTCTAGTCCTATATTCCCCAGTTTGTAGGTGTCCAGTCTCGTTATTCTCTGTGTCTTGGATGGTAGTAATAATACCTACCTTTTAGAGTTGTGAAAGTTGAACTAGTCAGTTTGTGTGAAATACTTAACAAATGTGTCTGACATGTAATGTTGAAAAAGTTTTCTTGCCATTATTATATACTTCATACCACCCATCCTGTGGGCACCTAGATAGCAAAAGGCCACACTGGAACAGTGGTACTACTTGGAGACTCACAGATAGCTCAGTTGTTTCTTCCCTACCAGCTGCTTGCTTTTTCCTCAGTGGTATATGAGCTGTGTTTCCCTCTTTTTCATTGCTCCTAGATTATTTAAACAAGAGTTGCTGTTCGGTGTTTTTCTACTAGCATTTATACTTTTGTACAGTGTCTATTAGGATACATTTAAGTTGTTAAATCAGATTTAAGTGCTCTTCAAAACATTTTAATGAAGGAGGGATTCCGTGGGAAATAAAAAATGCATTTGAGATTCCAAACAATTTTTATTAAGCACACACAACCCATAGGAATAAAGTTAGGTAATTTTTTTTTTTTTT